>NW_024070199.1:6573454-6915847 GCF_014754425.2 Oryx dammah | reverse complement strand
GCCCCCCAAAAAAGTCTGACACTGTTTCCACTGTTTCCCATCTATTTTCCATGAAGTAATGGGACTGGATGCCATGATCTTCGTTTTCTGAATGTTGAGCTTTAAGCCAACTTTTTTACTCTCCACTTTCACTTTCATCAAGAGGCTTTTTAGTTCCTCTTCACTTTCTGCCATAAGGATGGTGTCAACGTGGGATAGCTCCTCTAGGCCCTCCTGTGCCCGAGCAGCCACTTCTCCTTGGACATTGGGTTGCTCCTCCCAGCCACCACCCCTGGCCTCAGAAATATAAATATATATATATAAATATATATATAAATATATATATATAAATATATATAAACAAATGGATATATTATATATATATAATAAATGGAATATTTTTCAACTATTTAAAAGGCAAGGGAATCCTACCATTTGAAACAACACAAATGAATCTTGAATCCTACCATTTGCAATACTAATCCTACCATTTACAACAACATGAATGGGCCTTTGAGGCAAAATTAAATATATCAAACAGGGAAAGACAAATACCATACAATCTCATTTATAGATGAAATCTAAAAAACAAAAACAAACAAACAAAAAAAAACCTCACCAAACTCATAGAAAAAGAGATCAAATTGATGGCTACTAGAGATAGGGAAGTGGAGGGAGGAAAAATAGGAGGAAAGTAGTCAAAAATACAAACTTTCAGATATAAGATAAACAAGTACTACAGATATAATGTACAGTGTAGATGACTATAGTTAATACCATAGTGGGATATAAAGGAAAATCATTAAGAGAGTAGATCCTAAATTTTCTCATCACAGGGAAGGTTTTTTTTTTTTTTTTTTTTTCTCTTTTATTGTATCTATATAAGATGCTGGATGTTAATTAAACTTTTGTGGTCATCATTTCACAGCATATTAAATCAAACCGTTATGCTGTACCCCTTAAACTTATACAATGATATATGTCAATTATTTCTCAATAAGACTGGCAAAAAAACAAACAAGCCAAAATATTTAAATATGTTAAAGCATTATGAAGCCTTCTAAATGATAATACGTAAGATTGTTAACTTTAAGATGTTAAGATGTCGATATTTTGAATACTATTGTGCTGAAATTGATTCTGGTGCTATTTATGTAAATAAATGAATAATGAGTTATATATGTAAAAAAGAAATATTTGCTTGTGAACACTGAATATAGTAAAGATCCAAAAACATTGAACACAGTGTCCCTGTAGCAATACTCCACTGCTCAGGACTCTCTTTTGTGAAGTCAGCCCCTCTGCACAGCCATCAACTTGCCTTTCTATTTGATATATCAAGGAGAATGGCTAAGCACCTTTGGCATTTGCCCAGAGCCCCTTCTGAGCCAGTACAGACCAGTAATGTTAGAGAGGCAGATAATACACATCACTCTATAATGTATGTTTTATATGTATGTATTTTTAATATGTAGGTATCACATATACCCATATTTGCAGTGCCTGCCTGACTTCTTATTGGAAATTTGGTACAAACCAGACAGAAGCACAATGAAAGATACTTCAACAGCTATAGAGAGCAAGATGGAATAGAGCGGCTGTTGTGAAGGAGATAGGGCAGTGTACCAGAAAGACACCCTGCTGAGTCAGAACTGGATTTGAACCCATTTTTACTTTTGTGTGACCTCATGCAATGTATTAGCCTCTCTAAGCCTTGTTTCCTGTATTTATCAAACATAAATTTAAATCTGCATTGCAAATTTGTGATGACAATTAAGTAAACTAATGTGAGTGGAATGGCCTGTACCCAATAGACACTCAGTGGCAGGAAATATTACTAGAGGAATGGTAGAGATGTATTTTTTAGCCATTATTCTATATCTTACCTTGTTGCATGACCTCACATATGTCACTGACCTCCCTGAACTTCAATTTCATTTGTAAAATGAATGGCTTGGGTAAAACTCTAAAGACATCACCACTCTATGTTTTTAAAGCAACTTAGCTTTGGGGGACAATATAGAAAGAAAGTTATACTTTGTGCTTTTGCTAATGTCTTACAAAAGCACCTCTGGGACGCAACAGAAGAGTCAAACCCAGGGCCAGTGCTATTAATGTGCATTTCAGCTGACCTCGGTGGGCTGCTCTTATTAGAAGTCTGATTTAACAGTCAATGACTAAGGAAATCTTATGTATTATGTTTATTCCTGACATCCTCATCATGTCCTAGAGAGAACAGACCCCTACATTGTGTAAAAACAGTCCATCTTCAATTTGTGTCTTCTTAACAGGCATGAAACCAAAAAAAAAGTAATAAAATAGATTCTTTGTAGAGAAGCTAGTTCTATCCTGAATCTTTTCATTGTTTTTGTTTTTAACTGAGCATAGAATGGAACAATAGAAATGAAAATGCTTCCCTACTTGTTTGTTTCAAATAAAGCTCTTTAATCATTTTTATTTGTTTTCATGATTATTAAAAGCCAAATAGAATTATAGCTGATCTAAAAAATCAAATGCAATCTCAATAGAATAAGAAATTTGTCTATGTAATTTTCTCTCATGCAAACTGATTATGTGTAATATATTAAAATGCTATAAAATGAAAAATACACTGGGATTAAAACAAAATCTGGTTTGCTATTAAATATTCAGTGACTTTTATGCTCTAGAGTTCAAGGAAACCCTTTTCCTTGTTATATTATTTTGCTTTTCAGTTTTCACAGAATTCATTCCCTCTTGAGTCTCTCAAGTTGTTGTTGTGTGTGTGTGTGTGACATTTAAGAAATCACATGAAGAGGAGGAAGAGAACTTTAAATTGACACAGGAAATTCTGTTTAAATCATATTAACATTCCATTGCCTTCAGTTAGAATTGCCTAAGGAGAGGAAACGAAGCCAAAGTGTAAGCATAGCTAAATTAAGACACAGTCCAGGGACAGGTGGGCATGTACACACACACACACACACACACCTCACAAACTCGGAGCTCCCAGCTAGGAGGTTCATGAATGGAAGCATACATAAAGGTGTGCCAAATGAGCCTCCTCCAGCACTTGCAGTGCTTGACATCCACTTAGAACAGGAGTGTTGGGGTCTAATCTCTCTAAATCTAAACACATGGTTGCCACAGAAGAGACTCTTGAACATAGCATCCAGTTATGACTTTTGCCTTGTGACAACTTGAATTTTAATTCGTACCAGAATAATAATAGCTAACATGTCCTTAAAGATTTCAGACACTCTGCTTCAAGTGTGTGTGTGCTTAGTGCTTAGTAATGTCCAACTCTTGGCGACCCTATGGACTGTAGCCCTCCAGGCTCCTTTGTCCATGAGGATATTCCAAGCAAGAATACTAGAATGGGGTTGCCATGCCCTCCTCCAGGGGATCTTGTCAACCCAGAGATGGAACCCAGGTTTCCCACATTTGCAGGAAGATTCTTTACCATCTGAGTCACCAGGGAACCCCTGTTTCAAGTAAATTCTCTCATTCAATCCAGTCAGAAACTCCATGATTAGGAATTTTACTCTTGCTGTATTATTAGAAAGTATTTAATCCTGGCAACTTCTGATGACCTCCCTTAATGATAAATCACACACATCCCCTCCTCTCCACACACAGACACAAATAAAAGAACTCACCCCACCCTCTATCTCAAATCCCCAAGAATGAGGATAGCACAGTCTCATAGATGTTGTAAACTCTGAATTAAGGTCAAGGTAAATTGAGAAGCATTTACGGAATGACTGTTTTCTAGGAGGCTAGCGACACGACTGAAGCAACTTAGCAGCAGCAGCAGCGTTCTGGGGCTTCTGCGGTGGGTCAGTAAAGAATCTGCCTGCCAATTCAGGAGACTCAGGTTCAGTCCCTGGGTCTGGAAGATCCCCTGGAGAAGGAAATGGCAACCCACTCCTGTATTCTTGCCTGGGAAATCCCATGGACAGAGGAGACTGATGGGCTACATTCCAAGGGGGTCGCAAAAAGGTTGGACACGACTTAGCAACTAAGTACAACACAACAAGCATTCTTCTGAGGGAACAAAGAAATGAAAGGGGATGGTGAGATGATGCATAACCTGGGGCGGGGGGAACAAGAGATAGCATAAGAAAATACTTTAAAATGGTGTGTTAAAATTATAACACATACCCTACTGACTGTTGATGTTCATAATTTATGTTCCACTAATCTATCAAAGAACCTGGTTCCCCTTTTAATTAAAATAGAAGAGTGAATATACTGAGGGGAAAATTGTCATGCCTGTATATATCCTGTTTTTAGAATTCTAGTTTATGCTAAGTTAATGTATGAACAACCTCAGTAGTTTCACTTCAGTTCAGTTCAGTCACTCAGTCGTATCCAACTCTGAGACCCCATGGATTGCAGCACGCCAGGCCTCCCGGTCCATCACCAGCTCCCAGAGTCCACCCAAACTCATGTTCATTGAGTTGGTGATGCCATCCAGCCATCTCATGCTCTGTTATCCCCTTCTCTTCTGTCTTCAATCTTTCCCAGCATCAGGGTCTTTTCCAATGAGTCAGCTCTTCGCATGAGGTGGACAAACTACTGGAGTTTCAGCTTCAACAGCAGTCCTTCCAATGAACACCCAGGACTGATCTCCTTTAGGATGAACTGGTTGGACCTCTTTGCAGTCCAAGGGACTCTCAAGAGTCTTCTCCAACACCACAGTTCAAAAACATCAATTCTTCTGCACTCAGCTTTCTTCACAGTCCAACTCTCACATCCATACATGACTACTGGAAAAATCATAGCTTTGACTAGATGGACCTTTGTTGGCAAAGTAATGTCTCTGCTTTTTAATGTGCTGTCTAGGTTGGTCATAACTTTCTTTCCAAGGAGTAAGCATCTTTTAATTTCATGGCTGCAATCACCATCTGCAGTGATTTTGGAGCCCCCAAAAATTAAGTCAGCCACTATTTCCACTGTCTCCCCATCTATTTGCCATGAAGTTGGGACCAGATGCCATGATCTTAGTTTCCTGAATGTTGAGTTTTAAGTCAAATGTTGAGTTTTAAGTCAACTTTTTCACTCTCCTCTATCACTTTCATCAAAAAGCTCTTTAGTTCTTCTTTACTTTCTGCCAGTAGTTTGGGGAAGTATATTTTATTGCCATAGATTTAGAACAAACTAAAATAATTCAGCAGTCCAAATTGTAATGGCACTTTTGGTACCAAAGATGTACCATGATACTGACTATAAAACACAATGACAACTTATTAATTTTAGTAATATTATGGGCAAGCAGGTTTTGCAAGAGCCTGCAGATTTCACCTATTAAGTAGACAAAATATTTTTTAGTAAACCCTGTTTTCTTTTAAAATTATTTTTATTTACTGCCATAATACTTTGACTGTTAGAGAACAAACTGATCTTTCTCAAGGGTATTGCAGGAGAGGGGGAGAGAAAAGACTTACATTTGAATTTAATCTGATCTCCAATGGAAAGTGACATTGCTGTAATCTGACATCATGTTTTTAGTGTCAGCAAAGCCTTGTCTTCTGTTTATATATTTACTACCCTTCCCCCAAACACATTGGAAGACCTTCTCCAGGGGATCTGCTGTGCTTGTGAATATAAATAGGAGCTATAATCATATCCTACTGTGTTCTTTGGATATTTCAAATATCACTGATGAGAGTAGAAATTGATACACACTTTCCAAAAGCAATTATAAGATTGCTTTAAAATTTTGCTTAACTTTTGATTCAGCAATTTAACTACTGGGAATTTATTCTAAAGAATGGATCATGGGTATGCATGAAAATTTGTCTTTGTAGAGAATCCCAGGGACAGGGAAGCCTGGTGGGCTGCCGTCTATGGGGTCGCACAGAGTCAGACACGACTGAAGCAACTTAGCAGCAGCAGCAGCAGCACTATTTAAAGGCATCAGTCAGTTCAGTCACTCAGCCTCGTCCAACTCTTTGCGACACCATGGACTGAGGCATGCCAGGCTTCCCTGTCTATCACCAACTCCTGGAGCTTGCTCAAACTCATGTCCATCGAGTCGGTGATGCCATCCAACCATCTCATCCTCTGTTGCCCACTCTGCTCCTTCTTTCAACCTTTCCCAGCATCAGGGTCTTTTCCAATGAGTAGGTTCTTTGCATGAGGTGCCCAAAGTACTGGAGCTTCAGCTTCAACATCAGTTCTTTCAATGAATATTCAAGGTTGATTTCTTTAAAATTGACTGTAGGATCTCCTTGCAGTCCAAGGGACTCTCAACAGTCTTCTCCAACATCACAGTTCAAAAGCATCAATTCTTTGGCGCTCAGCTTTCTTCACCATCCAATTCTCACATCTATACATGACTACTTGAAAAGCCATAGCTTTGAATAGACAGACCTTTGTTGGCAAAGTAATGTCTCTGCTTTTTAATATGCTATCTAGGTTGATCATAGCTTTTCTTTCAAGGAGCAAGTGTCTTTTAATTTCATGGCTGCAATCACCATCTGCAGTGATTTGGGGCCCAAGAAAATAAAGTCTGTCACTGTTTCCATTGTTTCTCCATCTATTTGCCATGAAGTGATGGGACCGGATGCCATGATCTTAGTTCTTTGTTGAGTTTTAAGCCAGCCTTTTCACTCTCCTCTTTCACTTTCATCAAGAGACTCTTTAGTTCCTCTTCACTTTGTGTCATAAGGGTGGTGTCATCTGCATATCTGAGGTTGTTAATATTTCCCCTGGCAATCTTGATTCCAGCTTGTGCAAAGGCATAGCTACTGACAGTAACTTAGGTGTCCAGTATTAATGGTTTAATTTAAAAAAAAAAACATTATATATATATATATTCAGTTCACTTCAGTTCAGTCGCTCAGTCGTGTCCAACTCTGTGGCCCCATGGACTGCAGCCCACCAGGCCTCCCTGTCCATCACCAACTCCCAGAGTTTACTCAAACTTATGTCCACTGAGTTGATGATGGACACAGACATTCAGGCAATAGCAGATGGCAACTAGCCATTTCTGCCACAGAGATATTAAGTAGATTCTTCAAGGGCAGTGAGTATCGAGTCATAAGGCTGGAATATGAATGTAGGTACTATCATTTCAGGGAGAAGGGGAAGAAGGAGAATGGGATAACAGAGGATGAGTTGGTTGGATGGCATCACAAACTCAATGGACATGAGTTTGAGCAAACTCCGGGAGATAGTGAAGGATAGGGAAGCCTGGCGTGCTGCAATTCATTGGATCACAAGAGTCAAACATGACTGAGTGACCGAACAACAAATATCATTTTGTAAAGAAAGCATGTCTTGAACTTCAAGTGTACCAGTTAAGCCAATGGGTGTGATGATGCTCCTTAGGTAGGCACCTACTGAGCACTTAGGGCACTATTTCTCCCCCTCCCTGAGCACATGACTGTTCAGTCAGTGTTACATTATCCCTCTCTTCTCTTTCCTTCTTTTAGTCTCACAAACACACATCAGATTCTGATACATCCTTCTCCTGGTACCCTCTCTACCTTCTATGTATCACTCCCATCTTCCAGTCCTTACCGTCACAAATCCGTGAGGATTTTTAAATCTTCTGAGATGCCTATTGTAAAAATATTAAATATTTTATTTTTCCAAATATAAAACTAATAGATGAAGTATTTTTCCCATTATCACCATCTTTTTTGAGGTTTTAATGCCTTACCCATTCTCTCTTCTATCCTTGATGATGACTGATTTAGAGAATCTAATATTTACTGAATATCTAAGTATGTACTGAATACTAAATGGCAGGGTCTAAGTTGCATTGATCATGTTGCTTAGTGCTTTATATAGTATTTCTTTAAATCCCATGGCATTCGTATCAGATAAATACCATTATCTTATATGATACATAAGTTCATTAAGACTTAACAAAAAGTTAAGTTAATAAGTTAATTAATTAACTTAATAAGTCCATTAAGAGGCACAACAACTTATACAAGGCTACCGCTAATAAGACAGAGCAAGCATTTGTTATCTTATGTGGCAGAGACAAGACAAATGTTCACTCTCCATTGTTTTTTTCTCTGGTTCATTCCCAGCTGCACTTACAAATAGATGGCATCTTCTAAGTTACGGTCAGTCCACTGTAGGCAAATGTGATATAACAATGTACAGGATTGGCTTGGAAGCCTGGTCCTCAATCTCCTCTGTTTTTTTTCTTCCCATTTGCAGAAGCAGAAGACTTCCAGGAGATGGAGCACCACAAGAGAAGAATTGTGGTTGAATTTCTGCTTATAGAAGAGTAACCTTGTAGAGTCTCTTGATCATGATTTCAATGTCATGATCATTATTATTGTGAAACTGACTTAGAGTTCTTTGGTCTCACAATTATCATGACTGACCCTAATTAATACACTGTGCCCATTATCAACGTATTGCCTTGGTCCTCCAAATCCACCATCTTTCCCAGGCTTTTTGATTCTAGATCTGGATGCTGTAAACATCTCCCCTTTTTGCAGACAGCACCGTATATGACTTTGTCAGTGGAGGGTGCTAGAGGAATGCTGGAGGAAGAATGGGCTTCTGTGCCTGGAGTCAGCGCTTTTATTCTTGCTTGTATGGTGCACTGCCAGAGGGCACCGTCCTTACCAGCAGACAGAGTGTTGTTTTTTCTTTTTTTCCAGAAAGCATTGGCAGTGATGGAGAGCAAGTAGTGGATGCCCTCTGGTGAGTTTCAGTGGTACCCCAGCAGGCAACTTCCCAGCGACCGGATTCTTGTTCATCAGCTCTGGCACAAGGCACCTCAGCGAACATCACCATCCTATAGGTCTTAGCAATACCTTCTCCATCAAGGTCTGAATCACAGCTGGAGTCAAGAGGTAGGGAGTGGAGAGACTGCCGAGTGTTTTCCTTCTTTGGACGCTCTTCCTAAGCCACAGAAGTGGAAGCTTTACCCTGCACCTTCGACTCCAGTATTTTGGGGGGTTCTTTCTAATTTCTTTTTAATTAATCTCTTTCACCAATAATTCCTTATATTAGATATTCTTTGTTCAGTTACTGTATAAGTAAAAGTATTAGTCGCTCAGTTGTGTCTAACTTTTCAACCTCGTGGATTAGAGCCTCTGTCCATGGAATTCTCATCTCTTTGCTGAACCTTAACTGATAAATTCACAAAATAAATATTCAATTTAAAAATTGGTGCCATCTAAACTATGGTGGTATGAAAATATGGTCACATTAGCCAGTCTTAAGCTTGACTGTTGGCTCTATCACTTGCTAACTGTGTGACTTGGGGAGAGTTTTTAAATATCTTTAACCTCTAAAGTTGGGTTGACTCTCATTTGTAAAATTGGGTTAACAATGATGATCTTGTGGCATTGTTATGAAGATAAAGTAGCATATATACAGTAGTGGGCACAGTGTAGTTACTAAATAAGTAGCATTTAAATAATAATTTACTATGGTAGCTTTTTTATTTATTTTTTTGGGGGGGGGGCTCCAAAATCACTACAGATGGTGACTGCAGGCATGAAATTAAAAGATGCTTCCTCCTTGGAAGAAAAGCTATGACCAACCTGGACAGCATATTAAAAAACAAGAGATATTACTTTACCAACAAAGGTCTGTCTAGTCAAAGCTATGATTTTTCCAGTACTCGTGTGGATGTGAGAGTTGGACTCTAAAGAAAGCTGAGTGCTGAAGAACTGATGCTTTTGAACTGTGATGTTGAGAGTCCCTTGGACTGCAAGGAGATCCAACCAGTCCATCCTAAAGGAAATCAGTCTTGAATATTCACTGGAAGGACTGATGCTGAAGCTGAAATTCCAATACTTTGACCACCTGATGTGAAGAACCAACTCATTTGAAAAGACCCTGATGCTGGAAAAGATTGAAGGAGGGAGAAGGGGATGACAGAGGATAAGATAGTTGGATGGCATCACCAACATGAGTTTGAGTAGGCTCTGGGAGTTAGTGATAGACAGGGAAGCCTGGTGTGCTGCAGTCTATGGGGTCGCAAAGAGTCAGACACGACTGAGTGACTGATCTGAACTGATGGTAGCTTTTCAGTTCCTGTGATTTAGCATTAATTTATTTGTCATAGACACGTGATTGTGTTCCTCCATAAACTCCCTATGGTTCTTTGTGTGCTATGTCCAAACAAAGCATTTCTGAATGTAACTTAATCTTTGTCCTCTCATTTTTTTTCCTTAAAGGGGAGACCTGAATATCACTTTTATTAAAGTTAACCAGAATTTGAGTCATTTATCAAATTCCTTCTCATGCTTCTTTGGGGAGGGTCCATGATCTCACACTATTTTGCACTTTCAAAAAATTTTTATTTTCCATGTTTTTTGGACTCCTCTCAATGTTCTCTTTCTCTCTCTCTCTGTAAAATAGAGATTCCTAGAACTTGCATTATGGAATTTCAGTAATAACTGTCTCCTGATTCTTGATTTGCAAATACCATCTGGTTAAAGCATTTTTAAATTTAATTTTTTGTTGAAGTGTACATAGTTGATTTACAGTGATTCAGGTGTACAACAAAGCGATTCAGTTATGTATATACATGTATAATAAATATATAATATATATACATTCTTTTTGAGATTCTTTTCCATTTTAGATTATTTCAACATATTAAATATAGTTCACTGTGTTATACAGCAGGTCCTTGTTAGTGTCCTTGCTAGTAGCATCTATCTGTTAATCCCAAATTCCAATTCAAATTAGAATTTTTTAAAAAGTGTTCTTATATTAATTTCAAAATATTAATTTAAATACTACAAGTGGTATATTATGCCTATTAGAACTCATCTACAGTAATTTCACAATGTCATCTACTCCCAAAAAACATTTGTATGCTTTATTTCTAATCTATAGGCCCTTTGTCACTATTTACCTATTTACTTTGGGGATACTGACTGTTTAGTTACTGTTAACATAAAACATTGTTCTTCCATCAGTCATGACTCTACCTATTTCCCTACCAGTAGAATATTTGAAGTAAAGCCCCCAATGCTTATAAAAATCTCCTTTTTACATGAGAGCTATTATTTTAAGTAAACTTTAGACACCTGAAGGAATCCTCATCTACTTTTCTTGGGAATGTAAATTGGTACAGCTAGTATGGAAAACAGTATGAAGATTCCTCAAAAAATTAAGAATAGAACTACTATGTGCTTCTGGGTATTTATCCAGAGAATGTGAGAACAGTAATTTAAAAAGTTGTTTTCTCCCCTGTGCTTATTAGTGCATTATCTCCTGCAAGTAAGACATAGGAACTACCTAAGTGCTCATCAGCAGGTGAATGAATAAAGATGTGGTATGTGTGTGGGTGTATATATATACATATATATATATATATGTATATATATACACATATATATATGTATAAAATATAATACGAATCATCCATAAAAAAGAAGAAATCTTACCGTTTGCAACAGAATGGCTAGACCGTGAGGTTATGACATTAAGTGAAATAAATCAGGTGGAGAAATAAGATTACAGTATGAGTTCACTCGCTTGTGAAATTTAAAATAATTAAAATAAAGGAACACAACAAACACATAGATACAGAGAACAGAATAGTGATTATCAGAGGAGCAGGAGGATAGCTGGATGGCATGGGTAAGGGGATCAGCTGTATGATGACAAATGGAATCCAAACTTTTGGTAATGAGCACGCTATAGTGTAGAAGTAAAACTATAATATTATATTCATAAAACTTATATAATGTCATAAACCAATAAAATTAGTTAAAAAAAAAAAAACATGGGCCAGTACACAGATATGTGATGACAAAGCCACTTTTAATTGTGTGATTGTATTTTCAGTAGAGTCTGAGTTTCAAGTGGCAAAACAGCAATTCAAAATGCCTCAAACAGATGAACAAAGAAACCAGAGGATTTTACTGCTTCATGCGAACTGGCAAGTTAAAGTTTAAATCAGGGGTCATACACAGCTGGGCCAAGTCCTATCACTTCTCGCCGCCCTCCTCTCTCTCAGGCTGGCCTCCTCGGCTCTCTGTGTAATGGAATGAAAGAAAGTGTGAGTTGCTCAGTCGTGTCCGACTCTTGCATCCCCATGGACTGCAGCCCGCCAGGGTCCTCTGTCCATGGGATTCTCCAAGCAAGAGTACTAGTATAATGGAGTGGGTAGCCATGCCGTTCTCCAGGGCACCTTCCAGACCCAGGGACTGAACCCATGTCTCCTGCACTGCAGGCGGATTCTCTACCATCTGAACCACTAGGGCTCCTCTGTCATCTGTCGCATGTTACATGGGGCGAGAAAATGATGGCAATTTCCTGTGGCCCCCTTTCCTAAAGCACTGATGGAAAGTGGCAGGAGGCGCAGGAGAGGATTCTGCAGGTCGGTTGGATCACAGGCTCCTCTCTAGAGCTGTCACTTTAGCCAGGAGGGATGAGGGCCTTTGATTTGGAGAACATAAAGGAAGATGTGTTGACTAGAAATCCTGCCAGAATCACATAATATATGTGGATATTATTTTTCATCATTCTCTTTTCTTATCCATAAAATGTGAAATCACTCTCCCCCCAATAGGGTGGTAGTGATAATGAAATGACATTCCGTTTGAAAGTTACAGTATAGAACTCAGCAATAAATGATAACTATTAATAATTATTATAATAGTGAAATAAAAATGAGGACTCTTTATGTAGTGGAAACAGAAACCATCTTCATTTCTTGAACTGTAATGGTATCTTTTGCCTGTCTCTCCCCAAGGAAAGAGCAAATTTAAAGAGCAGAGACCCGTGACTTTTATTCCTCATGTTTCCATGACAACAACTATCACAGAGAAAGGAAAGAAACCAACATATATTAAGCACTCTGCATTTCAGTAGAGACCTTAACATGTGATCTACTCAAATGCACAGCAACTTGCTCAAGCAGTCATATGATAACTGTTTGTTCAATGAATGCAAACTGATTGATGTCACACATCTGGCATAAGGTAACTTCTTAAAAGTTTAGCTGAAGATGAAACAGAACATACACATTGTATTGTATTAGAAGTAATAGCAACTCTCTGATATTTCACATTAAAACAAAACTTTCATCAGGTTTCTCTAAGCTCTTTGGAAACAAAGTTTTGTCCTAATAGAAAGCATAATCTGGGCCAACTGGAGTTTTGAGTTTCAGAATTTATGTCTACCATGACAGTTTCAGTGAGCATATCGCACTTGCATGCCGTGTGCTCATTCGTGTCTGACTCTTTGCTCCTCCTCTGTCCATGGAGTTTTCCAGGCAATAATACTAGAATGGGTTGCCATTTCCTCCTCCAGGGGACCTTCTTGGCCCAGGGATCCAACCAGCGTTTCCTATGTCTCCTGAATTGCAGGTGAATTCTTTACCCACTGAACCACTGGGGAAGTAGGTATATACTAAAGCCTGTGCCTGAATATTAACATTCTGAGAGGCTATCAGTTAGTTCAGTCGCTCAGTCGTGTCCGACTCTTTGCGACCCCAGGGACTGCAGCATGCCAGGCTTCCCTGTGCATCACCAATGCCCGGAGTTTACTCAAACTCATGTCTGTTGAGTCAGTGATGCCATCCAACTGTCTCATCCTCTGTCATCCCCTCTCCTCCTGCCTTCAGTGTTTCCCAGCATCAAGATCTTTTCAAATGAGTCAGTTCTTTGCATCAGGTGGCCAAAGTGTTGGAGCTTCAGCTTCAGCATCAGTCTTTCCAATGAATATTCAGAACTGATTTCCTTTAGGATGGACTGGTTGGATCTCCTTGCAGTCCAAGGGATTCTCAAGAGTCTTCTCCAACACCACAGTTCAAAAACATCAGTTCTTCGGCTCTCAGCTTTATTTATAGTCCAACTCTCACATCCATACATGACTACTGGAAAAACCATAGCTTTGACTAGACAGATCTTTGTTGGCGAAATAATGTCTCTGTTTTTTAATATGCTGTCTAGGTTGGTCATAACTTTTCTTCCAAGTAGTAAGCATCTTTTAGTTTGAGAAACTATCAGGTTGAACAAAATAAGTGGGTTTGTTGAGATGAAAAATTCACTCATCAATGCAGTGAAATACTGTTCATTTGCTCCTCAGAGGTATTTGCCCTCATCTTTGAGAGTTACTTTGACTAGTCCATCAGCACTTCTGACCTGTTTATTGGAATTTCTCATGCTCTCTTCTCTTACAGTGCTGGGGAGTTGTGTGGTGCTTGGAGATCCCAGAAAGCCAAGAATATTTTCAGACAGAAAAAAACTGAGATGCATCTAAATTTAAACCCATGTATAATGCTAGTTCCAACATCCCAGTGTGAGTCATGAATGGAGAAGTGATGAAAAAATAGGTAGATGACAATAGTGGTATAAAGGATTCCTGGGATTTCTTCCTGTGGAAAAACGCCAGGACTAGGCTCCATAATGCCACTAATGTATTGCTGTGGGGGAAACAATAATCTCATACTGCTTTCTCTTATGGCCCTACTTTTTTTCTTGTCACAGTTTTATTCCTATTTGTTTGCACACTACACATTTCACCCATTTAAAGCATGATGGAATTAAGCTGCTGGGTTGGAGTCCTTGCTTTGCCGGTTGGTTTCTGTGTGAGCTTTGGCAAATTGCTCAATATCTGTGTACTTCCACTTCAATATAAAATGAGGAGATGAATACTTTTGTGTAGCGTTGCCATGGGAATTGAATGGCATAATAAAGTTGCACATCAGTGATTGTCCTATAGTATGTGTTCTATAAATAAAAGTTGATACAGCACTATAAAGCGGTATATGAGTGTTGATGACAGAATCAATCAAGAGCTGTGCAAATTGCAAGAAAATTGGCATCATTTACAGAGATAGACAGGCTTCCCAGGTGGCGCTAGCGGTAAAGAACTCACCTACCAGTGCAGGAGACATGAGACCCAGGTTCAGTCCTTGGGTAGGGAATGGCAGGAGGGCATGGCAACCCACTCCAGTATTCACGCCTGGAGAATCCCTTGGACAGAGGAGCCTGGTGGGCTATGGTCCACTGGGTCACAAAGCATTGGACACAACTGACTCGACTTACCATGCACTCACAGAGATAGGCGAGACTAAAAGTCTGTGCCATAGTGCTCATCTTTAAGGAATGGGTAAGATTTCCACGCAAAGAAAGGAAAAGAATATTGCAGACAGCAGGAAGAGCTAGCCGAACAAAGTAGTCTAAAGTGGCTAAATCCCAGTGTCCCAGGAAGAATGTATGTAGGCCCTTATATTCTGTTTCCTTAAATATGTTTGTAGCTGCAGCCTCTGCATTTAGAAACAAATCGTGTTTTCAGAAGAGATGTCTTGGTTTGGACATCTGATTCTCTCTTGACTCATGGTGAATTATTTACATGTCTGTGTCTGCTAGCTGATCATAACACTTTAAGATCTGAGACCATGACTTAGTTATTCACATGTCCACAACAGTGCCCAGCCAAGTGTGGGAATACAGTCATTGTTCAATGAATATTCGTCAAGGGAGAGAAGGAATCCATGAATATTCATTTTGCAGACAGTATACATAACAATTTTCTGTGATGGATGAGGGTTATTATACTTAGTTCTGATCTTACCATGCATATCTTAGACATCACATTTCAATGCATGTTTAGATACAAAGGCAGTGGACTAGCGACTGCATGGTAATAAGGGCTATTGTCTCAATGCTCAGACATTTTAAGAGCCACTGCAACTATAACTCAATCAAACATGAAAATCTCTGAACTGGGAGGTGATCTTTGGGAGCATTGATAGAGGAGCAGTGAGACTGGGAAGGAAAGGAAAAAAAAGAGTGTGATAATGCGCAGGTTGCCACTGAGTGAAACCTGACTCAGTTGTGCTGAGGGTCTCTGAGTGAATACAGCGAGGCTCAGGTGTATCCTACCTGAGGGGTGAGGCAGCTGAAGTATTTATCTACCGGTTTACGTTAGTCTCAGATGAGGCTGCTCCTAAAGGCATTAACTCTGCAGCACTCCCATCTGTCCAGCGTGCTTCATGCACCTAAAGACCATTTTAAGGTAGAATCGCGGGGGATGTCAGGGGACTGCAATGGATTGTTCACCCCCTCTGCTGCTGCTGCTGTTGTTATGCAATCGCTCAGTCGTGCCTGACTCTCTGCAACCCCAGGGACTGCAGCATACAGGCTTCTCTGTCCTTCATTATCTCCCGGAGTTTGCCCAAACTCAAGTCCTTTGAATCCATGAGGCCATTCAACCATCTCATCCTCTGTCGCCCTCTTCACCTCCTGCCATCAGTCTTTCCTCTGCTATGGTCGACCATAGCCCACTGCATGCATTACCCAGATTCACTCATGTTGCAGGTCAAGTTCATTCTGTCTTTTCACTGATTTTTTTTTTTTTTTAGATCGCTTGTTATAGTTCCAAAAGAGAGACCAAGAAAGAGAGAACTTAAAACAAGAAGCCTGTAGTCTCCTGCTGTAGTTAATCCTGAAGCCATAACTGATATTCATCGTTTCCCTCCTTTATTGCTTCCATTCCGTAGACCAAGCTGCTTCTTGTCTGGTGCGTCGTGTGGTGCAGTGAGTCAGTTTTGAGCCCTTAGAGGATGAGCCCCTGGTTGCCTGTCCTCATCAAGATGTTGTAGCTGCAATTGCCGTCTCGTTTCTCACCAGGGTCGCATCAAGACGCAGGCCAGTGAGTCCCATGATTTCCAGACATACTCCTTCTTGCTCCATTATTTAGCAGCAACTCTATGGCCTCGTCACAATCAGGATGAATTACCCTTGTCCATATAGTAACTGCCTTCTCTGACTGCTGGCCACTGCTTGGCATAAGAGCCAAGAACGATCAGGCTGCTGCCAAAGTTGTAGATTTCCTGTGTCCCCTGGTGGAACTATCAAGAGTTCTAACCCAGCAAAACCTGAAGTTATAAAAAGGGGAAGACCACTTTCTTTTCCTTTTTTTCCCCAATTTATTTTATTGGAGCATAGTTGATTTCCAATGTTGTGTTAATTTCTGCCGTACAGCACAGTGATTCAGTTATAAATATATACATTCTTTTTTATACTCTTTTCCATTATGACTAATCACAGGACATTGAATATAGTTCCCTGGGCTACACAGTAGGACAGGAAGCCCACTTTCTTAACTGGATTATTGAAAGTGATAGCAGAAGGCTTTGTTCTCCCTTTTGATGATAGCTACCTAGGACTCAGCACTACACAAACAGTATCACTTAATAGTACAACCACATTTTGAACCATGCAGTCTCAAGACTGGATTACAGGGAACAGGCACCACTGACCTTCTCACTGAAGTTGGCATCCCTCTTTTGGGGATATGCCTTATTGGTTTTGGGGGACCACCCTGGTGGCTCAGTGGTAAAGAACCCACCTGCAATGCAGGAGATGTGAATTTGATCCCTGGGTGGGGGAGATCCCCTGAAGAAGGAAGCAGCAACCCACTCCAGGCTTCTTGCTAGGAAATCCTATGGACAGAGGAGCCTGGTGGGCTACAGTCCATGAGGTCACCAAAGATTTGGGCATGACTTTCCCTGGTGGCATAGAGGTTAAAGCATCTGTCTGGAATGCAGGAGACCTGGGTTCGATCCCTGGGTCGGGAAGATCCTCTGGAGGAAATGGCACCCCACTCCAGTACTCTTGCCTGGAGAATCCCATGGAGGGAGGAGCCTGGTAGGCTACAGTCCATGGGGTCGCAAAGAGTCGGACATGACTGAGCGACTTCACTTTCACTTTATTGACTAAACAACCTTATTCTTCTAGAGAAGCGAGTGTCATCTGGGCTCTCCCAGGGAACATAATCAGTTGGTAGTTTTTTTGACATTACAGAATAAATACATTATAACATGCCCACCTCTCCGAGACCTTGGAACTCTTCTCCAGTGCTTTGCCAAGGTGGTTCTGGCATAACCACACCATTTATTTTAGGCCAACATCATTTCCAAGCTTTTAAGGGCTATTCCAGTAGCATGTTGGGATCAGCTCCAGGTGTACTTGCCAGAATGTTAAAAATTAACTCATATAAGAGTGCTCTCAAACAGATTGTTACCTGATCTTACGTTCTGTCCTCTCTGATCCAGTGTCTCCAGACCAGTTCCTCAGAATATCCTCCTGATTCCTAGAAGCAATCATTAGCCAGGTTCAATAGTTCATTTGATTAATAATCCATCTCATCTTGAAACATGGATCATACTTTTCCACTCAAGTCATACTGAGATTTGATCCTAGTTATTTGTCTAGAGGCAATGAAGGGAGGTGGGAGCAGAGCTTGAGAAGGGAAGTTCAGTTCAGTTCAGTTCAGTCGCTCAGTCGTGTCCGACTCTTTGCGACCCCATGAATCGCAGCACGCCAAGCAAACATCACCTTATAAAACATCCTGCTGAGGTGGAGTTTTAACGTGGTAACCGGCTGTTCTCCACAGGAGAGGGTAAGGGCCTCTTTTTCTGGAGCAGAGTTTCAGAAGACTCTCTGGGTTCAAGCCTCTTAAAAGCATCTACCCAAATGTTTCCTCACATGTTTCAGCATCCAACTCTTTCCCTATAAAGACCCTGATTTTAGTGGAGAAGCCTTGCTAGCTCTGTGAACTTGGCCTCCTTTATATTTTTCTTTTCCTAAAATCAAATCTTAGGCCTGATTTTCAGCATGGTCTATCCTGGAGCTGAAGGAAGTGAGGGTCACTTTGATTGCTGATTGGAAGTCTTTAAATTTTTACACCAAATCTCGAGTCGAGTGTTGACTGACACAAGCCTGTAATTTTTTTTTCCCCTTGTAGAGTTTCATGGAAGTTAATGAACTCTGCAATTGCATGTCTTTCCAACACAAGAGCAATATAAGATTTACTTTTGACTATATTCTATCTCAGTCCACCTGATGAGACTGTTAATAATTATGATGCTGTAACTGGCCAGGGACTGGTTCCCCCATATTATCCACCAGTAAGGGGGTCCTTGCTACCACCTAGGTAGTGAGTCATCTGATTCAAAAGCTGGTGTCAAGCCTCAGCTTCCTAAACCACTTCTGTCTCAACTAACTTGGGCAGGTTTTGGTTTCTACCATAAGGCCCTGAAACAAGGATTTGAGTGAAAGTAGCTTATCTAGAAAGTGACCCAGGAAGCACTTGGAGAAGAGTGAGGCAGTGAGGAAGGAAGGAAATGAAGCTAATAAGTATGAAAGCCAATAAGGATGAAATAAAGACCATAAATGATGAGGCAGGTGGGAAGGTCTCCCCTATGGGAGCCAAGCGCTATTAATCCCACTGTGGGCGTCTAAGAGACTGCAGAGAGCATGCTCAGAACTGATCTTCCTGAAAGAAAAAGAACCTAAGGTATTTATCCCCCAATCCTTGCTGTCATTGGTTGAGGGATGCTCTGGAGATATTAACTCACTGGCCTGCCTGCCTCATGGATCACGAGTTCCGGGGGCCAGAGAATGCCCTTAGGGAAAGGATCACAAGCACGAATAATAGGAAGCAGTGTGGTTGGTATTTATGGAGACAATGAATGCCAAGATAATATGGGTAGGACACCCCAAAAAACATCTGTTACCAAGTTCCTATGAGTATATTATCAACATCAATGAAAACTAACGCCCTTCAAGAGTAGTAGCTACCTGCAGCGTACCTGCACCACAACCATCGTGTAAAGCAAGATATCAACATGCGTGTTTCAGTTGTTTCTCTGTATGTTGATCGGTTTGGCAGCTTTCCTGACCAGAATATATGAAAATATATTCCCCTGCTTAACCAAAAATTGTGTAGAAACACTGCTTGCACTCTTGGCCTACATGCCAATATGAACCGTAGATACCGATGAGATGCATTACTCATCTCAGTTGTAACAGTACCCTTCCTTTAAATGTGTCCCTCACATCCCTTTTTTGAAATTAAATTTTAGAAATGGGTCGAGAGAACAATGGACACACAGTCAAAAAAAAAAAAGTTCAGAATACTGAGAAACTTGAAGCACTTGCAGAAATAAGGAAACAGCATCTTTTCATGTTTTATTTTTCACTTGTGAAAATATATATAATATATATTACACATACAGAAGAGTCCCACAGCTTGGGTTAGAGAAAGCTAACAGAAAGGCATGTACCAGGGGAGGTCTTTTCATAAAGTTTTCAGAGAAACCAACATTCAGGGCACGGCAGTTGACAATAAAAGCAACGAAAGCACAGGAAGCCTGTGTCCAAGACTCTGAAGAGCTAAATCAGAGACAGCTCCAGGTCTGCTGGGAATGGAGGTCATCTCTGGAGAAAGGACAGCTTCTACTTAATAGGCCTGTCAGAGCAGCAGAGGATGTACTGAGGTCTGGACAAAGACACCAGGGGCAAAGTGAAAGCCAGCGCTTAACTTGACAGCTAGTCTGTTCTTGTCCCCTTTCTCTTTCAGACCTGAGGCCCTGGCTGACCCAAAGAGGCAAATAATAGGGCCAACTCTGTTTGTGCAGAATTACAGTCAGCTACAAGGCAGAATTTTGTAACAGACTAAATATTTTAAAAGCTTGTAAACACTGTGCTGATGCTGTGGTGGGAAAAAAAAAAAACATAAAAAGGAAGATTTGCTATTTCTCTTGGAGGAAAGAAAGTTATAGGCATAGGTCTTTGGCTTGCCCCAGGTGTATCCCCATCCTGACATTTATCCAAGATGGTAGGATTTGAGACACAATTCATGAGATGATGGATTCCTCCCACCACCATACTCCAGCACAGGACCCTACTAGGATTTGGAACAGCTGGAGCAGCTGACAACCCTGGGCGATGTGAGATGCGGCTTCACGATGTCAGGCTGAATGGACTCCATCAGGTCACACTCATTGGCAAGTATATGTTTCACCAGGCATCTGGAGGCCTCATCGATGTTGATATTTTCCTAAGGGGAGAAAACAGCTTTTAGTATTCAGTATTCTAGAATAACACTAGCGCAGAGATTTATATGAAACAAAGGGCAGTATTTAAATATCTCTTTCTAAACCCTGTCCCCGGAGAAGGCAATGGCAACCCACCCCAGTACTCTTGCCTGGAAAATCCCGTGGACGGAGGGGCCTGGTAGGCTGCAGTCCATGGGGTCGCTAGGAGTCGGACAGGACTGAGCAACTTCACTTTCACTTTTCATGCATTGGAGAAGGAAATGGCAACCCACTCCAGGGTTCTTGCCTGGAGAATTCCAGGGACGGGGGAGCCTGGTGGGCTGCCATCCCTGGGGTCGCACAGAGTCGGACACGGCTGACGCGACTCAGCAGCAGCAGCTGCAAACCCTGTCCCATGCATCCTCTTTCTATTCCCCTCACTCTCGTTGATGCCTTCTAAGAACTTTACATTTTAGTCTTTCACAAAAGTAAATATATGGATTTGTTTTGTAAATATTCCTTAACACGTTTTTGGTCATTCAAGCTCAACCCTGAGTTCACTTGCTATGAAAGCTTACGGTAACTTTTCGAGTTCCACAAACAACAAACCTCTCCCATTCAATAGAGCCTTAATAAAAATTCCTCTGAGGGTTTCTAAATCTAAAACAAGGTGAAGTTCTGGTTGTTTTTTTGTTTGTTTGTGATGTTGTTGTTGGTCTTACTGGTTTTTATACCAGAATTCATTCACACCCCCAAATCAGCAGCTTAAAGCAACAAAGTCATAACTGTCACTCATCCTACATGCATCATAGGATACCTGGCTTTTCCGCCATCAACCTAGGCCAAGAGAAATTCCATCTCCGTGCTTGCCATGCTTGCAGAAGCAGGGAGAAAAGAACATGGTGAATTGAGCACTGGCTCTTATTGCTTCCGGAGAAAAGTGAAAGGGAGACACAGCGTTTATCCTCCCATTTCATTGCCCCATGAAAGTCATGTGTTCACACCCAACTTCAGAGTGGCCGGAGCAGTGCAGTCCTGCCATTGGACTGGAAGCTGGAGAGCCAGAATTCGTGTCCCTGGGCCTCCCTTTCCTCATCTATGTGACAGTCTTGATGATAATGCACATGCTGCCTGCTCAGTCACAAATATAAAATGTGGGATATCATATCTGTTCACAGGTAAGACAACTTAAATTTAGAGAGATTAAGAGACTCCTCCCAGTGCCAAGATCATACAGCAGAAGGGTTTGAGGGCCAGAATTCACAACCAGATGTTGCTGACATCAAAGCCTGGCTCTTACCAAGTTTTATTCCTTTTTCAACTTTTCAAAATCAAGAGCAATAACAAAAGTTCTTACTACAATGTTAGGACCAGTGGGTGCAAAATAAATCTTAGATCCTTTCTCTTTCATAAAGCTAGTTTTATGCATTAAAAAGGGCCCTCCTGGATAAGCAATATAAGTTAGATTTGACAGTAGTATTTTTAAACCTCCACTCCTATATTAACTTGCCAGTAAAATAGGGTTCTTTCATTGTAAAGCATAAATTGGCAAAATCTACTAATGAAGAGAGTGAAGTATGGACAAATGAATGAAAATCCATCATCCTCATGAGAAAAACAACTAAAACTTAAGCCAAATTAGTGGCAGCCTAGCAGGGTCGTTTTAGTAAAAGATAAGATGATGCCAGGGAAACTGTGGCTTTTAACACATTAGCTGGTGGTGTCGGGACTAGGATGTGAGATTATGGAGGATGGGGCTCTAGACTAAGGAAACCGTCAGAGCCCAGGAGTGGCCGTGCCTGCTTTTAGATTGTACCTGGGAACAAGGGTAGCAATTCATGATGACTCACAGTCATTCAATCATTCAATCTAAGCAATCTTAGATTGCTTCTAAGTACGAGGCATACAAAGACAATGCTAAAGTCTGTCCTTGTGAGACCTTATACTAGCAAGGTAAACAGCAGAGGTATAATAAGGTTGAAAAGGGCGTCTGGAACCTGGCTACTATGAGCCTTGAATGAAAACTCGGCCAGATAGAGCCACTGAGATTTCTTTGCAAGTGAAGTATCAAAACACACAATTCAATACAAATCCATTACTAGACAAAACTAGATGGACCCTTGGGTGGTTGTGGTTTAGTCACCAAGTCATGTCCAACTCTTGCAGCCCTATTAACTGTAGCCCACCAGGCTTCTATAACCATGGAATTCTCCAGACAAGAATACCGAAGTGGCTTATCCTTTCCTTCTCCAGGGGATCTTCCTGACCGAGGGATCAAACCCATGTCTCCTGCATTGGCAGGTGGATTTCTTACCAGTAGGCCATCAGGGAAGCGCTGGACCCTTTGTACTCTTTTTAATTACTTAATTTATCAGTGAGCACTTGGGAAATACTTGTTATGTGTACCATGGTTGCCACGGCACATCTATTTCAGATTGGAGCCTATCAGAGGAAGCCAGGAAGAGGAGCAAGCACTATACTGACCATGTGCATTCCACAAAACAGCACAGGATATAATACACATGGCGCAAGCCTGAAGCCAAACACTGCAGCTCCCTTTCTGGTGCAAAACTCTTTCAACCACTCCCCACCTTAGTTTCCCCATCTGTAAAGGGAATCTATTTTACAGATGATTGTAAGTTAATACATGTTAATACTTACAACATGCAAGACACTTAGAACAGTGAAGAGGACATAGCATACATTTAATAAATGTTATCTACATCTCAGTTCAGTCACTCAGTCGTGTCCAGCTCTTTGTCACCCCATGGACTGCAGCACACCAGGCTTCCCTGTCCATCACCAACTCCCAGAGCGCACTCAAACTCATGTCCATCAAGTTGGTGATGGACTTTAGTTTGGAATCAGTCCTTCCAATGAATATTCAGGACTGATTTCCTTTAGGATGGACTGGTTTGATTTCCGTGGAGTCCAAAGGACTCTCAAGAGTCTTCTCCAACACTACAGTTCAAAAGCATCGAGTCTTTGGCGCTCAGCTTTCTTTATAGTCCAATTCTCACATCCATACATGACTACTGGAAAAACCATAGCTTTAACAAGACAGATCTTTGTTGGCAAAGTAATGTCTCTGCTTTTTAATATGCTGTCTAGGTTGGCCACAGCTTTTCTTCCAAGGAGCAGTTCAGTTCAGTTCAGTTGCTCAGTCATGTCTGACTCTTTGGGATGTCATGGACTGTAGCACACAAGTCTTCCTTGTCCATCACCAACTCCTGGAGCCTACTCAAACTCATGTCCATCAAGTCGGTGATGCCATCCAACCATCTCATCCTCTGTCATCCCCTTCTCCTCCTGTCTTCAGTTTTTCCCAGCATCAGTGTCTTTTCCAATGAGTCGGTTCTTCGCATCAGGCGGCCAGAATATTGGAGTTTCAGCTTCAGCATCAGTCCTTTCAATGAATATTCAGGACTGACTTCCTTTAGGACAGACTGGATGGATCTCCTCGCAGTCTAAGGGACTCACAAGAGTCTTCTCCAACACCACAGTTCAAAAGCATCAGTTCTTCAGTGCTCAGCTTTCTTTATAGTCCAACTCTCACATCCATACATGACTATTGGAAAAACCATAGCTTTGACTAGATGGACCTTTGTTGGTGAAGTAATGTCTCTGCTTTTTAATATGCTGTCTAGGCTGGTCATAACTTTTCTTCCCAGGAGCAAGTGTCTTTTAATTTTATGGCTGCAGTCACTATCTGCAGTGATTGTGGAGCCAAAATAAATAAATAAATAAAGTCTGTCACTGTTTCCATTGTTTCCCCATCTATTTGCCATGAAGTGATGGGACCAAATGCCATGATCTTAGTTTTCTGAATGTTGAGTTTCAAGCCAACTTTTTCACTCTCCTCTTTCACTTTCATCAAGAGGCTCTTTAGTTCCTCTTCACTTTCTGCCATAAGGGTGATGTCATCTGCATATCTGAGGTTACTAATATTTCTCCCAGAAATCTTGATTCCAGCTTGTGCCTCATCCAGCCCAGCATTTCTTATGATGCACTCTGCATATAAGTTAAATAAGCAGGGTGACAATGTACAGCCTTGACGTACTCCTTTCCCTATTTGGAACCAGTCTGTTGTTCCATGTCCAGTTCTAACTGTTGCTTCCTGACCTGCATACAGATTTCTCAGGAGGCAGGTCAGGTGGTCTGGTATTCCCATCTCTTTCAGAATTTTCCACAGTTTGTTGTGATCTAAACAGTGAAAGGTTTTGTCATAATTGATAAAGCAGAAGTAGATGTTTTTCTGGAATTCTCTTGTTTTTTTGATGATCTAGTGAATGTTGGCAGTTTGATCTCTTGTTCCTCTGCCTTTTCTAAAACAACCTTGAACATCTAGAAGTTCACGGTTCATGTACTGTTGAAGCCCAGCTTGGAGAATTTTGAGTATTACTTTGCAAGCATGTGAGATGAATACAATTGTGCAGTAGTTTGAACATTCTTGGGCATTGCCTTTCTTTGGGATTGGAGTGAAAACCAACCTTTTCCAGTCCTGTGGCCACTGCTGAGTTTTCCAAATTTGCTGACATATTGAGTACAGCACTTTCACAGCTCATCTTTCAGGATTTGAAATAACTCAACTGAAATTCCAACACCTCCACTGGCTTTATTTGTAGTGATGCTTCCTAAGGCCCACTTGACTTCTCATTCCAGGATGTCTGGCCCTAGGTGGGTTATTACACCATCGTAGTTATCTGGGTCATGAAGATCTTTTTTGTATAGTTCTGTGTATTTTTGCCACCTCCTCAAAATATCTTCTGCTTCTGTTAGGTCCATACCATTTCTGTCCTTTATTGTGCTCATCTTTGCATGAAATATTCCCTTGGTATCTCTAAGTTTCTTGAAGGGATCTCTCGTCTTTCCCATTCTATTGTTTTCCTCTATTTCTTTGCACTGATCACTGAGGAAGGCTTCCTTATATCTCCTTGCTATTCTTTGGAACTCTGCATTCAGATGGGTGAAAGTGAAAGTGAAGTTGCTCAGTCATATCGGACTCTTTGTGACCCCGTGAACTATACAGTCCATGGAATTCTCCAGGCCAGAATACTGGAGTGGGTAGCCTTTCCCTTCTCCAGGGGATCTTCCCAACCAAGGGATCGGACCCAGGTCTCCCGCCATGCAGGTGAATTCACATGGGTATATCTTTCCTTTTCTCTTTGCCTTTAGCTTCTCTTCTTTTCTCGGCCATTTATCTACATATTCTCCTCATTTAATCATCAGGAGAACATGATAATGTGTGTATTCTATGCCTTTACTTTGCAGCTGAGGAAACTGAGATTGAGAAGGGGCAGGTGGCTGGCCCACAGCCAGATGTGAGTCTAAGGCGAACAGTAAACACCAATGTTTGCCATGATCTCTATAATATACCAACTGCAAAAAGGCAAGCTGTATGGCGTTTAGGGCACAGCCTTATCTCAACTCCCCCTAAGTATTTTCCCCAAAGAAATAAAGGAGCACAGTATAAACAGGGCATTCATTTCCATCCTTAAAAGGGTAAGAAGTTGGGGTCGGGGCCTCAGGCACGGCTGCTCTGCCCTGCTGGTCCTTCTGTCTTTCTGTTCACTCTTAAAGTCACAGCCAAAGTCTAGACTAGCAGAAGGGAGAGCAATACAGAACTAACTTCCCTCTCCCATTTCTGTGAAACATGAGCATGAACAATCAAACCCTGCCTGATAAAACTATAGGTTTGGACCTTTGGGGCAATTATATTGTGATATAACTGACTGTGCTTCTTGGCAGCCAAGTAGACACAGCCAGGCCCACACTTTCTAGGTGATTGTTGAGAATCAGCTGTTGGTTTAAGTGCAAAATACTACCTAGGAATTTTTATTGACATTTCTTCTAGAGAGTTTTAACAACACTTTCAGGAGGATCTTTCGCAGTAAAGGTAATTTATCGCTCCTATGACTTCCAAGACACATTCACTTAGACTGAATCTGGCTGTGATTTCTTTATGTATTTGCAGTATGACAAGGTGGTCTACGATGCTGACTACTTTAGGTAGATGTGTGCTCATCTTCACATTTCTGCTCAGCATCTTTTCATTTATATCAATGCGCTTGCCCCGAGAAGTAGGCTTAAAATGGCCAACAAAGCATTTTAGTAAAAAAAAAAAAAAAAAAAAAGGTGGTAACTACCATAGTATTATTGAGTGTCCACTCTGTGTTGGGCGTATAGCAGGTGCTTTACTTATGGACACACTGCTCACATCCAATCCTTACAATAATCTATTAAAGAACTAACAGCCATATTTTAAAGGTAAGGAAACTTTAACCTTTACCAAGGTTAAGTAACTTAACTAGAACAGAATAAGAGCTTGGCCAATCTGTCATTCTAACCAAATAGGCCTAACTCCATTTTCTATCCTGCTCCCATATATGACATGACCTTATCTCCAAGATTAGAACAGATATTAAAGTAGTTTTATTTCTAAATCAGCAGTACACAATCCCGGCTGCATATTCATTCAGAGAGTTCAAGAAAAGTTGTTGCCAGGGATGAGGCCCAGCATGGGCATTTTTTTTGTTTTTAAGATTTTCCACTTCTTTGAAATGTGCCTTCAGATTTCAGACACACTCATATCATTAAGAGACACATATCATATCATTAAGAATGTCTTTAAAGATGCTCCTTTCATTTCAATTGTGAACTCTCTGGAAATAGCATTGAGTGCAGCGATTTTAAGCTGCAGTGATTTTGATCTTCCCAGAGAGAAAGGCATATAAATCTAACTATCTGAGGTCTTGGGTACGTGTCAGTTTTTTTAATTAGCTCTTTAGAACATCTGTCTGGTGGCAAATTATTTAATCTCTGACCCCCCGGTGCCAGAAAGCAAAAACATCCTAGCAGAAAACCTTCACTTCTGCTTCGTTAGAAGCTGGCAGAGAATTCATCCTCCTCTAATCTTTCCAAATACATCACCCTCCAACACACCAAGTGTACCAGGCACTCTGAGGTTAGGGTACTAAATTCCTCAGCTCCGTGAAATTTTAATTAGAGCAGATGGCCCACCAGATAATAATGCCAGTGCAAGAAGTCTTACGCAGAACAAGTGCTTTGAAAATACTTTCTCTAAGAAGATCCAGTGCTTGTTTATGGAGTGCATAAGTGCCAAACCTTCTGCGAGCTCCCATTGACTGTCGGTCCAGTCTAATGTGGGGCAAGCGTGATTGACACCAATATTTCTGCGTGTACAGCGCGTTTTCTTCCCTCACCCCCTAGACCACTCCTCCCTGCCTTTGGGCAAGTACTTCCTCCCACTGGCAGTCATGAGCTTCTCCTGAGACTCCTCTAAACTGAACCCTACATCTCAGACCTTGTTCTCAGAAGCTGGAATTTCATATAATCTTCACGACAAAGCCGAGATGGGAAGTATTGACGTTATTTGAGAGAACAGGAAAGTGAAGTTCAGAGTGGCTAAAAGGACATAGTCAAGGTCTCAAAGACAGCAAGGAGCAAAATCTGGCTTCCAATCCAATCCTCAAAGGTTCTATATCTTCTCTTCTTCTTCTCATTAATGTCTTATAGTTCCCGGCTGACAGTTTGTAAGGGCCCAAGCAAGGGTCTACCTCAGTCCAGAGCCCATAGTTTTGCATTTTGCCACATGTTCTCAATGAAAGGAAGACAGATCTGAAAGATATCAGACTTTGGTCTACCTAATGGGCACTGGGAAGGACGGGTGGAATCATATTGTCACTGATTTCAACACAGGATAGAGTCCCATTGTCAGCATGGACATATGAAGGAAGAGAACATTCACAGATAAGATCAGCTCCAAAGACCGTGTCCCTCTGACAATAACTCCCCTATCCCCACCGTCACCCAAGTTCAGCCCGTGTCCCTCACACACTCGATGTAAAAGTCCATTTCACACCTTCTTTCTCCCCGCTTTCCTACAGTCCCAGGGCCTCCTACCTTCCAGCCCTTTCTCCTTATCTCCCTCTCATCCCTCTCCCAGCACCTAGAGCCCCAGTCCAGCCATGGAGCATCTCCAAGTTTATAGAGAACCACCCAGTATTAAAGAGAGAGGGAAATTAGACATCACTAATTTAGGTGATGCACTAATTCAGCCTGACTTTGATGCATTAGGAAATTAAGACAACAGAGGAGGGAAGTGACGTTCCTGGCATCACACAGGCTACCTCTTAGTTCCCCAAGTAGCGCTACTGGTGACAAATCTACCTGCCAATGCAAGAGACAAGAGACACGGGTTTGATCCCTGGATTGGGAAGATTTCCTGGAACCTGGAAAATTCCATGGGCAGAGGAGCCTGGTGGGCCAGCTACAGTCCACGGGGTTGCATAGAGTCAGACAGGACTGAGCAACCAAGCTCTTATCTTGCACAGTAGTAAAGAATTTGCCTCCCAAGCAGGAAACACGAGTTCAATCCCTAGGGCAGGAAGATGCCCTGGAGAAGGAAACGGCAACCCACTCCGGTATTCTTGCTTGGAGAATCCCATGGAAAGAGGAGCCTGGCGGGTTGCAGTCCATGGGCTCACAGAGTCGGACATTTCTACCATGATTAAAGGTTTCCATTCTGATATCTCTATGTGCCAAGTAGAGAACTGAGACTAGAACATTGCCGTCCCAGGAAGTAATGGAAAGAGAATGAGGCTTGGAGTCAAACTTGGAAACTTGGTTGCCATTTACTGCAGGGCCAAGGGAAAGTCCAAAGCCTGAGCCTCCTTTGCTTAGTCTGTAAAATGAGGCTAATAACAACTATGGTTGATAAGGTAACTGTTAGATTAAATGATATGCACAGAGGAAGCACCTAGACATCACACATATGCCCTCAGATGAATACATGCTCCGTTTTTGAATCTGTCTCTCTTCACCTTCTCCCTTTAGGTCATTCTTCAGTGATCACTTTCATAAGAAGTTGCCTCTAACTCCCCCGGGCTGAGACAAGTGCCCCCTATGTGGGCACCTATCGCTAGTCACTATGATGGCTTGTTTGTCCGTATTTTCACAGCACAGGAGGCTCCTGGGGGCTTACTGCTGTCGCCTAGTGTCTAGCACAGTGCCTGCAAGTAGTAGGCACTTGGAAGATACTGGGTAAGGAATGCATGACCTAATCAAGGAGGCCCTCAGAACAGCAACAAGTTCAGGTTTCAACCTGAAGATAATTTCAGATGTGAGGTATTTCTGCAGGGGGTAAAAAGGAAAACATATACACAACAGAATTTACTTCACAAGTCAAACTGCCTGTTCCTATCTTGTGTTCCAGCTACAATTTGACACAATTCTTTTTAGGTAAAATGAAGGAAGACTGACTGAACCAGTTTATAAAAATTGAGCTGAACTGCTAAAGGCTTTGCAGTCGAGTGGACCTATGTCAGAGTACTGACTTTTCTCTTTTAAAAATAACTCTTCATATCTTGTTGCTTCAAAAACTATTTCAGGTGACCTATGCTATTTAATAAGTAGGTGAACTTCTTAGAAAAATACTTAATTTTTCTGGACCTTACCTGCAATTTAGAGAGAATAACACCCACTTGACAGAATTAGCATGATTAGAAATATCTTATTTGGGGCAAAAAGTAGAAGGTGGGTAACATTATGTATTTTAATGACTATATTATACAAAATTATTTTAATATCATCATCTCCTCTTAAGAACTTTTATGAAACTGAATGGAAGGTCAATTCTAGCTGAAAAATTTATTTAGTTTATCTTTTCTTTACATATGCTCCTTTTATCCAGCCCTCAACTCACTTTTTAGTAGAGAGTTTGAAATCTTTACTTTTTTAGAAAGTATTGTTGGAATGAAAAGTTAAGAGCTGAGAAAACTGAAATGTTGTAAAGTTGAGAATGATGCTGTGTTTGCAGGCCAAACTGAGGACGTAAACCCAGGACATAGCCTCTTGATAGCTCTGAGCGGCTGTTCTGAAGATGGAAAGGAGAAGTCTGGATACATAGAAGGTTTTGCAACAATAATCAGGTAGTTAGAACGTCAAAAAATTACTGTTAACTAAGGAAAACCAGATATCGCAAGTGAAGGAATTTAGCGTTTTTCTATGTATGGGAAAATGCAAGGGTCTGGGCTCAATCGAATTATTCCTTTGATATGCACATCAGCTGTCTGGGGCCAATATCCTGGGCTTTTTCATCCTGAGTCTCCTCAAGGGTGGCTGCAGTAGCTGACTGCTAAGTGGAGGGCATCCCATTTCTACCCTGAGATCCCTCAGGGCCTACTGTGCAGGTGGCTGTAATGTGATGGTTTGATGGCTGCAACATCCTCTGTTTAAAATAATGTTCTCTTATAGAAAACATACAGAAACAAGTGAAAACATACAGAAACAAGTGTGTGCATGCTAAGTCGCTTCAGTCCTGTCCGACTCTTTGTGACCCTGTGGACTATAGCTCTCCAGCCTCCTTTGTCCATGAGATTCTCAAGGGAAGAATACTGGAGTGGGTTGCCATGCTCTCCTCCAGGGGGGCACAGAGGAGCTTTTAAACATCCTCTGTTTAGAATAATACTCTCTTGGGTGAAAATATAGAGAAAAGAACTATGAGTGAAAGTGAATATGTGGATAAAACTAAACAAATCCATCTTTCCATCCCCTTTTTATATTAGGAAGGTCATGATGCAAGCTAGCTACCAGAACTGTGGCCCCAACCCTAGAATCTATGTCTACTCTTTGCCACTAACCCCTGATGTCTAACTCCTAAATTCCTCAGTCAGATATCAAGTCATTCTTAGCCTGGGCCACCTCGCTGAGGCAGTACTTTGCATCTGCTATATAATTTTTTCTCTTCCTGATGTGGAATAACATTATCCTTTTCTTCCTTCTACACACTTGTAATAGGAAAAAAAAAAAAGGAGGTGATACATCAATTTGAAGTTCCTATCATGTAATGTTGAAAGATCATGTAACTAAACGAAATAATTCATTTTTCAGCAAATAATCATTGAGCACTCTCCAGGGACCAGGCACTATTCATCAAAGTCTACACTCTGTGCTTTCTTACACTACGGAGTCAGCCAGGCTGTGACTATCTCATTAGCCCAGGCCTCTTCCGCCCCTGCTTTGAGATGAGGACGGTGATATGCTCCTTTCTCACAATCAGATTCTGACATTTCAGCCTGAGTCAGCCCTGTGTAATCGCCTCTCTTCTCTGATCATAGGCCTTCGGTTTTTTCCCACGGCAAGCGTCCTCCATGTTCCTGCCAGATTGTCTCCTGACCACTCTCATTAAAGTGTACTGATGGTCATGCCTCAATCCCATTCCCAGCTCAAAAACTCTGAGTTGGCTCCCACTGCCTGCTCAGAATCAGTGCAGACCCTGATACTTGACCCTTGACCCTTGACCCTTGAGGGCCAGCCAGCTCAGCCACGCCTTGACTCTGTTGTCTCCTCTCCTCCGGTTCTCCTCACTTGGCTAAGTTCCAGTTGAGTTAAGCCACAGGCCATTCCCTCCGTGTGTTTTGCTTGGGTTATTCTTATTCCATCTGTATCTGCCAAACACAATTCATTTGGAAGAATATAGCTGCTGGTGTCTACCTGATTCACAAGGATTCCATTGCGTTCTGCTTTGAATTTTTGGATGAAATTCAAGTACGTTACCCAGTTTTAGAATCTTTTAGTTATTTTCAATGTTTATTACTTGCGCATGTATTTATTGAAGAGGAACAGTGTGGTAGAAAGACTCAGAACTATACTAGCTCCATCAGTGCTAGCTGAGTAACCTCAGAGAAGTCACCATAACCTCACTCTCCTCATTCTGTACCTCAATTACTTTACCTATAATCTGTGATTAAAATAATGATAGTTTTGCAAGGTTGTTGTGAATGTGTATAAGATGAGATGAGATATTTGAAAGAACGCAGCAATAGTTTAGGCACGCAAGAGCACCTGAGAAGAAAATACAACACTTTGGAAATAATCCAACATTGCATAGTAAGTTTTATATGAGAATGTTTGAAGGGACAAACATACTTCTTTGTCAGAGTAAACTATCTTAAAGCAGTTTTGCAGTTTTGCAGTTTTGTAAGGTGGTACCGGGGGAAAAAAGCATCTACGGTTAAATAATTTTAGGCATGTTAAGTTAAAAATAATTCATAATGTTTCTTTATCACAGGATTCCTCAGGCAGATTCAGGTTGGGAGGGGAGGCTTAGAAAGAAGCAAGCTGTTCCCCTTCCCCCCTCCTATCTCCAAGCAGAGAATGAGTATGCAGGAGTCTGTGAACTTATCTGATCATAGAACACTGATCTCAGGCTCTGTCTCACAGGGCTGGTGTTCCTCTTTGCACAATTTGGCAACTTTTGATTGAGAGCAGTGGTAGAATAAATGGGAGTGGCTGTGGTGGCCTCTGGAGGGCTGGGTGGGTAGAGACACTTATTACCGGATTTTGTGTTATACTGGTGGCTTTTTTAACCCTTTCCTAGGGAGTGCTGCCTCCATTTTTGCCTTTTTCCATTTTTCTGAGCCTCACCTGAAAAGAAGTACATGCTTTTGTTTGTTTGTTATTTTTTTTTATTTGACTGGGCCAGTTCTTAGTTGCAACACTCCAGCATCTTTCACTGTGGCACGCAAACCCTTACTTGCAGCATGTGGGATCCAGTTCCCTGACCAGGAATCGAACCCAGGCTCCTTGCATTGGAGTGTGGAGTCTTAGCCAATAGACCATTATGGAAATTCTGACATGTTTTCTTTTGTTCGTTTGTTTTTACTTTTTGTTTTAACATGACTTTAACAGAGGAGGGTGAGATCACACTCATAACAAAATTGTAAGCCACAGGCCTGGTTTGGAATGATGAGATCCTGAGATTATTCCCTCCGGTGAGTCTTCTCCGACCAGCGCCTCACCCCACCCTGAGCAAGGTAGGGCTGGGTAGTTCTCTTAGGTGCATCCATAGCAGTTCCCTATTGAAATTCTAGTCAGGCACAATTGCAATGACTCCTAGAAATTTACCTTCTCACCAGATAGTAAAATTCTTAAGAGAGAAAGTGGCCCTTTATGCATTTGGGAGTGTTACCAGCACCTTACACAGGGCCTATTGGCATGGTATGTGCTCAACAAGTATCTTATGAATGGACTGGCCAGGGGAAGGGAAAGAAAAATGGACTGATTAAAAATCACAAAAAATACTGTGAGCTGCTCTATGTTGAAATCTATTATAGTGAAGTTCCCCTTAAACTCGGGATAGCTTTAGACAAGAGAATTAAGGGCCCCTGGTCCTAGCCTTGATGCTGCTACAAATTAGCTCAGACATTATAAAAGGATCAAGCCTCCTCTCTGACGTCAGTTTCATCAGGCACAGGAGGAGAGTATTTATACTCTGCCTTTTTCCAAACAGGACTGAAGATGACTCTTGATACCATCTCCAGTGCTTGACTAGTGTAGTTAAATTCATAAGAGTCCTAAGAATAATGCTTCCTTAATGGGAAACATTTCTCAAATGGAAAGTTTAAGTATGAGACGTTCATTTAACCAGTAATTACTAGCATGAGTGTGCTCCATCTACATGATCAGCCAGGAGTTCTTGGTTTGCAAAAATCAGGAACTCATTGAATTGCCTAGGTCCTCTGGAGGCTAGCTCCCAGGGGAAACAGAATTGGTAAAAGATTCAGTCCACACCAAGACCCTTATAAAATGCCCTTAGGCTCTCAAACACCAGCAGGTCAGCTTGTTTTTCTCTGTCCAGCTATTTTTTTCCATATAAAGAGGGAGATAGATAGGAGTTCCCTGGAGGTTCTGTGATTAAGAAACCCTCTTCAATGCAGATGCAGGGGAATTGGGTGTGATCCCTAGTCAGGAACCACAGCCCACAAGCCTTAGGGCAATTAACCTCCCCTCAACCCTTCTCAGCTAGAGGAGCCTGCATACCTTAACTAAGACCCAGCATAGCCACACACAAAAAAGAGGGAGACAGATGCCAGCAGCCTCTGGGCTTATATCCTTGTAGCTTTGGCACTAAAGAGAAAAAGCCTCCTTCCCTCAATCTCAGTTGGAGGAATCTTGCGGGAGAACACTGATGAGTTTGGCTTCGGTCTCGCATTCACACTTGAGACTAAAGCGACTCTGTCCAGAAGAGAAGTGGTATTAGGAGTGAGCCCGATTTAGGTCATGTGAACACTTTGGGCTAAAACTGTGATTTCAGAGATGGAATACATAGGAGATGGAGACTTATCTATGGACAACCTGTAAGGAGAGCTGAAAGGGAACGCCTGGGGTAAAAGCACAAAACTGCCCACGAAAGAATCACTGCAAATATCAGGAAACCTTCAGTGGTTTTTATTAACACTATATTGTTTTATGGACATTTGCAATCATCTATAGCAGTGCAGATATATGCATGAACTTTTTAAACAGATACAAGCAGTGTATAATTTGTAAAAGAAATAGAAAACTATTTTTCCACAAAGTTGTGTGCTGTCAGATACATATCTAGTGGCATCTGATAACTTCAACATATGCAGAATAAGTGGGAAATTGAGGCTCCCATATTGGACAAAAAAAAAAAGAGAAAAATGAAGTTGAAACACAAATGACCTGACAAGAAATACCTCTTCAGAAAGGCATAAGTAGTTACTGAATACTTTCTTCTGGAACAAAATAAAATAGAACAAAAGAGGCTACTTGGAGCTTAAAACAACCCCAGTTCTGATTTTCTGTTTCTTTTTTTGATAGAAATCTACTGAATTAAATAGGTTCAAAAGGACAATAACTTTTCCAGATAAAGGATGCTTCTATTTCAAATGTAAACTTTAAAAATATTGACTTTATTCCTGAGAACCACTTAAGATGTATCACATGCTTTCTTGCATCGTAAAATATTGTTCAGAAGACCGTTTAATTTGTTGTTGTTGTTGTTAATCCTGTGTACCTTTTACTTCTTTTTTCCTTCCTCCTCCTGCTGGTATTATATGTATGTAACTATAAGTCTGTATCTAACAAGCCAATTCTATGGGTTGACACTTTATGGATAAATATTGCTTAAATATAGGATGAAATTCTTTTTAATATATACAAATTTCTGATTAGAAAGGAAACAGACCAAATCTTAACACTGAAATCTATTGGTAGTTTGATTACAAATCATTTTTATCTTCTGTTTCAGAATTCTAGCTGTTTTCTAAGTTCTTCATACAGAGTATATATTTTTGAATACTGACATTCAAAAGTGTAGCACAAAGAAAATAAGAGTGATTAATTTTGAACCATGAATGGTGTAGGAAGTCCTAATATCTTTATTTCACCCCTGAATCCCATACAGCAGGAAGGAAAGAGTACATCTATAAATATTTCATGAACTTTAAAACAGAAATAGACGAGAATGAATGGAAAGTTATGTAGGTTTTCCTCACAGATGGAAAACTATCCATAAGACTGAGTCTAGGAAAAAATAAGATCAGGACGCTCAGAAACAGGGATTCTAACTATACAGTCACAAGTAACCCAGTGAAGAAGAAAGAGGAAAGAGGTCTTTAAAACAGACCAGTTTGGCTACAGGAATATCTCAGGTAAGATCAGGTTTAAAAATAACACATACAAAAGATAGAAGAAGGGAAGTGAACTCAGAACAGATTCACGGGTGGTCTGAACTCATCCAGATTGGGTCAGGAAGCTCAGACCGAGTCTAAGAACATGCCTGGAGAAAGTGCTAAAGCCAGAAAAACACAGTATTGGAGTTTATTCAGAGCAAAGTAGTATCACAAAGGGGCAGGCCAATGCTTGAAGAATATGGTATGGGACAAATAGATGACACAGAGAAGGCTAACACAAAAAGACTAACTCTGTTTTTTTCTGTAATAAAGATTTCAGATTGAATGTTCAGAAGACTGCCTTCTGCATTATGTTTAGTATAATACCCACCATAATGCCCTATGGACGAGATGGCTGTAGGTTGGAGGCAAAGTGAACTTGGTAAATTTAATTGTCTCAAATGGTGCTTGAGGACTACTAATTATTTGATTACGCTAAACAAGAATAGTTTTTCATGTAATGACACAAAACTCAAACCTCTGATCTTATAAACAATTAACCTCATTTTTTTTTATTAGAAGTTTTGAGGAAGTCATAAAAGGCATACTTAGCAATTTTTTTTAGATACAAAGGTAAAAAGCAGACTGACATGATAAAATTGGGATTTTAGAGTGTTTTCATAGAAATATGAAAACATCTATCCATTGTTGGCAAGTATAAATTAGCTCATCATTTTGGAAAGTAGGTATGAAATTATGTAATAAGATCCATAAAAAGTCCATCTTTTGATTCAGTAATTCTACTAAATTCTACTTCACTGACAAAGGTCCATATAGTCAAAGTTATGGTTTTTCCAGTAGTCATGTACAGATGTGAGAGTTGTACTGTAAAGAAAGCTGAGCACCGTAGAATTGATGCTGTCAAACTGTGGTGTTAGAGAAGACTCTTGAGGGTCCCTTGGACTGCAAGACCAAACCAGTCAATCCTAAAGGAAATCAACCCTCAATATTCATTGGAAGGACTGATGCTGAAGCTGGAGCTCCAATGCTTTGGCCACCTAATGCAAAGAGCTGACTCATTGGAAAAGACCCTGATGCTGGGAAAGATTGAGGGCAATAGAAGAAGGGGCGACAGAGGATGAGATGGTTGGATGACATCACTGACTCAATGGACATGAGTTTGAGCAAGCTCCACGAGATGGTGATTGACAGGGAAGCCTGGTGTGCTGCAGTCCATGGGGTCATGAAGAGTTGTACATGACTGAGCAACGGAACAACAAGACTAAAAATAAAGTCTAATAAAATAATCTTAAATATATAAAATATTTTACATAAAAAGTACTCATCATGACATTATTTACAATAGTGAAATCTACCCAAATGTAGGGTTTTTCTAGTAGTTGTGTACAGATGTAAGAAAGCTGAGCACTGAAGAACTGATGAGAATTAATTATGAGATATTATGGTGTATCCTTGGAGAAGGAAATGGCAACCCACTCCAGTGTTCTTGCCTGGAGAATACCATGGAGGGAGGAGCCTGGTAGGCTACGGTCCATGGGGTCGCAAAGAGTTGGACATGATTGAGCAACTTCACTTTCACTATGGTGTATCCTTATGATGGAACATTATACAGTTATTAAACTATATTTGCAAAGAGTTTATCACAAAAATGTTCATAATTTTAGTTGCATATAATACGATGTAGTTAAGAAATATGACAATGTTAACACTGATTAATCCTGTGTGGGAGTTTTTATGTGATTATTTTTCATTATTAACTTCCATTTTTCCTAAACTAGACAAGATTTGTTTTCTCCATTTGGCATTTCCATTCATGCCCTGGCTATTATATTTATGCAGTATGTAACATCTCCTTTTCCTTTCTAATAGAATCCTAATTACAAGTAGATAGTGAAAACTTGATTTTCCTGGTTTCCTTGTGGTAGTTGTGGTAATGAAATATAAGCAGAAGTCAGCTGGTGGGGCTTCCAGTAAAACTTGTTTTTTGGCAGTCAAAAAGGATGGAGAGGGCACTTAGTTGTTACATGTCGTTTGCTCTTAAACTTTCCAGAAAACTTGTTTCTGCCTGGAAACCACTACGGCACACAGAAATCTCAGAGCTGTCGATGAGAGTTCTACCTCCTGGGACACGTGACCACTGAGTATAGACTGGACCTGTAAACAAGGTGGAACAGTCACCCCCTTGGTTACGCTGCCTTATATAAGCCTCTGTCATAGCCAACTGGAAGGAGATTCTTCTTCTGCTGTGTTGTGAGAAGGCTGTGGCTGGGAACCCAAGTCAGCCTCTAGAATCTAACCGCAACCACGGCCAACTGCCAGCTGTCACTGATTTTAGAGTCTCTTTCAAAGGTAGATGGACATGATCCTAAGGGAAACTGACATTTGACTTTGATAAGCAAAGTAGTAGATTTAAAATGAAGCTGGAATCATAAATTGAAGCCTCAGAATAAGATTTAATAGACATTAATATAAAATACTACCAGGTGTGTGTGTTAATCACTTAGTCACATCCGACTCTTTGTGAGCCCATGGACTGTAGCTGGCCAGACTCCTCTGTCCATGGGATTCTCCAGGACTGGGTTGCCATTTCCTTCTCCAGGGGATCTTCCTGACCCAGGACTGAACCTAGCTCTCCTGCATTGCAGGCAGATTCTTTACCATCTGAGCTATAGGGAAATCCCATAGCTAAAATACCACACTTTGGTTCGAATTATCAATAGCTTAAATGCATAAGACCTTATTTGATGGTCTATTATTTGCAGAAAAAAAAGGGTGGGGACATTTAGATGACCAAGAGTGCAGCATGTGTCGACAGTTTGATCTGGCTGTTAAAAGAAATTAGCACAGGACTAATTTTACTATCTAAAATAGAAATGTGACTTAGGCAAGGTAAGTTAAAGTTTCATTATGCTATGCTTCTACATCTGGTATGTTGACAACAGATCTGGTCACTACATTAATAAAAGGAAAAAGGCATATGGACGTATTAGAGAATATCCAGGTAGGGAAACCAGAATGGTAAAGGTTCTTAAAGCCATTTCACATCAACTACAGGCAGGAGTTTAACAAAGAGAAGTCTTACAAAAGAGTGAAACAAATCTTTTTGTGCTGAGGATTTGTAGCCAACCAAACACATAAGTTGGAGAAGGCAATGGCACCCCACTCCAGTACTCTTGCCTGGAAAATCCCATGGACAGAGGAGCCTGGTAGGCTGCAGTCTACGGGGTTGCTAAGAGTTGGATACAACTGAACAACTTCACTTTCACTTTTCACTTTCATGCACTGGAGAAGGAAATGGCAACCCACTCCAGTGTTCTTGCCTGGAGAATCCCAGGGACGGGGGAGCCTGGTGGGCTGCCATCTATGGGGTCGCACAGAGTTGGACACGACTGAAGCGAGTTAGCAGCAGCAAATACATAAGTAGATGCTGGAAGCATTCTAAATTTTAAAGGACTATACAAATGTTAAATATCATTATTTTAAATATTCTTGGCAAATAACAAAAGCAGACTTTTGATTTATGTGATGAACGTAATTTACAAGGTTTCTAAATATTTTGGCCCTTTCAAGATCTGAAAAAAATTTGAATAATTACTCTTAAAGTTAGATTTAAATATCTCCAGCCAGCCAAAAACCTAGCAGAAGGCATGCTTCAATCATATCCTAGACACCTCTGACCTATGTTAGAACTACTGGCAACTTAAAAGAAAGTGCACGGTTGTTGGCATAGAGGGAGACCATCATTTAGTCATCTTACTTGTCTGCTTTGATTTTCAGACCCACCGCCTAGCAGAGACACAATGAATAAATCTAATTGTTGGTGATTTAGAAAGAGAAAGAGAGAGCACCAATGCTGTGCAATCTGGTTTTGCTTTTTGTTTTTCTCTTGTCCAACATCTTCCCACTGTATTACTGAGAGGAGTAGCACAGGAAAAGAAGATGAAAACCCAGGCTACCTAAATGGAACCTTATTGTGCACTGAGAAGAGTCCACTTGTTTCCAATCTTAGCTCTTCTGTGAAATACACAGTTCCTCTACCCCTTCCTCTCTCGGTGGCCTCATCTTCTTGTCAAAATGTTGGTCATACCCAGAGATCAGTCCTTGGTCCTCTTATCACGGCCTAGATGTTTCTCTTGAACTCCAGAATCATACACAACTACCTACTTGACAGGTGCTCTTAGATGTCTCCTAGATTTTAACATACACAAAACTGAGTCCTTATAGCTTTCCCTACGGCCCATCCACATCTCAGGACCCCCAGCTCAGACAGTGGCAACTCGACTTCTCCAGTTGCTCAGAACAAAATCTGTGGAGCCATCCCCAAACGTCCTCTTCCTCTCATAACCTTTATCCAAATCATCAGTTAGTCCTGTCAAAAATACATGTAGGCACTTCCTTGGTGATCCAATGATTAACACTTCAAAGTTCCACTGCAGGGCGCATGGGTTTGATCCCTGGTTAGGGAACTAAGTTCCTGCACATGTGGCCAAAAAGTTAAAAGATAAAATATATTTTTTAAAGCATATAGAGTTCGATTATTTTTCAGAATTTTTCTTCCCTAGATACACAATAGAGTCCTAGCTGATTTCCTGCTTCCAACCTTTCCTACTATAGTCCAAGCTCAACATAACCACCAGAACAACTGTCTAAATCAAATCATAGCACTGCTCAAAGCAGATGTCTTCTCATCTCACTGAGAGCAAAACCCAAAGTTGTCACAATGCTTTAAAGACTGGACACATCACCTCTTACTTCATCTCTGTCATCCTAGCAAAGCCCAGCTACCAGTTCCAGAGGCACCTCTGCCCGTGCTAAACCCTCTTCCATGACCATTCCCCTCCAGGGAATCTAAACGACTCCATGCTGGCCCTCTTCCAAATGTTTAATTAAAAAAAAAAAAAAACCTGAGTGAAACCTTCCCTAGTCACCTGTCTAAAACTGCTTTCCTCTCTGAATCCCCATGCATACATGTGACTCAAGCTCTAGGTTCCTTTCCTGTACAAAGGAACCCTCTAGCTCTTAGTTCTATGGGACAAACGTATTTATCTTTTAATTACCTGCAGCCACACTACAATACAGGCTCTCAGAAGACAAGGACTTGATCTGTTTCGCCCAGGCATAATCCTACAGCCTAACAGTGTCCGTCACATGGAAGAGAGGTACTCAGATTTTCTAAAGAATGAATAAAGGAAACCGTAAAATAAGGAGTTAGATGACAAGAAGATTTTGAGGTACTCTCCAAATCTAATTTTTCCTGGGTTTCCATGCAATGGTAGAAGACACAATGAGGTGATAATGGGAATCTGAGTATGAGTTTCTATTACTGTGCTAACACAAGGCCTCTTGAGACTTTGATAATTTAAATTTACTGCCCATATCTGTCCTTCTTTACAAAAATCTGCAACATGGAACTACATTATAACCACATGAAACAGACAATGATACTTCTCTTTCCCAAGAAACTCTTCCTTTTCAAAGGGACTCATCCTGGGAGACCTGCCACAATGAGCCCGTTGAGGCAGCATGTAAAAATGGGATTTACATACAACGTTTCAGAAACACACTGTACAAGCACTGCTAGGCACCCACTGCAGCCACCCCTCTCTTTCATTTCGGGAGCCCCCAAAATGAAAGCTAAATGACTTGCCTCACGATTCACAAAGATCATGCTTACATTAGAGAATTCAAAGTGACCTAAGAATTAGAAAAGGTCTCAGCAGAATTTCCTTCCCTTGAAGCAACCTGTGACAGGCAAATTTATTCTCAAAAGATGGCTCCGCTTCATTTAGTTCAAGGATGTGATTTAGAGCTCTCGATCTTTCTGTCCGTGGCTTTGCTACATTATTCCAGGAACAACCTCACCCCTTCAGATCACCCTTGGACACCCCAGGCTAACCTCACCCTTGAACAGCACTCCTGCATGTTGGGTCAGTGAGCAGGCTGACTGGGAAGCAGCTGCCATTGCTTCCCGCTTCTGTCTAATGGACTACTAATCCCCTGCCTTCATCCCCTGTCCCAGCAGTTTCTCCCAAGAAATCAATACCTCACTGGTCAGCGAAGCAGAGATGAAACAAGGCCGTGGAAGGGCAACGCTGCTGCTCACAAACCTAAGGGTCCTCCAAGGCTGGCACACAAGACCCACTGAAGGAGGGAAAGGACCACAAAACAGGAACAGACCAAGGCAACACTGAAAAAAAGCGGGGAGACACACAGAGGAGGAAAGCAAACATGTCTCCACCACAAACCCCTCATGCAACAAGGAAGCAACCCCTTCCAGAAGTTTCTGACATTGGTGTAGAGAGAGGAGACAGAGCCTTTGCCCACGCTTTTAAGAGTAGGGAGGTGGGAAAGAAAGCACCAGGTAGATTCAGAATCAATCAGACCTAGCTTAAATCCTAACTCTGGTACTCCTTTGGGTGAGTGTCTTAAATCCTGCTGGACTTTATTTTCTACATTTCTCTATCATTACTTAACTTTTTATTTTCTACCGGAGTGTAGCTGATTAACAATGTTGTGATAGTTTCAAGTGTATAGCAAAGTGATTCAGGTATACATGCATACATGCATCTATTCTTTCTTAAATTCTTTACCCACTTAGGTTGTTACATAACATCGAGAGTTCCCTGAGCTATACAGTAAGATCTTGTTGGTTATCCATTTTTTATTATAAAAGCTTATTTTTAATCCGGAAGGGTGAAAATAGGAAATTTTAAATTCTTCCCAAAGCTTGCTATTTTTAAAAGTTTAATGTGCAGTATAACTTTCCAGATTTTCTAAGTATATATAGATTTCTATTTTTACATAGAAGAATTCACAGGGAACATACTAATTTTTAATCTGCTTTTTTTTTTTACTTGACAATATATTGAGGATATAGCAGTGTGCACATATCAACCCCAAACTCCCTAGCTACCCCTTCCCTGCCCTTCTCTCCTGGCCATCATAAGTTCATTCTCTAAGTCTAAGCATCTGTTTTATAAATAAGTTCATTGGTATCTTTTTAGATTCTGCATATAGGGGATGTCATACTATTATTTTTAATAGTAAGTCTCCATGGTCTTATATTGACAATTCTCTGACAGCTGATAAAGCTAGGTAACTGCAGTAGTGACACATTCTTACTTAGATATTTTACGGTAAAGATAATATTTGTCTTTCTCTGTCTTGACTTACTTCACTTAGCATGATGATGGCTAGGTCCATCTATGTTGCTGCAAATGGGATTCCATTATTTTTATGACTAATATTCCATTGTGTATATAAACACCACATCTTCTTTATCCATTCATCTGTCAATGGACACTTTAGGTTGCTTCCACGTCTTAGCTATTGTAAATAGTGCAACATTGTAAATCAAGTATATTTCAATAGCAAAAATATTTTTAAAAGATGAGAAACTGTCCTTGCTTTTTAAAACACCCAGGGATTTCTAAAGGTGGCTTCCTTATGCCCCTCTGCACAGACGTGTTAAAAAGAAGCTCCTCCCAGCGGTCTCCTTGGTTCTTCCTTTGGGGACTCTCTTATCCTTGCTAACTCAGAACAAATATCAAGTAAGCTGCCTCATTCGCAGGTAGAGGTAACACCTTCTCCTCCAAGTGCTCTCACAGCCCTGTAGAATCCACTAGTATTTACGGAACTTCCTACTATGTTGTAATTATTCATTTGTATGATTTTTCTTCCAGGAGACTGAGAACGTCTTAATGGGAAGAAACTGTACCCTTCATCACCAGGGCCTCAGTGCTTAGAAAAGTGCCTGGATATACAACAGGTCTTCAAGGAATATATCAGAAATGAATGAAGGAGTGAGTGAGCAAGTGTAAAACAGCTTGTGCATATGAAAATCACCAAAGGACTGTTTTCCAAAAACATACCTCCTCTGCCCCTCCGGATATTTCCGAAATTAGGGCCAAGGCACCGGCAGTATATTTCAGCAAGCTCCTCGGGTATTCCTGATATACGACTCTATCCAAGAATCACATCACTGGAGAGAGTTCTAGCCTAGATCTGTTGTCTAGGCTTCGTTTCTTCAATGAAAATCGCTGAAAAACCTCTCTGCAACTCTGTTTATTAGTTAAAAAATAAAAGACAAATACAATAGTCTGTGTGGCTCAAATGACAATAGCTGAAACCAGTGAGAGGTACATGAGAATTTCAATGAGGAGGAAACTTCTCGATGCTGGTTCTGGGGTATGAAGAAGGAATATGCTGGCTAATAAAATCCACAGGCTGTTGGTAGATTCTTGGGTAGTGTTAGTGGAATCACCAAGCTAAAAACTCTGCAGTTGCTAGTTTGGGCCCAAGGCACTAGGGGGAACAGTCTCCCTCGTCTTCAGTTTTTGTCTCTACCCCCACTTCATGCTGTGGGACGCTGCAATCTCCCTGCTGTGCAAAGTGTCTAGGGAGCTTTCTGGATGAAAGGAGTTACATAATGTGGTATGCTCCTGGGAAATACAGCAATAAATTAATTTTTCTGCTTCTTCTTCACGGTTCTCTAAGGACAGAAATATCCCCACAACAGGCAGAAGAAAGAATAATACAGAAAAAAGAATCTTCTGAATAAGTGCTTGAAAAGCACTGCAGCAGAAAAATTCTGTTTCAGCCAATAAACAGACCAAGTAATCACTGACCAAGTGATCAATGTTCACTTGGATGGGTAATTTCAAAGCGCAGGAGAATTTCAAAGCGCAGCGCAGGAGACAGGTCCATAGAGAAAGAAGTTTAACATATGTGGTAAGAGAGGGGACAGACTACCTGAGAGTCAGTGGCAGATGATGCTTGAGCTGAGTCCTGAAGGAAGAGTGGAGGACAGGTGAATTAACTGTAGGAAGCGTGTTCCAGGAAGCAGGAATTCCAAAATGTGAACAGGGGACTTGATGCAGTTTAGGATCACTAGGGGATAAACAGGTAGGAAGTAGCCAGGGATAGACTCAGAGAGGCAGAGAAGAGCGTCACTATGGGTTTTGTTTTTTGTTTTTTTTTTCGTTTTTGCTCAGGAATTTGGGCTTTCTGAAGGATAAGTAACCTGGTTACTTATGGGAGTATGGATCTTATTCTATGGGAGTATGGATCAAATGTCTGGGTGGATGTGAGGTCTCCCACGAAGATGATCTAATTTGCAGAAGAGCTAATAAATTCCGTTTCCAGCATGTTGGATTTGAAGAGTCATAGAGGTGAGATCTAAGCAGAGATCCAGAGGGACCTGGAAGTCTGAGGTTTGGAAGCAAGCCATGCTGGAGGTAGAGATCCAGGAAGAATGCTGATTCCAGAAGCTAGGTCTGGTATTTAATCATTCTTTGAGTCTGGGAACGGCAACCATGGTTTACTACTGAAAATCAGAGACCAAATAGGACATATCTGTCATGGTCTGCACCCAGGCAACATTTTCATTCCCAAAGGCACTGGATTCTACTTGCTTTTCCCATCCTCCTTCACCTACACTTTTCCATACCCTTTGCCTCTGATGCAGATTAAGTTCCAGACAGGATAGAACCTCAGGAATATCCTTCCTCCTGGAAATCCTGAAAGATAGGCCTTTTTCCTTTAAAAGATTTTTACAGAAATCATTATGATGGACAGATAGGATACGATTTTTAAAAGTGAAAACATGGAAATCTTACAAAGATTTCAGATTTTCCCTGCCTCGAATTTTGATGCCCTGTCTTGGCACCAGGAAACCCATCGAGTTGTTCTGAACTCTTCTACTGTCCTTTAGAACAGAGCTGATACATCCTTTCTTCAGTCTCCACTCTTCCTCTAATTAAGCACATCATTTGCCAGCTTCCAGGTCCTGCTTCCACACCATGAAGGAAGGCAACACACTCCCAGGGGCAACATCTCTCAGTACACGCAAAGATTCTCAAAGGGGATGAGTGGACAGTAACAAACCATCAACAGAGGGGTTGTGCAAAAATCCGAGGAGAGAGTTTTGTTTGACAAGGCTCCCTGTTCCCTTTCTGGGTCTGATACTCTACCCCAACATAAAATTCCTGCCCCAGCTGAATAGAATTTTTTCTCCAGGAGTCCCCTAATCCTAACACATTTTTCTAAAGATATAATTGGAAAGGAATTAAGCAATTGAAGGTGCCATGGGCTGCTTCTAGAACAAGCATCTGTGACTCAGTGGGCAGGATTGCCTGGGAAGCCTCTGAAACTGGGAGCAATTTTTGTACATACGTGTATTTTTTTAAGAGAGAGACCAGCCATTTATTGCATACTAATCTTCCAGACATTTTGTACTTACTATCATTGATTTTTATGACAGCTCCATTTTTCATATGAGAAATAGAGGCTCAGCATGATTAAGTGTTTGGCCCCAAACCACATAACTTTGGGTCCAAGGCGAGAGCCTGACCCCCATCTACATGGCCTCCATGCCCACACTCACCATACTCTGCCTTAGTACCTCTCTGTGCTTCTCAGAGTCTTTTCCCAGGTTCAAAAATCCACAGTGATCCTACAGCCTGGATCCAGCAGAGGAAAAGGTGGATTTTCTGGGCTCAGAGAGACATGGTCTCTCAGAGACTCGTAGCCTGCCTCAGCCTGTAAGCAACACCCATCATCTGGAGGGAGGGCTGAGCCTGCCAGGGTGAGCTGGCCCAGCAGAGGGCCACCACCCAGCAGCAGACGCATAGGCGGCAGAGATGGAGTCCCTTAAGGAAACATCTGTAGAGGCTGTACGGTGTGGGTAGGAAGAGAACAATGATGTGGAAAGTCAGGAATTACCTAAGCTAAAGACCAGAGAAGGATATCTGAAGCAGAAGGAGCTGCATGAAAAAGCAGGGAGATGAATACTGGGAATATTAAAATTCAGATATTAAAGTAGTAGGTGGGTGGCAAACAGAGAAAGCAAAACTCCACCATGAGTCGGACTATGTCCCTTAGCATCAGCTCCTCAGGCAGAGAATCCTTAAAAGGCTACAGAAGCCTCAACAGTTTCTTTTTTTTTATTTTATTATATCTTTATTTATAAATTTATCTTTGTCATTGTAAAAACAACATAATCACACTAAAAGATGAAAACCAGAAAACAAGATCACCCACAATCCCACAATCTAACAACTGATACCATTGGTCAAGAATTATAACTTTTTTAATATAGTTACATACCTGGTAAACAGACAAAACTCAAAAGTCCACCCTACTTGATTTTCCTTAAGAGAAAACTGCCAACCAGCAGGAACTTGTATTCAATTAGTACCTTTTCCTTAGAGGGTTTAGAAAATTCTAATATAAAGCATGATCTATGAGGTTTCTCAGGCTCAGGACTATTGAAATTTGGGGCCAAATCATTCTTTCGGGAAGTGTGTTTGAGGGTGTGTACGGTGCACTCTAGGATGTCTATAAGACACGATGGGAAAACCCAAATGAATTTTTTTGGCCAATGCGATATTTATTGGCCAATGCGATATTTATTGATCAATCCCAGTCTCTAGCCAACCAAGTATCAGTTGCTCCATAAACAGTTATTATATAATAAGGCTAGATTGGAAAAGGCTATAAGATAGTGCAGGGTGGTGGCTGTGTGTACAATTAGCACATCTGGCTTGAAATCCCAACTTTACAACCTCCCAACTGTGAGATCTTTAGCAAGTCATTTATGTTCTCCAATTTAAACTTTAATCCCTTCATCCATAAAACAAGAATAATCAAACGACTTACAAGAATCTTTTAAGGATGAGCTATTACATGTAAAGCCACAAGCACAAAAGAGAAGCAGTTGCTGTTGTAAGACATAATGAGTAGAGGGTCAGATCAGATGATAAATAGTTCAGGCTTTGAAAGCCACAAGGCTGCTGTTGCAACTACTCAACTCTGCACTTGTAGTAGAAAAGCAGCCACAGATAACATGTGCACCAATGAGCATGGCTGTGCTCTGCTAACCCTTCATTTACTATAGAGGGGCAGCCACGTTTGGCCCGCAGGTCATAGCCGCTGACCTCTGCTTTCAGATGTCTAAATTTGAATCAAGAAGTACACTCTACAAAAGATTCTTGAACTGGACTATGAAAACATCAAAGTGATTCCTTGGATAGGCTGAATTTTTTGCATCATGCTGTCTAGTCTACCTCAAGCCAGGTCTGGAGTCTATAACAATTGTCTAGGCATGAGACAGGAAGGACCTGCACCGTGGGTGATACAAACGCGAACCCTGCAGGAGAAGATGGCAATCGCAGCTCCTTGCCTCCCGCACACCCAACTGCGGTAATACCCGCTGAGGGTCTGTCTGTATTTTCCTACAATGGCTTAGTCATCGTTGGAGCCCATCAGTTCAGTTCAGTCGCTCAGTCGTGTCCGACTCTTTGCGACCCCATGAATCGCAGCACGCCAGGCCTCCCTGTCCATCACCAACTCCCGGAGTTCACGCAAACTCATGTCCATCGAGTCCGTGATGCCATCCAGCCATCTCATCCTCTGTCGTCCCCTTCTCCTCCTGCCCCCAACCCCTCCCAGCATCAGGGTCTTTTCCAATGAATCAACTCTTTGCATCAGGTGGCCAAAGTATTAGAGTTTCAGCTTCAGCATCAGTCATTCCAGTGAACACCAGGACTGATCTCCTTTGCAGTCCAAGGGACTCTCAAGAGTCTTCTCCAACACCACAGTTCAAAAGCATCAATTCTTTGGTGCTCAGCTTTCTTCACAGTCCAACTCTCACATCCATATATGACCACTGGAAAAACCATAGCCTTGACTAGATGGACCTTTGTTGGCAAAGTAATGTCTCTGCTTTTTAAAATGCTATCTAGGTTGGTCATAACTTTCCTTTCAAGGAGTAAGCATCTTTTAATTTCATGGCTGCAATCACCATCTGCAGTGATTTTGGAGCCCAGAAAAATAAAGCCAGCCACTGTTTCCACTGTTTCTCCATCTATTTGCCATGAAGTGATAGGACCAGATGCCCTGATCTTAGTTTTCTGAATGTTGAGCTTTAAGCCAATTTTTCACTCTCCTCTTTCACTTTCAATAGGCTTTTTAGTTCCTCTTTACTTTCTGCCATAAGGGTGGTGTCATCTGCATATCTGAGGATATTGATATTTCTCCCGGCAATCTTGATTCCAGGTTGTGCTTCTTCCCATATTACCTAGCAAATAATTAGCATAGACCTAGAAAACCTCTGGAGAATTAATTAGCTAAAGTTAAAAATTAAAATGTTATTCTTAATTTATACTGACTCCTAAACAGATGAGTTGCTTGAATTTGAGACTCATACTTAAGCTACTCTCAGTTTCAAGCAATGATTCCATTTTTCATGCAGGGCATTAAGAATCTGTCAGAAATGATGATGCAAACAGTTGTACCACAGACTAGTGGTCACTGTATGAAATGATCATGACTCTTAACCATTGGCACCATTTCCTGTAAATACCTGTAGATACCTTCTAACTTTGCTCTAGTTTTGGATTTTCAGATTGGGCCTGCCCTTTTATGTTCCTAAGGACAACCAGCTTTAAGAAGATTGGTTAAAAATGCCAGGTTAAACATGTTGTACCCCAACCGAGTCAGGGGAGGCACAGCCTACAACTCCACATAGTCTTTGGAGACAGATGCCTAAAATGTGGCATATCTACTTCCCATAGCGAATTCTGACATTTTAGGAACAGGAAACTAAAAGCATGCTCTGAGCCCAGAAAAGGTTTAATATACATTGTTCACAGCACAGACTTAAACAGTCATTCGATATAAATTGTGTTGAATCAATGAATGCACCAGTGACTATTAAGAATTTTTTCATGGATTGACATTTAAAATTTGGGAGTAAGCCATGGCTTACTCCTCGATTGAAAAATAAAAGGATTTTTTAAGAATAATGTCCTATACTCAATTCATTAAAAAATGAATTAGAATAACCATCTACCCATACCCAAGCTCAGCAATGCATTTCCGGTTTGTATAAATGCATTGTATTTCTAATTACATATTTTCTAAAAGCCTATAAAAATAAATGATGTGTGATCCTACCCTTCAAGCAGTTTCTAGAAAACGAGCCACTTAACTGCTGCTTATTTCAGCTTTCAGAGCAATTAAAAAATAATAATGATAATGAATAAAAGCTTACTAAACAACTAAATACAGGGATTTCCCTGGCAGTCCAGTGGTTATGAGTTGGCCTTCCAATGCAGGAGGTGAGGCTTTGATCCCTGGTCAGGGAGCTAAGATTCCACATGACTCAGGGTCAAAAAACCAAAAGGTAAAACAGAAGCAATATTGTAACAAATTCAAAACAGTTTTAAAACAATAGGAGGAAATACAGAAAACACTCCCTTTACAAGAGAATTCTAGGCCAGCATTTCCTTACTGTTGTTGCTCAGCTGTGTCTGACTCTCCGACCGCATGGACTACAGCATGCTAGGCTCCGCCATCCGCACTATCTCCCGGAGTTTGCTCAGATCCATGTCCGTTGAGTCGGTGATGCTATCCAACCACCTCATTCTCTGCTGCCCTCTTCTCCTTTTGCCTTCAGTCTTTCCCTTTCACAGCATTTCCTTAAAGTGTTCTGCTAAGTCACTTCAGTCGTGTCCGACTCTGTGTGACCCCATAGACGGCAGCCCACCAGGCTCCCCTGTCCCTGGGATTCTCCAGGCAAGAACACTGGAGTGGGTTGCCATTTCTTTCTCCGGTGCATGAAAGTGAAAAGTGAAAGGGAAGTCGCTCAGTTGTGTCTGACCCGTAGCGACCCCATGGACTGCAGCCCACCAGGCTCCTCTGTCCATGGGATTCTCCAGGCAAGAGTACTGGAGTGAGGTGCCGTTGCCTTCTCCGTAAAGTGTTCTATTAGTTTGTCAGTGTTCTATGTGGCCAAAAATAATTTACAAACTGATGCCTGAGAGAGTGTACTTTGGAGGAGATAATACAAAAAAATACCACTACAAGTGTGACACACTATCGTTTTAGAAATCCACACTAATTAGAGACATATCTTGATTTTGAAATCTTAATCTAAGAAGAAACAAAAAGTGTCTGTTAGAATCAAAGAAGTAAGGTAATAACTATATAGCTTTAGGGAAATTGCCTAGGTTTCATCTCAACTTTTTTTTAATTGTAATAACATTATTACTTACTCTATAGGATCATGCCGGGATTGAATGAGTTCATACACATAAAAATTTCTACACAAAGTTAACATTCAGCAAACAGGAAGAACCTAGACATTGTTATTACTAGAGATTCAGCATGTGCCTAAGATATCAAAGGCCTGAGAATTCCAACAGCAAAGGGGACAGTGAAGTTGGTTTTCTCAAATCCATCTGATCATGTATATTAATTTGAATTTTCAGTCATAAGACTCAGAAGCCAGTGCTAGCTAAACATGAAATCATTTATTCAAGGCATGTTAGGTTGCTTGCAGAATTACTCAGTAGCCTACAGAAAAGTAGTCTAGAAAAACCAGATTTAGCCTAAGCTTCCAGAAACTCAGATCCCATATAGAACAAGTGTGACGAGAACACAGCTACCAACCACCACTGAACACTAGGTCCTGTCATCTGCAAAGCTCTGAGGAACTCAACTTGAATGCAGTTGTTCCTGGGGCCGGATCTTGATTCTGCATCCAGCATAGGACTCAGCAAACCACACTCTCTCCCAAGAATGGAAGTCTGTTCTGCCACCACCCTTCACAGAGGGGGCAAAAAACGGGTTCTGCATTGTCCCTTCATCCTCTAGTTGCTCACTTATGAATCAGTCTGTAGGTGGAATCTAGGTCATATGTCTGTTTTCTAGCTGCAAAGAAAGCAAAAGAAGAAAGTTTTATGGGCTCTCCCTGGGGAGGTGAGCCTTCCCTGGCGAGAAGCTCCCTAAAGATAACAAATGCGTTTTCAACAGTTACCGGAAACCCAAAACACATGAAAAATAGGTGTTTCACTGCACCATGAAACCCCTATTTGTTGTTCAGTTGCTAAGTTGTGTCTGACTTTTTGTGACCCCATGAACTGCAGAACGCCATGCTTCCCTGTCCTTCACCATTACCCAGAGTTTGTTCAAACTCTTGTCCATTGGGTTTGTGATACCATCCAACCATTTCATCCTCTGTTGCTCCCTTCTCCTCCTGCCTTCAATCTTTCCCAGTATCAGGGTCTTTTCCAATAAGTAGGCTCTTCGCATTAGGTGGCCAAAGTATTGGAGTTTCAGCTTTAGCATCAGTCCTTCCAAAGAACACTCAGGGCTGATCTACTTTAGAATGGACTGGTTGGATCTCCCTTCAGTCCAAAGGACTCTCAAGAGTCTTCTCCTCCCCCTAAAAGCTACTAATGTCTTATAGAGAATACTACTGGGTATATTCCTTCCCTTAGCAGGCCACACATCAACATCTTGCTTTTTAGTTGTAGGGAAGAGACTAAAATTCAATCGAGTTTAATGTCAGAAAGTTTCTTCTAGGGTACCCATTGATCTTAGAATATTCTGAGATCGAGGGTGGGCCTAAAGGTCACTATAAATTGTATAGAAACAGACAAGGAAATCTGCCAGAAGTAGAGCATACCGTGGAGGCTGCATGAACAGAAGACACTGCAGTTCTTTCTGAGATTGTTCTTGTGGCCACTCGGGGAGATCCCACCCGCCCCATTCTTTCCCATCTACATGGCATTTTCCTGGTGTCCTGCTTCTGAACACAACCTCACGGGAACCACTACAGCATAAGAGTAAGATGGAGCAGCCTGGGAAGGACTGAGATGCAGAAACAGACCCTTCTTCTGAGTGCAGCTTTTGTGAGCATCAGAGTAAGCTACAGATGATGACACCCACAAGGGCAGATGGGCTATGGGAACAAGCGATTGAGACAAGGTGGGATGTGTGTGCGGTGAGATCAGACATAAAACATCCAGGGACCCCTGGGTTGCTTAATCTCATAGAAACTCTGAAAGGTAATTGGATCCGGCCATAGCGTGAATCCAAAGGAAGTAGCTTTGGAGATTCAGGCAAAAAGCATCAAGAAGGCACCAGGTAAATGGAGCAGAAGGTCAGGGGGCTCCATCAGCCATTGATATGGGCTCAAAAGATAGGATTCTCAGTCTTGGGAATGCTCTAGCAAGAGCAGGCCAGGGCCCTCATTCTAAATAGACAAATCTACCAAAGCATATTATAAATACCGGGCTTGGACACAAAAATGCATAAGAGCCATTATTAGAGATAAGGTATGATGTGGACAGTGCGATGCATCAGAGTTCCTGACCTACAGGTTGACCAATTAAATTAAATTACAGACCAGAAACGGAGGTGTTAAAAATAATTGTGCTAGGATCCTAAGCATAAATCAGGAAGGTTCCAGAAAATGGGACATATGCTCACCCCAGTTATATGTTACCTGGCTGTAGTGAATCCCCAGGCAGAATTCAACTAAACATGGCTAAGAAAAGAAGATAATGCAAAGGCTGAAAACTAAAGAAAACCTGACTTAGGAGACTGCTTTTCTTTTCCTTCCTTTGCTTTTGGTATTTGAAGAGATGATGTGAAAAACCAAAGATGCTAGCAAACATTTACTTTTAATTTTTTTTTTCCCCTCTCTTAATTCACAGCCAGAGGGTACCATGCTTATTCCAGCAACAGCACACGGCCTGAAAATTCTTGCAGAAAGTTTCTTGAGAAGATTAAAGAGCAAGAGGTCAAATTTACTTTGGCAGTGGGGTCAGCAGCAGAAAGGAGGCTTGTCTAAAGAACAAGCTCCTCTAACATCCTGCTACTTTCAGCTTCGGGCATGGCCAAACTGCTGATGATACCCACAGGATTTGTGCAAGAGGCGCCGGGAGAACAAAGCCAGAGGCTGTGGACGTTAGCTCATTAGAAGTTTTGGAAACACTAAAAAAAAGAAAATCAGATGTTTATCACCAGACTGATACTGATGTGACCCAAGAGGACTCAAGTTGTTAGGAGAGACACTTTTCTAAGACAAAGATCTTTATGGGAAATGTTCCCCGGGCCCGAAGGTAATCAAAGAATGAATTGGTGGCTGCCTCCAAATGCTGCCATCTTAGCTTCAGGCAGACAGTCTGAGCTGGGCCTCTGTTTTGTAAATGCTGAAATACTATCCTCAGAAAGGAAGCAGAGCTTTATCAGAGATCTTAAAAATAAAAAGACTTTGGGAACAATTTGACTAATCAAGGATGCAGGATTGTTCCTGCACACCTCGTGTCAGCTTTGAAAACCAGCCCGGCTCTGGGAAACCATTTTCATTATCAGGACATCCGGAAGGACAATTTCAACCGCAGTATGCTTGGAGGGAAGAGAGGTGTAGGTTCTGCCTTCTACAGTGAGGCCTTGTACCCTCTTGGTCATATTAGCCGTTCAATGCCCTTTAGCCTTGGAAAACTCCCTCCGCCCTCTCTCTGTACAAAGCTTCTCTTCAAAGTTTACACTTTCGGGGATTTGGAGGATTAGAAATCCAGCATTGAAGTGCATGTGGGTCAGCCAGGCCTGAAGTTAATTAACATCATGCCCTTAAGTAGAGTTTGACACTGCAATCATTGAGCAAGGAATGTCAGCGTGAAGTGAAAGAAAGTCCTTGTCCCACAAGACATTTCAGCCCTCCCCACAAATTCACAGGCCTCTTCCTTCCTTTTCTCTTATTTTTCTGTTGGTACTTATTGGCTGTCCAATATATATTGGATATATCCATATATTTTTACTTAGCTTTTGTTGTTATTGTTATACATGAAGTCAGGATCCTGTTTCATAAATTTCTCTGTTCCCAGTGCCTGGTATATAACAGGCATTCCATAACATTGGCTGAATGAAAGAATGATGGATCTAAATATATCCTTATATAATATGAGTCATTCGATATAGACTGCCCTCCAGGTGTAAGGTAATTAATTGAGAAAAGGAGTTCTCCAAAACTTTGGTCTTCTACCCTTGTGCCTAGAGGCTTCTGGGCTGGAGACTCTTGGGAAAGAAAGGAATTTGAAAGAATATTCAAAATCTGTGGAATGAAGTTGAGTATGGGGCTAAGGAATGGGTAAATGGATGTATTCACCCACATTTTGGATTTTTTTAAAAGCCAGACTAACACCCAATAACCAGACTATTAAAAATGTCCTATTTCTGGGACTTCCATGGCGGTCCAGCAGTTAAGACTCTGCTTCCAATGCATGTGGCACAGGTTCGATCCCTGGTCAGGGAACCGAGATTCCATGAGCCACTTGGTGTGGGGGATGGTGGGCAGGTGGGGAGGGAGGAGGGGATAGTGTTTCTTAAATGTTCACTTAATCACATCCGCGAGTACTACTTGGCTGATGTATCTTTACAACAGTAAATTCTTGAAACAAACAGACATGGTTCAATGGGAGCCAGGAAATAGAAAACAGGTACTGTGTCCCAAATCTAAGGAAAAAATCCTCAAAAATAATAAGGAAAACAAAGGGTTTTAAAAGGAAAAAGGGGGAAGCACGTACAAGCATGCTGAGGCCTCAAGAAGGAAAACAAGGAACCAAGAAGTAAAACTTTCTAAACATAAGGCCAACTTAGAGGCAGCCCTGGGAGAAGGCGGGCACTGAGACCCGCCCCCAAAGACTGAACCAAGAGGTCAGATAAGAGGCATCACCGCCTCCTGCCCCGGCGCCTCCCACCCCGAGCAGTTCAGTCTTCCTGCTCAAGTTTTCACTGTAGTGATAGTCTCACATCAGGTTTTTCTCTGTAATCTCTACAGCCATTACCTTAGCTCAAGGCTTTGTCGTTTTCTCGTAAGAATGCAATAACTACCATGTCGATCTGCCTTTCCAGAGTCCCCAAGGACAAATCTGGCCACTCTACGCTCTGGTATAAGATCCTTCAGAAGCTCCTACTCAGCCTATTTCCTAGTGGCTCAGACGGTAAAACTTCTGCCTGCCACGCGGGAGACCTTGGTTCAATCCCCGCGTCGGGAAGATCCCCTGGAGAAGGAAGCGGCAACCCACTCCAGCATTCTTGCCTGGAAAACCCCATGGACGGAGGAACCTGGTGGGTTACAGTCCATGGGGTCGCAAAGAGTTGGACACAATTGAGTGACTTCACTTTCTTTCTTTAAGCCTATTTAAATGATGTCCATTCAAGCTGTAGTTCCAAACCGTGCGCTCAAAGGTTCACAGCAAGGCCTAGGTGTTAATTTCCCTCAGTACAGAGACAATGCCTATCTTACTCAAAGATGAATCCCAAACAATTAGCACAGTGCCTGTGCTCCACAAGTATACAATATGTGTATTCCACAAATAAATAAGTAGAAAAATTGTGATTTACAACTATGCGGAATGCAATCTTAGTAATAGAAAACATACATATATATATATGCACATAGAGAATATCAGAAAAACATATTAAACCATTTACTTTTAATTTATGATTTTTAAATTTTTTTTCAAAATCTATGACGAAGCTATCTTTCTCTCTGATACTGACACAGAGAGAAAGGGAGCAGAGTAAATGTTGTGCCCCTGATACGTTAGATAACAGCGTGGGGCACAGAGGGGAGTGTCAGCCTCTCACCAGCTCACACTGGATTCTGCGTCTTCCAGCCCTGACTCTGCCCGCACTTCCTGCTACTGGCTGCCACCAGGAGGGTGAGCAGTGCCAAGCCACACTATGTTCCTTACAGGTGTATTTGCCATCCACTCACTCTCTGCCCACTGTTCCAACATTCCCAATGTGCTTGTTCTGTGCTTTGGCCATCTTTTCATTTCTAGGGCAAAACACAGTTCCTGATACACAGTGAAACATATTAAGTGTTGATGGAGTCAACTAATACTTGAGTAAAGCACTGACACTGAAGGTGAAGCTTGTTTCTTTCATTGACTAAAATCATTCTTACCTACGAGGGCTATTGTGAGGCCTAAATGAGAAAACACAAAAATCCCATGACATATCATAAGCACTCCACACATGAACACAGTTATTGAATACTGTCAGTGTGATCACATACAGGTTGCTTTGCTGCCTTAGCCACAAACACCTTAAATTGTGGGTCACAGTTGCACCCATCCCCTTGAAATGAGAAAGAGCTTAAAGCAGTTTGAGAACTACAAATCACTAAACAAACATATACTATCATTATGGTAATAATGATGATGATTATATGCCATTTTCTTTGTGAATCCTGCCTACAATAAGTTTATCCTTTAAGGTCACATTACCTTTGCCGATGTTTCAAACCATCCCACGAAACCATGCTCCTTGCAGAACTGGTCCATCTTGAGGCCATTGTTCAGGAGCACATCCTTCCCCTGGTCACATTTGTTGGCCAACAAAACCACTGAAACTGGTTTGCCGTTAGGGAGACTTAACTTTGAGTCCAAGTCGTTCTTCCACTTTGTCACTGCTTCAAATGTAGCTGGCCTGGTGACATCGAAGACAATAAATGCGCCCATAGCTTCTCGGTAATAGACCCGTGTCATGTTTCCAAATCTTTCTTGACCTATCACCAAAAAGAAACAGAAATCAAAAATTCATTTCTGTTGTAAACTGAATCATACATTGGACCCTAACAAGGCTTCCAGAATGAGCAGATCACTCCGTAAAGTGTTTCATTGCTTATCTATAAAAAAAATGCACTAAATACACGACCAGGATACTCTTGTTTAGGGTTTTTTTTTTTTTTTAATCCCAAGGGGATTCATTCATGTAATAAGTAATTATTGAAATATCCTTGGACCATGTAACACTCCAGGACTGTGCTAATACAGTATACCCCTAGCACATATGCCTACCTTGGTTTAATTAAAATGAAACAAAATTTAAAATTCAGTTCCTCAATCACATTTCAAGTGTTCAATAGCCATATGTGGTTGTGGCTACAGTATTAGACGCACCAATAGAGAACATTTTCATTATCATAGGATGCTCTATTGGACAGTACTGTCCTAAATATTTGGAATACAATGATTAAAACGTGAAAATACCTCCCATCATGGAGTTTACATTTTAGTGGGACAATTAGTACTAATTAGATTAGCATGTTACAAAGGCATCCGCAGTCAACTCCTATTAAGGATAATAGGACATTCACTAACCATCAGAAATATGATTTCCATAAATAATCATGAAGGTACAACTAATATTCCCATTTTAAAGTAAGACCAAGAGAGGCTAAGTAACTTCTTCAAATTATATAGATGCAGGCTTAAGAAGTTACAATCCAAAGTTGAGCTTTTCGAATCCAAAGCTCATAGTCATTTACCAACAATGAATACCCTCAGTTGCTAAACCATAGTCTTGTACTATCTCTCCCCTGGGTTTATGTACCAGAAGTGTCCCATTCAACTCAACTGAACAGAACACATGTTTATCCATCGATGCCAGTTTCTGAGCTACATGCTAGGAATACGACAGTGAACTAGATGACCTAAACCCTTAACTAGTCTGCAATCTATTGGATAAGGAAAACCTTCTGACATATAAATACATTGTTGTTGTTGTGAAAGTGGCTCAGTCATGTCCGACTCTTTGCGATCCCATGGATTATACAGTCCATGGAATTCTCCAGGCCAGAATACTGGAGTGGGTAGCCTTTCCCTTCTCCAGGGGATCTTCCCAATGAACCCAGGTCTCCCACACTGGAGGTAGATTCTTTACCAGCTGAGCTACAAGGGAAGCCCATAAATACATAAATAAATAAATGGATTGGTCTTATTTAGACCAATCAGCTAGAATCAGTTTTGTTCTGATTCTTAATTTTCTAAATGAATATTAGCAAGTTTCTTAAACACAATAAGTTTAGCCTTCCTCATCTGCAAAACAGAAGTAATAATATGTACCTCACAGGGCTGTTACATGGATGAAAAGAACTGATGTATGCAGAGCACCCAGCACAGTCCCTTGCAACTAGCTGGTACTTGAGCTTTCCCTCCCTTTCTCCAGCATGTTAAAAAATTATAAAAGACAATATGACAAAGGTAGTGAAATCAGAGTTCTAGACCAGAGTTTATGAAAGAACATTACAGGAATTTGAGCTGATCAACAAATATGGAAAAAATCCTATTGCTTGTAACTCTGTCCACAAGTAATTGCTGAAGATGGGAGATACTGAAGACTGGGTTTATGTTTTCTGAACCCCAAACTCCAGAAGTGTATGACCAGGCAGAGTTATTTTATTGTGATTTGGGAACTTCTTCGTGTTCAGAGTTTTATAAAGTTTCAGAAATTATAACAAAGTCAAGTGTGTATTGAAAAAGCCAACTTCTCTTTCAAAAAAAAAAAATGCTGAAACTGGCATGTGCCTGTAGGTCAATATACCTCTAAGGACACTTAACATTTCCGTTCAAGGTTTTGTGACGGTGAGTTTTAATTCAAGTTACCAAATTCTTTCGTAGGTCATGTTCACACTGGCATTAGAACTGCGGATTGTAAGAGGAACTGATCCATACACACTTAATGAAAACACATGAAGGTCAAGGCTGCCTCACCTAGTGTGTGAGCCTGTGTCCTCAAGCACGTATCCCTGGAAAGAAGAGCACTTTATCAGAGCCACATGACCGTCCTAAAATATCCGTCACTTGGGTTATACCAGCATTTAAAAAAAACTCCCCACAGTCATCTAGTCAATGAAAGAGAGTGGTATAACACTCCTCATATAACCCAAAGCCCACAGATGAACTTTCATTTTTCCGAAATGAGTTCTAAATTTCTTTTATTTCTGTATTTTGTTGTTTTAGATCCTTATGCATACAGAGATTTCCTTTGATACTGATCAGGGTGGCCATGACATTTCAAGAAGACAGGGGAAAAAGGCCCTCTGTGATCATTTGGAACTCTGAAGGCCTCTGGGCTTTTTCAGGATGTCTTATGATCCCTTTCAGAGAAATAATCAGATGAAGGGCAAAGTCATGGGTAATTCAATAATCTGCTTGTCCGGGGTTTTCATAGTACAATAAGGCAGCCTTTAAGAAGAAAGATTTTACATTTCAAATATATGGCAAAGGGTCTATACAGAAAAAAAAAAAAAAAAAAGACATACTACATACACCGCGTAGACTTACACTTTTGTAGGGATTGTGTGTGTGTGTGTTTGAGTTTGTGAGGGTATGTGTGTCAGATCAGAAACCAGAAGAAAAAGGTTTGTTTCTAGAAAGAAAAGACCTTTGTATATGGAGGTCACTGGGCCAGGAGACTTGGCAAGTTTGTATTTTTGGCATTCCAGCAAGAGGTCACATTCAGACCAAGGGTTTTCCAGCACTCATTTCATCGTGCCTTTGTCAGCTGACAGCCCTCTCTGCTGTGTCTTAAGAAAAGAATGAGAACCATGTGATGCTTAGTAAGTGCCTACATGTGGGCCCAGTAGAGACCTGATGAATCCATCACAGGTGATTTACGTTTTAAACAAAGACTATAATTCAAAAAAAAAAAAAAAAAATGCCACTGGGGTCAAATCACACATTTGACCCACATTTATTGAATAGACAGTATGGTCCAGGTTCTGTGCTTTGTGCTGTAGATACAGAAATTTTGTCCTCAAGGAACTTCTAAACCAAGAAGTGTCATAGAGGCCCAGATTGAAAATGAGTTGGTTCTCCACGTAGGTCCCCATTACTTGTCGAACCTAAACGCACACTCCGTAGCCGTGTAGACGTGGCTCATGATTCAGTTTTCAGTCTAAAGGGGTGTTAAATGATAAAGCAATCAGCCGAATCACAAAGGTTAGTACAATGGCTGAGTAATAGTTTGGATAACCTCCCACAGAAATCACTAAGTCGAAGGGTCAGAAGATTGGCAGGTGGGAGTGGGGCAGGGGTGGTGGGGAGGCTTCATTTTAATCCCTTGTTACCTGTGCGTCCTTATACAACTATACGTCTCTCCCTGAGACTCAGTTTTCTCATCTGTAAAATGAATTTGTTCTGGCCAGTCTCTAAGTCAGCTTGCTATTTTCATGCCTGGAGAATCCCAGGGATGGGGGAGCCTGGTGGGCTGCTGTCTGTGGGGTCACACAGAGTCAGACACGACTGAAGTGACTTAGCAGCAGCTCTATGTTGGGCTTCCAAGGCAGTGCTAGTGGTAAAAAACCCGCCTGCCAATGCAGGAGACTTAAGAGATGCGGGTTCGATCCCTGGGTCAGGAAGATCCCATGGAGGAAGGCATGGCAATCCACTCCAGTATTCTTGCCTGGAGAATCCCGTGGACAGAGGAGCCTGGCAGCTACGGTCCCTGGGATCACAGAGAGTCAGATATGACTGAAGAGGCTTAGCACACATGCACAAAGCCCCATGATAACACCATGAAATCAAGACCTGGTTCTCTCTTCCAATGGCCTGCAATGGCCCATTTGCTGTCATTGATTCAGCTAAAAACATACACCAGCAACACTGCTATAGTGTATATTTAATAATATTTTTCACTTGGTAATTATTTAATAGTATTATCTAAATGCTCTCAACATAACCAAGCAGTGAATCTTCTGCTGCTGCTGCTAAGTTGCTACAGTTGTGTCTGACTCTGTGCGATCCCAGAGATGGCAGCCCACCAGGCTCCCCTATGCCTGTGAATCTTCTAGACAGGTATAAAAACAAGAGGATTTTCTAATAACCAACTAGCTGTGGGACCTCAAATGGGTCACTTCATCATTCAGAGTCTCAGTTACTTCATTGGGAAAATAAGGAACTGAATTACACACCTACATTAAGTTCATTATCGCCTCTGGCCAACCCCCTTTGATCAGCCTCCCCCATATGAAGACATCCAGCTATCTCTCTTCCTGTGTTCCCTGTGCTGGTTCCCAGAAACACCATCCACACCGCCACCAGAGTGGTCCCTAAAGTCACCTTCCAGCTCCTTCCTCATCGCCACATACAAAGGGTCTCCCACATCGCACCAACACTTCTAGTTCAAAAGGGGCTCTTGACTTTGCCCCTCTGCTCCATCAGCAGTCTCTCTGCTCCAGTTCAAGCTCTCATCTGGACCCCTGAAAGCTCCTGAGGTTCTTGGCATCTCAGTTTTTATCACCCCCATTTCCCCTTAAAATAAATATAAATATAACACAGGTCTTCAGACAGTTGCTGTTCTGGCAGCACAAGAAATCACCTGATGGGTGTATATAAAGGAAATGAAATCACTACCTTGAACAGGCACACTCATGTCCATTGACAGAGCAATGGACAAAGAAAATGTGGTTGGTCTTCCCTCAGTATATGCAGAACACTGGTTCCAGGACCCACTAAACATTAAAATCCGCAGGTGCTCAAGTCCCTTATAAAATGCACTCTGTCCTTTACAATCTGTGCATGTGGAATTTGTAGACACAGAGGACCAACTATATACATGTACAACAGAATACTAGTCGTAAAAAAGAAGGAAATCCTATCTTTTGCAATAACATTAGTAATATGTTAGAGAAATAAGTCAGAGGAAGAAAAATACCATTTGATCTCACTTATATGAAGAAACTAAAAACTCCATAACAGCCAAAAATTCATAAAAACAAAGAGCAAAACAGCGGTTGTCAGGGGCTAGGGGATGGGAGACCTGGGGAGATGTTGGTTAAAGGTCTGAATTTCCAGTTATAAGATGAATAAATTCTGGAGATCTCAGGTACAGCACAGTGACTATAGTCAACAATACTGTATTACATAATGGAAAGTTGCTAAAAGAGTAAGCCTCAAATATTCTCAGCAAACACAAGAAGGTCATTAGGTGAGGTGTGTGTTCTGTCGCCTCAGTCACATCCGACTCTTTGCGACCTATGGACTGTAGCCCGACCGGCTTCTCCATCCATGGGATTCTCTAGGCAAGGATACTGGAGTGGGTTGTCGTGCTCTCCTCCAGGGGATATTCCCGAACCAGGAATTGAACTCCAGCATCTCCTGCATTGCAGGCAGATTCTTTACCCACTGAGCCACCTTGGAGGCCCTGTGGGAGGTGATGGAGATGTTATTCACCTCACTGTGGTAATGATTTCACAGTATACACATATATGAAATCATCATGTCATACACCTTAAACTTACCTAAACTGAGTAAGCTTATATCTCAACAGAGGCTTCCCTGGTGGCTCAGACAGTAAAGAAAATGCCTGCAGTGCAAGAGACTTGATTCGATCCCTAGGTAGGGAAGATCCCCTGGAGAAGGCAATAACTACCCACTCCAGTATTCTTGCCTGGAAAATTCCATGGACAGAGGAGCCTGGCAGATTATAGTCCATAGGGTCACAAAGAGTCGGACACGACTGAGCGACTAACACATATCTCAGTAGGGCTGGGGGGACAAAAGAAATCACCCAAAGTATTTACAGAACACCCGTCCCCAGGGCATCCTCCTCAGAGATTCTTATTGTACTGCTTCTGTGTGGGGCCTAGGAAACTGTTTTTTTCAGCCTTCCCTAGCTGAAGTTTTAAAACTTCTATTTCTATTAGAATCACTTTCAAAATACAAATATTACCATTATTCTCTGCCATTGTAGCCCTTCAGTGACTCTTCCATGCTTTAAAAAAAGACACTCGAATGAAGACCACACATTTGGAGACTGCCTCCAACCACCCTTCCAAGCTCTTCTCCCGTCCCTTCCTTCCAAGTACCCCACAACCAAGCCACACTGGATGACCTGTCCTTCCCAGAACACATCCTTCATGACTCTCTGGCTTTCCTGGCCTTTTTTTTTTTTTTTCAGCTCTGTTCCCAAAGTCTGAATTCCTTCCACATCTCCCCTCTCACCTTCAATTACATCCTGTGTATCCTATCTCTGTGCCCTGAAACCTCACAGAACCCGCCAGCCAGAACCCTGGCTCCCTTTTTCACAACCCCACAGCATTTTCTTTATCCTGTTCCATCCACACTTACCATGCTCTGTCTTCATGCTTCTGTCTCCAACTTGGCATTGCAAAAACCTGGAGAGCAGGCTGGTCACATAAACTTATATCTGAAGTTTATTCCTCTACTGTTTGGATATAGTTAAGAGTTCCAAGTATTGTGGTAGAAATAAACTGAAATTAGAATTCGTCCTTCCTCTAAAATACAGCATTATCTTGTTTTCATGAGCCAGGGCCACCTACTAATACACTTACTCTATATTCTACTCTTGTTTTCAGTAAATAATCAATAGATGTTCATTGATGGAGAAAATTAACATTACTACAACAGGGTTACGTGCATATCTTTGCAATGAATTTCAGACTGGAATGTTGTGCTTTCACAGTAATTCTCATCTTAAGAAATAATCCCTTGGAATCAATTTATTCCAAATATAAATTTTGGGGGTCATGGCAAAATCAATAGGATTAAAAGTATACCACACCAAGGTACACTCTTTATTTCTAGAGAGAAATGGCATGAAAAGCAGGTAGATAAAACCAAAAGTAAATATGAACTTTGAACAAGGATCTGGAGAAAGAAAAAAAACAAAACTAGCCAGTTGCTGCGAAGATTAAATGGCCACTGAATTTCCTGTGGTATAAGCAGGTTTTGAAGGCTCAGGGAAACCCCCCAACAAGGATCAGAGTCAGGCTATTGCTGGAGAGCACGGTTCTCATCATTTTTCAAGAGCCCATCTGACCCTCTGGCAGCGGTTCTGGAACTTTTTCATCATCTCTCCTCACTTCTTTGCTCCACCAAATCAGTGACAGAGAAGTGTCAATCAATCACCATTTTTCCAAGTCACTTAGGCTTCTATTCTAGAATTAACCTTGGGTAATTATCCCCTACAAAATTGCCAGCCTCTTTCCCTGCCCAGAGCCAAGTTTCTGCAACTCCATGACAAACACTGACCTGTGCACCTAGTAGGTGGTCAATAAGATCTCCTTACTGAGTGAATAAATAACCCCTGACTCTTCACTCCCTCCCAGTGATTACTTTCAGGCTTACCAAGTCTTTAAGAATCATCCTCTGTTATGTCACTAGCAATTATCACTTTCTTTCCACTCCCACTGAAATCACTTTATTTAAGTTATGTCCTACCACTTTACTTCTTTCATTCATCTAACAAAAAATTCTCAATGGCAATGAATTTCCAAGCACTAGAAACATGCAATGAAAGAAATCAGCAACTAAGGGGAAAAAGAAAAAAAAAAAAACATTAAAAACTGTTGCCTTCCTGGCAGGTGGGTTCTTTACCACTGAGCCACCAGGGAAGCGCACATGAAGTTTACATTCTAGTAAAAAGAGATCCACAGTAAACAAAAACAGTAAGAGACATATTATATTATCTGGTGAAAAGTGCTATGGAGAAAAGCAGGGACTTTCTGGTGGTCCAGTGGTTAAGGATACATCCCTGGTCAGGGAACTAAGATCCCACATGCCACAGGTCACCTAAGCCCACATGCCACAGCTACTGAGGCTGCACTCTGCAACTAAGACCCAATGCAGCCAAATACCTATTATTAAATAAATAAAGCAGCAGAGGAGAAATGAGTATGCTAGTGAAAGTTGCTCTGTTGTGTCTGACTCTTTGCAACCCTGTAGATTATACAGTCCATGGAATTCTCCAGGCCAGAATACTGGAGTGGGTAGCCTTTCCCTTCTCCAGGGGGTCTTCCCAACCCAGGGATCTAACCCAGGTCTCCTGCATTGCGGGCGGATTCTTTACCAGCTGAGCCACAAGAGGCCAGGGTAAAGAAAAGCAAGATGGATAAGGAAGGCTCAGTGAGAAGGTATCATTTGAGTAAAGACCAAAAAGAAATAAAGGAGCAAGCTATTAGGATGTTTAGGAGAAAAGGGCTTCAGACAGGAGGAGTGGCAAGTATAAAGATGCTGAGGCTCAGAAGTGTCTGCCATGCATGCAGAGAACACAGGGAGACTGTTGTTGGCTGGAGAGAGCTGAGCAAGGAGAAGAAGAATGTGCAATGATCCTGGATCACAGGACCCAGACTGTGGACAGTTTCAGGCCATTATCCTGAGGCTACCTGCTATTCTGGATGAAAGAGGAAAGTACTGAAAGACTGCACAGATGAGAAACAAGAACCGATAGAAGTAAATGGATCCCTATGGTTGCTGCATTGAGGGATGACACGCAGGAGTCGAGGTTGGAAGTGGGGAAACAACAGTCCAGGCAAGAGACAACGATGCTGACCAAAGGGTGGTGAGGATGGTCTAGACTGGCTGCTTTCCAGATATATTTGGAGACAGAGAAGATAGGTGAACTATAACTTATGAGATGATCCAGACATGACTACCAAGCTTTTGACCTGAATTACTGAAAGTGTGGAGCTGCCATTAGCTGAAATGGAGCGGGTTTTGGGAGGCTCAGGTTTCATGGAAGTTGATTGGGACTTTGAGATGTCCGTTATGCAGATGTGGTGAGTAGGCAGCTGGATACGTGAGTCTGAAGTTCCAGGGCTGAGGGGGTCAGGACAGGAGATTTACTTGTATTTTAATTTCTGTACACCTCCCCCAGATTTACCATCCAAAGCCCTGTTGTCACTTTATAATTTGCTTAATTAAATCTACTGCTGCCCAAAGCAAGTGCCAAAATGGGAGATTGGGCTGCTCACATGTTATGTGACCCACACAAGATTTAAAGCAACTTGAACAATTTCCCAACAGTTGCAAATTGGAAGATAAATACAAACATTGCAATGTCTTGAAAATTCAGTATATGCAGAAATCTGGGGTCAATATTTTATGAATTACTCTGTTGAGTTCATTTGAGCTGATCAGTACCAAGCCCTCAGTCTTTTTTATCTGTTTATCGTTATTGAGACTTAAATTTTTGAAAACTGTTCTAGGTTCACAGCAAAACTGAGTGAAAGGTATAGAGATTTCCCATATACTCTCTGCCCCGATACATGTATAGCTTCCCTTGTTATCAATATCACCCACCAGAGTGATGCACTAACAGTTATAATTGGTGAAGCTAAACTGACATGTCATAATCCCTTACGGTGTACCTTCGGGTGAATTCTTAGTGTTGTCTATTCTGTGGCACTGGACAAACGTTTAAGGACACGTATTCCTCATTACGGTATCAGACATCCAGGGTTCTTCCATTGCCCTGAACATCCTCTTGCTCCATTATTTCCCCTCTCCCCACCCCAACTCTGGCGACCACGGTTCTTTTCACTGTCCCCATAGTGTTGCCTTTCTCAGAATGTGATGGAGTTGGAATCACATACTGTACGGCCTCTTCGAGTTGGGTTCTGTCACCTTAGTAATATACGTTCCAGTTCCCTCCATGTCCTCTCATGGCTTCATAGCTCACTTCTTTTTAGTGCGGAATCATATTCCATTATCTGGATGTATCAGTTTAACCATGCCCCCGTGTGTGTGTGTTCAGTCGCATCTGACTCTTCTGTGACCCTGTGGACTGCAGCTCACCAGGCGCCTCTGTCCCTGGGATTCTCCAGGCAAGAATACTGTAGTGGGTTGCCATTTCCTTCTCCAGGGGATCTTCCTGACTCAGGGATCAAACCCGAGTCTCCTGCGTTGGCAGGCAGATTCTTTACAGCTCAGCCACCGGGGAAGCCCCAACAATTCACCTACTGAAGGACATTTCTGTGGCTCCCAACTTTTGGCAGTTAGGCACACAGCTGCTATCAACATCTGTGTGTAGCTTTTGTGTCGACATAATTTTTCAGCTCCTTTGGGTAAATACTAAGGAGCACAACTGCTGAATTATATGGTTCGCGTATATTTAGTTTTGTAAATAACTGCCAAACTGTCTTCCATAGCCAAACACTGAAACTTAAAAAAAAAAAAAAATGGCTAAGATACTATTCCTTTCACATTGTTAGATAACACTGCCTTAAACGTAAATGTATGTATTCATATCCATTTTATTCAAATAATTATAACAAACTATTTGGAATTCAATGACATTTATATAATTTTAAAGTAAATCATTGCTATTGATCCACTTTTTTTTATTTTAAGTCTCTTATACATGCTTACGTAGGATCCCATGGTTGGTTCTTTGCCTCAAAATACTCTTCAACACATTCAGCCTCATTTCTATACAACTATCCAGCTGTACATGAAATTTTGCAGAGAAACAAAATGGGAGCCAGGATTTAGGGGAAGTTTTACGCCCAGTTCCTAGGGAAACAGGGAGCAGAAGCGTGAGTGGTCCAGAAGTGAGAACAGATTTTTTCAGAGAAGACTTTAGGAAAGATGAACGAGTGATTGCCAGGTAGAGAAAAGAGTTCATTTATTTTCCCCCTTGGGCTCCTGTGGTATTTTTAAGGCTGCACAGCTTGATCTACAAGTCAAAGGCTAATCCTCAGACTGCGGATTGCTGGGTGCAATCCAGCAATCTATGCCTTGCTGGACTCACTAAATTCTGCCTCTTGCTTTCATTCACCATTCCACGGCTTTCCCATCCTCACTGGAACATACACCATCTCTGACTCTCTGCTGAACTAAATCCTACCTATTCTTCAAGGTTGTACCAAACCCTACCTCCTTGGAGCTTTTTCTGACTACCTGGCCCCAGGCTCAGTTTGTTCCTCCCGGATATCAGACAGCGCTGACAATGGGTCACTGGCTCGCCCGTCCAATCAGGCCCTGCCCCATACCGCTTTTTACGTGCCGCAAACTCTGCAGACCGTGTGCCCAGTTACGCTGTAGTCTCCTCAGGCCCGCTGTGGAATTCCTCTAATACTGATCCCTATTGATGCTTTAGAATTGTGGTGCTGAAGAAGACTCCTGAGAGTCCCTTGGCCAGCAAGGAGATCAAACCAGTCAATCTTAAAGGAAATCAACCCTGAATATTCATTGGAAGGACTGAGGCTGAAGTTGAAACTCCAATACTTTGGCCACCTGATGGGAAGAGCCAACTCACTGGAAAAGACCCTGATGCTGGGAAAGATAGAGGGCAGGAGGAGAAGGGGATGACAGAGGATGTGATGGTTGGATGACATCACTGACTCAATGGGCACGAGTTTGAGCAAGCTCTGGGAGATAGTGATGGACATGCAAGCCTGCCATGCTGCAGTCCATGGGGTTGCAAAGAGCTGGACATAGCGACTTAACGACAGCAGTCTCTCTCTCGCACATGCACTTTGAGAAGCTCTTAGTCTGTGTTCACAATGGACTTGCGAAACAGAATGGAGCTGGTAACATACGTACTCTTTACACAATAAAGTAACAATGAATAATGACTTCTTATTTGAGAGAGGGAGCCCCATCAGGGAGAGGAGTTGACTGAATAAAGCAAGAGCTCTGATCCAGCTCATTGACTTTCCATGACTACTAAACTCCTGCTCACTCTTAAAATCCACTCTGGAAAAGAGTCTGTCCCCAGTTCAGAAGTGCCTCGCCACAGTTTCTTTAAAGATACTTTTATAAATAACTCATGGGGTCCAGGGATCCTGGACTCTAAGGGTTTCACTTTTAAATAATTCACAGATTCCTTCGTAGGTACAATTCCCAAAATGTGTGCCAAGGTGCTCTGGGGTGCCTCAGTGAAGTCACAGGATTGCAACTGGATAATTTTAAATTTCAAGGCAAGCAGTGGTGCTCAAGATCAATCAGACACCTTAGGAGCTACTAGCTAGAGGCAGTTCACAATTTTAACATTAGATTGTGCGACGTTCCCTTTGATGTGCTCATATCTTTTTGAAGCTGGCCTTTTTGCAGTTTGTGTGATAAAAAGCAAGATCATGTGAAAATCAATAAGAAACAGGAAATGAGGGTGATAGTGACCACTTGGACTCAGTTTTGAGAAGCTATTCTATGGCCCAAAGCAATACATGTCCCTATAGTAAACAGTCATAGCTATTAGAAATGAAATAAAAATCATTTTCACTTATGTTCCCCATTTTCCCAAAGGACTATTAAATTATTAGGCTATAATATTTATGAAATTGTTTGGTGCTAATTACTTAACAAACTATAGTCAATATCTTAAAATAAGCTTTAATGGAAAATAATTTCAAAAATAATGTATGTGTATAACTGAATCACTTTGCTTTGCACCTAAAACATTGTAAGTCAACTATGCTTCAATAAAATACATATTACAAAAAATAATAAAAAATAAAAAATTGATGAATATATATTTAAAAAAATTTAATTAAAAAATAACAGAGCTTTTAATTACTTCTGTTGGCCTAAAGACACCATGAAAAAATTATTTGTACTTTGATACTAAAGGTTCTGTGAACTGAGGAGTTTGAGAAATTCTATTGTAGCTTTTCGAGTCTGGCCTAGAGGATTCTTTTATTAAGTTTAAAATGCACAGACACACACACACACCCCATCTTCTACCACCATCAAGACTTAATTTTTATTCCAATACCATCAAGCATCTTAGCTACTCTTATCTTTAATTTTCAAACTAGAGTCTATATCCCTTATGTACTGTGGTTTTCCTGTCTAAATATAGTATATTTAGATATTTCTTATTAAGTCAAACCAACCACATGATCTAAGCAATGATGTATGCAAAGAATTCAGCTCATTCAATTCTTAGCTCCATCCAAAGTAGAAGGGTTAAAAATAATAATAAATATTCCTTTAAAATAAAAACTATGCATTTTCAAAATGCAACTTAATCCTTGATATGTGAAAACTATCACACTGTCAAACTATCGCACTGTCATATTACCCCACAGGCAATAGTAGATGGAGCAGTTAGAAAACAGCTACTACTTTGTAACCAGGTATATCTCAGTTCATATCCCAGCACTATCTCTTCCCTTCTATGCACCTTTTGAAGAGTTTTGCGTGTTTATCTGTTTTTTTAGCCCTTGTAAGCGTAGACCTCTATGATGAGGTTAGTAACAGAAACTATAAGATCAGTTCCTTGTGAGCAGTAAATAAAATGATGCATAAAAAATGCACAGTACCATGCCTGACACCCAATAAATGGTGGTATTAATAATACGTTATATTACAGGGGGAAACAGGCCTGTCAAAAAGTAATTTAAATCATTTGCTGTCAAACTTTATCCTACAAATTAGGTTGAAATGTGTTTGCATCCCTCACACAATAGATAATTTCTTGATCTCCAATAGGCTGAGGTGGTAGACAAGAAGCTAAGCTGTCCATTGTCCTTCCTGAGAGAGCACATTTATACAAGGCTGATGAGGAAGGAAGATTAAATAATGAATCAGGATAACACAGACTAGAAAACATAATGGTTCAGAGCAAAAAGCAATAATTCCGATTTCTCCCGGACATTTGAAATGACTGACTATCTTCTTCTTGAACTCGCTTGCCTTTGCATCCCAAACCTCTTTTGCTTCACTCTCGTCCGCGGTACTTTCTCTTTCTCCACCTCTTGGCTAACTCCACAGTCATTTCATTAAATCATGAGACAAATAATTGCAGCAAGCTCTGCTAAAAACTGGAAAGGATATCTGGAGAGGTACAATAGAACTCTAATAAGTTGCTAATAGACAGGACAGGAGGGAGTGGAGCTGTGTTGACTCAAGGGAGGAAAGAGTTACCACGGGAGGAGGGAAGTAGGGAAGTCTTTGCACAGGAGGTCCCTTTCAGACGGCTCTTAAACATCAGATAGGGTTTGGGTATGTGGAGATAAAGGGAAGGGCACGTGAATTAGTAAGACGCACAGGAGCAGAGGTGCGGAGGTGATAAATAGGGGGTGTGAATAAGGAAGAGGTAGTCCAAGGGGCGACATAGTGAGCCTGTAATGGAGCACTGGGGAAATTAAATCAGGCATGTCTTTTGAACCCAAACCGTGGGTGCCTCTGGTTCACCTCAACGCCATACCAACATTCTCTCTTCTTTATTGCTTTATTGTGAACTCTCAAAGCTGAGCACCTACTAAATTCATTTATTCATGTGCCCCAGGACTAAGACAATGCCAAAACACCTGGTGTTTAAAAATAATTTTTTAATTCCTCACATGTCATCCCTAATAAACCAGAGAAGCCAGCATTCTTGTTCCAGTTCTACCTCTGACTAGCTCTCTGAGCCTGAGAAATCAATAGGAACCCCCTTTCGGAGCACAGCTTCCTCACCTTTAAAATGCAGGATTTGTTTTGATGACCTACAGGTTTTAACTCTGTGAAAATTACCTTTATTACTTCATCTAATCTATTCAAAAATCATAAAAGGAAAATACAGCTTTGTCATTTGACCTCCAAATGAATGACATTTCACTTTGAATTAGGAAGATTTTGTTAAATGAAGAAGCACAGTTCTTAAGAATGCTCTTTAAGGTCACTCCCCAGTTTTTACGGGGAAAAATAAAATGGAATGCCACCTTAAGAAAAATGATTGCTGTATTCATCAGTTCTAAAAGGCATGCATTTTTCTGTTAGTATTGAGAAAATTACAGTCTTTGAAGCATGATAACCTTTTGTTTGTAAACAAAAAGTTTCTTTTGTTTATTGAAGAAATTTTTAGAGCAATGATGAAATAGTTGACTGAAGCTTTTTATTGAATAAAACTCACTAAACACGGACTAGAACCAAGTTCTAGGGTTATAATTGGGAAGAAAAGCATCTCAGTGCAGTGGTAGAGGACTTCTAATCTGGGGGAAGCATGGGATATTATGGGAGCAGATAAAGAGTATCTTCCTCGGTCACCTGGACTCAAAAGAGACTTCCTAAAGGAAGTGAGAGGGGTGATGACAAAAGGCCTATAGGAGCTATTTAAGAAAAGAAAGGGGAAAGTGTAGTTAGCCAGAGACAACTGTACAAGCCACAGTAGAAAGAGAACGGTAGTTGAACTGAAGCCACAGTTAAGATATCCAGAATGGTCAAGAATCACAGGTACAGGAGATGGGACTAGGATGGGTAACAATGACCAGATCAAGGAAGGCCTTGAACTTCATGCTAAAATGCTTAGCCTCTCATTCTGAAAGTGATGAGGGCCCACTGAGGCTGCCACACTGGAGAACACCTAACTGGAGACAGACACTGTGTTACGAAGCTTCACCTCTGCAGATTGCAAGTTGATGGGCGGGAAAGCTGGAGGAAGGGATGAGCTTTAGTGCAATGCTGCAGCAGTTCAGACGAGTTGTGAGGAAGACGTGGCTACTGAAAGGAGGGAGAAGAGAGAGCCATTTTCTAAGATAGAAAAGATAGGACAGGATTCATACCTGAGAATAGAAAACTAAAGGGAGTGGGGAATGGTGCAGTTTAAACCCTGACATATTTTCAGAGAGTAATTTAAGACCATATAACTTCTCAAGCAAGCTCTCAAACAACTGGAAAAAGTTAGTGGAACTCAATAATTTGGACTCCCAGGCTAGAGTCTCAGACTTGACCTTGTCAAGTTGATGGAGACTACTCTAATACACCCACCTAGAAGATGAGGCTCTTCCCTTCACAGAATAAACCTATTTCCACCCAAGGAGCAGCAGGGCCACCATATCCATCTGGGAAGGTCCATTCCAGAAGCAAAGAGAATACAATGTTAAAAAGATTCTCAATGGGTTGAAAGCTTTGCAGGGTTTTCCAAAGTTAATTTTCAGAAGAGGGAGCAATCAAGTTTAAACATTCCACAAGACAACTCTCCTCAAAATGTTTCAGTTGAGCAATGACTGTAGTATCAACCCCACTGGCCATTTAACACCAAACCCACTTTTACTGAGCAACTACAGCGTACCAGTCACCACGTTCTACTTACCCTTGGCCCAGTCTCCTCACTTATAAATCTGGAAATAAAATGACCTATTTGCCAGAATCATGGTGCTGTTTAAACTGCAAAGATTTAGTCTGATAAATTGATAAATGTACAGAATGACCCCTCTTAACCGCTGGCAGAGCAAATGCACCCTTTTGTAATTTGTCAGCTGCTGCCTCTCTCCACCTCCTCCTACCCACAGCCCTCTCCTCCATACCATGGCGATGGCAGGGGCCATGATTTGACTTTCTTTAGCACCTGGCATTTCTCCTTCAGAGGTTTATCAAAACAGTCAGTAATCATCTCCATGATTATATTTAAATAACTTTATGTCCCCTGTGGAATATCAGATTCCACACCAATGCCTACTTCATCCCCTCCTAAAAACCCTGTGCTTATCAAATGAATGAACAAATTTTCCCAGGCAGGATCTTACACTTCTCAAATTCTCATTGTAAAATGACTTTTTAAGTTAAACACATTTTTAAAAAAATGTTAAGTATCATTTGATGCTCAGTGAGAGTAACTGTGTTCTGACAAATCCACAATGAGACAGATCCCGGATTTCCTTTGGACCAGGTCAGGCCTCAAGGACTCCGCTTACTTCTGACCATCTAGGACCCCATGAACTTCTCCCTCAACAGCTCTAAAATTTAGAATCTGTCCTCTTTCTAGCCATCATTTCTCCAATCATCTCATCCCAAGGACTTTCATTCCTTTCGCCATGATGTTTATAATCTGTTGGCAATGAAGAACCACCAAAGCGATATTCTGGGACAATAAACGCGACCTTAGTCCACATAAGAACCGGAGGAGAAGGAGACCAGAACTAGCCAGGGAGTTATGACAGCAGGACAGGGGATAACAGTGCTGTGCCTGGTTTAGAGCAGGCGCTGGAGAGGCACAATTGCTATCTGACCTGGATGACAGAGAGCATGTGAAGCTCAAAAGAGGGGGAGAAAGGATGGCAGAGGTTTCGGGTCTTAGTAACTGGGTGAAAAGCGGTATAGCTCACTACACTATGAAGATCAATATGTGGAGAGCTATACGTGGTTAAGATTTACAAAGACATCATTTACTGCTTTCATTAAGAGCGGTCACGTCTATATTCTTTGTTGTTGTGTCGTATTTTTGTTTTCTTTTGTACGTTCCACATTTGCTACATTGAGCATATTTTACTTTATTGCTAGAGAAAACAAGCAATCTTCCTTTTTCATGCAACTTGGCTATGACATATTGATCTTGCAATATATCTGAGATATCATAAAGGCAATGTCCAGTAGGAAGATGAAATTGTAGGTCTGAACCTCATGAGAAGGCAAGGTTTGGGAGTCACCGGTACAGAGTTTAAAGCCACAGGAATGCATGAGCTCCTTAGGAGAAGGAGACAGAATTAAAAAGGGCCAGAGGATGAACTTTTGTCTCAAGGTGTGTGGCCTTTAAGCCCTCCCGGGGAGTCACTGGTACTAGGAAAGAGCTCAGGAAATCACCCTAGCCAGAGGCTTTGTTTAGTCTGATCAGGCTTAATCTCAGAGAATGGAAGGATGTGGTGTGGACAGGACCCCTTCTGTATCACCAGAGAATTTTGGAGTCACGTTCACCAACACAATTTGCTCACCATTACAGTGTATTTGCTCTCACGCTATCATGCCCACTAAGCCATGAACTTGTTAAGGTCTTGCTCAAGTCTTCATTCTTGTTTCCCCAACCAGTACAGTGCCTAACAGATACGTGTGTGTGTGTGTGTGTGTGTGTGTGTGTTAGTCGCTCAGTCATGTCTGACTCTGTGTGACCTCATGGACTGTAGCCCGCCAGGCTCCTCTGTCCGTGGAATTCTCCAGGCAAGAATGCTGGAGTGGGTTGCCATGCCCTTCTCCAGGGGATCTTCCCGACCCAGGGATGGAACCCGGGTCTCCTGCAATTGCAGGCAGATTCTTCACCGTCTGAGCCACCCGGAAGCAGCAGGCATTTAGTAGACACGTTTGCTGAAGAAATCAAACACACACACAGGAGCTGCTCCTCACATTCCCTCCTCTCAAGCATGTTAGCGCCCCTTGGTCAGGCTCCTCTGTGCCCACCTGTCAGAACCAGTCCTCTAAAGCCTAGATTATCCCACAGGCCTAATGCCCACGTGTCTGTGATGCCCAGAGAGTCTAACGACCTCCTTGTAAGAAGCCCTGAGGTGCGTTCCCCACCCAGCCCTTACCTTGTGTCGAAAGTTCACTGTTCCCTTCAGTATACATATTATTTACTTGTAAGCACCTAGCACGTTAACCCACATGGTATTCAGAAACTCTGTAATTAGCCAGGCTAGAAACACGACAATAACTGCCCACTTGAACGTGGCCCAGACTTGCCATGCATTTTTATTTTTTTTGCCTGGCACGGCGGTTGCCAAATTTAGCACTCTCTACATTTTCAGATCCATTGCATTAATATTTAAGATGCTTCTAAAATGTCCCAGAGAATTTGTCTTTTAGAAATAGATATAAAAGGGCTTCCCTGGTGGCTCAGTGGTAAAGAATCCACTTGCCAATGTAGGAGACACGAGTTCAATCCCTGATCCAGGAAGATCCCACATGCCGCAGGACCACTAGGCTCGGGAGCCACAGCCATCGAGCCTGTGCTCCAGGGCCCAGAAGCCACAAGCACGGAAGCCCTGCGCCCTGCAGCCTGGCTGCACAACGAGAGAGGCCCACGGCGGTCCATGCCCTGCAAGCAGAGCATAGCCTCTGCTCACCATAACTAGTGAAAGGCCGCACAGCAGCAAAGACCCAGCAAGCCGATAAACAATTAAAAAAAAAAAGAAATAGATATTGAAGAGAAAGTGAAGTCACCCAGTCATTCCTGACTCTTTGCAACCCCGTGGACTGTCGCCTACAGGGCTCCTCCGTCCATGGGGTTTTCCAGGCAAGAATACTAGAGTGGGTTGCCATTTCCTTCTCCAGCAGATCGTCCTGACCCAGGGATTGAACCCAGGTCTCCCGCATTGTAGGCAGACGCTTTATGTCTGAGCCACCAGGGAAGTCTCAGCTGAAGTCTCTATTGAAGAGAGGTCAAGTCCAAAACCTCAGCTGAATTTTACGATGTGGAAGCACTTCACAGACACTAAAACAACAGAGCACCATTTCCCAGCTGACTCTCAGGGCCACTGGTGCTCTGGGCTCCTGCCTCTAGACGCGGGTAACTCTAAACCCGGGCTGCCTCGCGCTGCCCCTCTGCCTGTTGGAGAGTTAATGTCCTCCAGGGCTTCGTCACACAGCTTAGGTGGGGAAAGTCAGTACAGATGTGCCCTGCGGGGAAATATTTTTCCTACGTGTTGGGTTTTAACTATTTAGGGGAATATATTACTTAGGAGAGTCTTGCCGTGAAACTTTCACGTGGGAGAGAAGGATTCTCTACATCACTTGCCAACTTTATTTTCTCCTGTGTTTGTTAAATCTGGGATTGAGTTTTCTGACGACCCACAGATCTGGTCATTTTTCTCAAATATATGCATCAAAGATGGAGTTAAACAGACGTCCTCTTCCTGCTCTCCTCTGCCACATGAGAGCTCTTGTGATCTTGGGTCTCTGATTCTTGATCTAATATAAAATAGGTTTGATACCACCTGCTCTGTCTATACCCTCAGCAACTCTGAGAAGATCAAGCAGGAAAATGTATGTGAAAGAAGTTTGTGATAACAGTTGAAAAAAGAAGAGTAATAGTTAACATTCAGAATGCGTCAGGCACAGCTTTACGTGAATTAACCCATCTCATTCTTTTAATTCTAAGATGCAGCGTCTGCCGTTGTCCCCAGGTTTTAGACAGGAAACAAAGGCACAGAAATTAAGTAACTTGCACAAGTCACAAAGCTAGTAAGTAAAGTTGGAATAAGCTGTTACATACTAACTGGGCATGTTAATACTGGAGTGGGTTGCCATGCCTTCCTCCAAGAAAACTTCCCAACCCAGGGATCAAACCCAGGGATTGAACCCAGGTCTCTCGCATTGCAGGTGGATTCCTTACCATCTGAGCCACCAAGAAAGCCCATGAATACTGGAGTGGGTAGCCTACCATGGCTCCGGGGGATCTTCCTGACTCAGGAATTGAACCAGGGTCTCCTGCATTGCAGGCGGATTCTTTACCAGCTGAGCTACCAGAGAAGCTACTGGGCACAGGGAGACCATATTAGAGCTAAAGAGACTGCAAGAGAGAACACCGTGCAGGAGATATCACAGGAAGACAATCGTCATTTTAAAGATGGGGACTGGGATCCAGCAAGGCTTCATGATTTGCCCAATGTCAAGTATTACCATTTTAGAATAGCCATAATTTATATTTATTAGACTACATCTGAAGTATTCTATTTTTGAACTGTGGGAGGTAGCGCAAAACTATTAGGAACCTAGGTGCTAGATTCAATCAATGACCAAGTTTTAAGTTCCAGCACTACCACTTAACCAGCTATTTTACTGGGAAATTAAAAATTACATATGCACAGAAAATTGTAAGAATAAATGTCTAAAGATGTTAGCTATTATTACTGTCACTGTCCTAATTCCAGTACCTGGTTCCCAAAGCACAGCAAGATTTGTAGATAAAATTGTGTTGTTCTCTTTGAAAGTGCTAATGGAGTCATCAAAGTAATCAATAGAATACTTCAGATGTATTCTAATATATTAATTATGGATTATGAATTATGGATATTCTAAAGCTGTAACACTTGACATTGGGCAAACCGTGAAACTTTGCTGGATCTCAGCTGCCCATCTTTCAAATGGCGATCGTTTTCTTTCCCTGTGATGTCACATGTTCATACGATGGTACCTCTTGCAGTCTCCGTCTGCTCTAACGTGGTCCCTCTGTGCCGTTAGTACTGAGCAGCTTATTGCAACTTTGCTTACTAGCTTTGTGACTTGTGCAAGTTACTTAATGGAATAGTCAAAGCATCAAGATTCGGAGAGGAGTAGTAAAAGAGTGTCTCAACTGTGAACTTTTTCTTTTTTTTTGATTATTCTATAAAATGAAAAAACCCTATAAGAATCAAATTTTCAGAAATAAGATTTTCTTTCTTTTTATTTTTTGAAACTAGTGTTTTTGTAACTGGGTGGAAACTCTGAGTGTTTTTTTTTTTTAATTTGTATTTATTTATGTATTTATGACTGTGCTCTGTCTTGGTTTCTGCTCAGGCTTCTCGCTGGCTTTAGTGAGCGGGGGCTCCTCTCTAGTTGCGGTGTGAGGGCTTCTCACTGTGGCGCCTTCTCTTGTTGCAGAGCCTGGGCTCCAGGGCGTGTGGGCTTCAGTATCTGGAGCACGAGGGCTCAGCAGCTGTGGCTCTGGGCTCCAAAGCACAGGCTCAATAGTTGAGCACTCAGGCTTGAGCCCCACAGCATGTGGAATCTTCTCAGATCAGGGATCGAATCCATGTCTCGCGAGGATTGCAGGCTGATTCTTTACCATTGAGCCATCAGGGAAGCCCAGAAATATATTTCTGTTCCTTTTCTTTCCACTCTCTGCACTGTGGTACCATCCAAAAACATATTAGCAATAAGGGAAAGAAGGCGACGATAATCTATCCACTAAATAAGCAGTGCCCTTAAAGAGGAATTGTGTATAACCCCAGTGGGTCAGCTGTACACCAGGCCCTCACAGGGCTATGGTTATAAAGAGCATGGCTTGATTCCAAATCAAACAGACCTGAGTCAAATCCAGCTCTTCCACTTACTAGCTGGGTGGCCTTGGGCAAAATTACTTAATTTCTCTGACTCTATCAAGAGTTTCCAAATCCAAAGCTAACTCAGATGCTCCTCTATGGTGGAATCACTGGGATTCAGAGTCTTCTATGGGGTTTGTGGGATTCATCTCAGTGATTTCAAGGTCTGCTTCACAAGTTCCTAAAAGGTACTTTCTGCAGTCTTTTTTCAGAAGCAGACTGGCCAGTCTAAGTGACCACAAGACAAAGATCACAGGAATTAGTTGAACAAATAGGACCCAACTTGGCCCTGAACCAAATGGATATTAAAACTCTAATTGAGCAAAAGATTCCCTTGATAGCAGATGGATGTGATATCCTCTCAGGACAGGGCAAGTTTCCTCTACTTCATCAACACCCGTAGCAAGCTCAAAATGAGTGTCACTACCCGGGCCTGTAAGACACACGCCAGAAGTAAGCAGCGAGGAGACAGGAAGCATTCCCCAAGGTTGGACCGACAGGCAGATCTAAAGATGCTCTAAGATACACTTAGCTGAGGGGGTCTAACTGGGGTCTGACTGGGCTGCTGAGGCTGGGTTCCATATGCACTTACTCTTCACAGAACTAGCTATGGAGCTGGAAACATGTCCATTCTACACTCCAATCATCCTTCCCCACAATGGCCCAGCTCCACCCCACCCCAACCAGCTTTGCCTACTGCCCAACTTCTAAGCTGGCTTTCTGGGTAGCTCAGTTGTTTAAAGAGTCTACCTGCAGTGTAGGGGGCCCCAGTTTGATCCTTGGGTCAGGAAGATCCCATGGAGAAAGAAATGGCTACCTACTCCAGCATTCTTGCCTGGGAAATCCCCTGGACAGATAAGCCTGGTGGGCTACAATCCATGGCGTTGCAAAGAGTCAGACACAACTGACTGACTACACCAGCACCACCAAGAACTTCAAACCCAGCCCGCAGGGCTCTTTGGGCTGGAGGCTGAAATGACAGGTTAGCACTGAACATCAAAGCTCTGGGAAAAATAAACTTCCCTACAGAGATGGTGTACACCACCATATCTATAGAACTGACTTTCCGAGGCTCCTTGGATTTCTTATATACACAGACTTCTGCGACTATAGCCTCCACAGCAACTTCAGAACTGAAGGAGGTATTTCTAAGCTTGGGAATGAAATTGCTCAAGACAGCATGTTGTAATATGGAGAAAGCTGGAAAATGGTGCTGGGTGTTTTAGAACAGGTTATATTCGTTCATCAGGAATTATCATTTAATAAGATCTAATTAGCACACTTATATCATGTCCTTCTTGCCTAGCATTTACACATATTGAAAAAAACAAATAGCAAACAAAGCTAGTATAGCAACAATTCCTGCAGTTCTCCTAGGGAGTTAAGTACTAATGAGTTCAGCTAGCATTTGTCGGTTTTCCTCTCGTTTTCTCCTTTGTTGGGAGAAAGCATTCTATTTACAGATAAGGAACGGAGACTAGGAAGTTAGGAAACTTACTTAAAATTGCCCAAGAAATATGAGGTGAAACAGGGATTCTGATGGAAGCATTTCGAGTGGGATTTAGGCTCTTCATCTCTAAACCCTAGTATACTTAGGACACTGAGACTCACAGACTAATTTATGTAACATGTCTGAGGTCACATCCTCATTTGATTTTCACATAAAAAACTAAATTACAGCTACACCCCTGTTCAAAGAGTAAGCTAATTCTACACCTGGGTCCTAGAGATGTTGATGCAACATCAGAGGTGTTAGACACTAAAAACAGCAGCAGCAAAGTGCCCAGACTCACAGAGGACTTTCTAGATATAGAGCCCAATCAGATAGTGGCCACCGACATCTTCTGGTCTCCGCTAATCCCTGTACTACTAGAGCAGTTAACGATGACACTAAAGGCATGAACCTGTTCACATGCCAAGTTTTATCATAAGACCTGGCAGCTCGCGAGTAAAGAGGCACTGGACTCCCCAGAATGAGAAATGCCCTTTGGAAAACTTCCCACATATGTTCTCACTTCGAGCCACGATAAAGTTTCCAGTCAAATGCACCTGCTAAAATGAACCTACTTTCTGAAAGAGAAGTGGCCGGTTTGGGTCCAACACTTGTAAAGGTTCCTAGTGCCACAGACTATGAAATAGACCCAGGTGAAGTGGACTGATTGTTTGAAGGGGTTCACAAGGAATCCCAGGGGACCTGAAAATTTCTTAGCAGAAGGGTCCCCAAGTTGCCATTGTCTGACTGACTTCCAACTTAACCGGGAAGCGGCTGAGCTGAAGGGGTTTGTGGGGAGCAGGATGGTGAGCTCCGGGATCGGCAGGGAGGGGTTGGACACCCCGACAGTCTGGGTCCAGGGACTCTTTGCACCTCCACCTTAGACTGAAGCCCCAACTCCTGGTACAAACCCTGGGAATCAAATTCTGATTTCAAACATTGTAAGAGGCTCCTCATTTTCCAGACCTCTCAGTGAAAACTTTAGGAACAAATCAAGAAATCTGTGGCAAATGTCATAGAAAGGGGTTGCCCTGGTGGCTCACACGGTAAGAAATCAGCCTGCAACGCAAGAGACCTGGCTTCCATCACTGTGTTGGGAAGATCCCTTGGAGAAGGGAATGATTACCCGCCCCTGTATTCTTGCCTGGAGAATTCCATGGACAGAAGAGCCCGGTGGGCTAGAGTCCATGGGGTCGCAAAGAATAGACCCTTAGACAAAAGTGACCCTAACAGGAATATATATACTCAATCTCCTTTTCATAGACGAGAGAGACAGAAGGACAAACAGAAACAGTGAGAGATTTACCCCCAAAGCAGACACAGAAAGGTCCTTGGCTGTCTCAAAGCAGAGAACCTCCAGCTTTCTTGACTGAATGGTAGAAAAGGGGGTGTCGAAAGTTGGAATAAAGGGAGCAGTTAGGAACAGGAATTGGGCAACGCCTCTAGTTCGGAACTCTCCGGGTTCCCGCTGTGACCCGGTCTAGGGGCTTCCCCTCGGCGGTCCCGGCACCGGCTGGAAAGGGCGGGCGGGACCCTCCGGGCGCCGTCACCCGAAGGACTGCCGGTGCCTGGAAAGTGAGCTGGGGATCAAGAACCGAGTGCAATTCCGGAGGGTCTCCCTGGGGATCCCGGGGAGGCCCGCGCTGAGCCCAGAGATCCCAGGGGAGGCTGTGGGAGGGAGAGAAAGCAGCCGCCGCAAAGCTCCAGGGGACGCACGTGAAGTTGCCGCGCGCTAGGGAGAAACTTTTTTTGTTTCCTTTGAAACCAAGTTTGCAGTCCACCCCGGAAAGTCTCTCGCGGCGCAGCGCCCGGGAGGCAGACCCGGGTCTCCGCGGGGCCGCGAGCCGCTGCCCTGGCACAGGAGATGGTCTGCTAGGTGCCCCCGCCCCAGTTCCCGGCCCCGGGGCTCACCGGCGATGTCCCAGAGCTGCAGGCGCACCACGGTCTCCGGGTCCCAGTGGAGCACCTTGAGCGCGAAGTCCACGCCGATGGTGGCCCGGTAGTGCGAGGAGAAGTTCTGGTGCACGTAGCGCTTGATGATGCTGGTCTTACCCACTCCCAGGTCGCCGATCACCAGTAACTTGTACAGGTGCTCCTTGTGCGGGACCTGCATGGTGGCGGCCCGCCCGCCGCGCGGTGCTGGCTGCGGACCCGGGAAGCGCCGCCGGGGGCCGGGCCGGAGAGACTCGTGGAGCGCGAGTGCGGGCGCGAGGCGGCGGCGGGGCGGGACGGGGGCGAGGGCGGAACTCCTCCCCGGCCGCTGCAGAAACGCCCAGACCCGCGCCCCGCGGGCTGACACCCCTGCTCACCCCGCCCGCGCGGCTCGGGGGGAGACCCGAGCGATTCCTGGGCCCCCGGGACTGGGGAGGCTCACGCGCAGAGGCCCTTTTGCAGAGGCTATTCGTTACAGCCCCTGACAGTTTCCGAAGTGCTTTTCTCGCCTGTAATCTTGGCCACAAAGCTGGAGGTGTGGGTTTCAGTTTTCAGGTTTGGCAAGTGAGAGTGTCTAAAAAGTTAAGTGAATTGCGGGGAGACAGACGGTAGGTAACCGGTCTGGCGGAACACAAAATTCTTGAGGTCGTGGGCTGCGCCTCCGCCTCGCGGGGTAGACAGAATTTGGAGGCGAGGCAACACACAAAACAGTTTCAGGAGGCCCACCAGCTGGGTTTGGGTCCGACACGCCTGGTTTTCGAGGTGAGTGACCTCACACTAGTCATCTGAACTGCCCCAGCCTCTTCTTCCGTGATCTGGTAATGGTAATCCTTTGACGCATCAGCTTGAGAGTGTGAACGCTGAACGCCTTCACACCTATTCAACTACTAATGGTCTGAAATGAAGTGAAAGTCGCTTAGTCGTGTCCGACTCTGTGCAGCCCCATGTACGGTACAGTCCATGGAGTTCTCCAGGCCAGAATACTGGAGTGGGTAGCCTTTCCCTTCTCCAGGGCATCTTCCCAACCAAGGGATCGAACCCAGGTCTCCTGTGTTGCAGGCGGATTCTTTACCAGCTGAGCCACAGGAGAAGCCCAATTAATGGTCTACCCAGGAGGATAGTTGGGCTGTAAGTGCTGAGGGCATCCATGGCTTAGTTTCCTCCTCTCCTCTCCTAAATGGTCTGAGCAGCATTGAAAGACAGTTTAGACAACTGGTCAGATTATGTTACATGATAATAAGAGCAAGCATCGATCCAGCACTTGGTGTGTGCCAGGTTTTATACACATGTCATCTAATCATCCCAGCAGTACTAAAAATGGATATGATTATTCTTCCCATTTTGAAGAAATGAGGGAAACAAATAAGGAAAACAAGACCTAGACATTTGGGGTGTGCATACGCAGCCCTATAGGCTAGCTCACATACCCTGAAATGTTCAGGTCAAATATCGGTGTCTTGTGATACCTTCCAAGAATAATATCGGCTACAGTGATTACTCTTTTTTCATATCTCATGGCACTTTAAACTAACTAAATAATAAGGAACATATTATAGTATCCTAGCCTCTAATATATATTTCTAATCCAGTAAAGAGCCTAGACATTTTAAGTAACGTATGTAGGGGCAAACAGCTTGTGATGAAAAAGCCAAATTCAAACTTAAGTCTCCCAGTACTAATTTGAGAAAACACAAATTGGCAGTATGAGTTCCTATAGACATTTTTTAAAAAATGAATGAAAATATATTGTGAACAGATCTATGTGAATAAATTTAAAAATTTAAGCAACATGGGCAAACTCCTTGAAAAACACAATTAACAAAATTGACCCCCCCAAAACATGGAAAAGCTAAATCATTCACTCTATGTGGATTAGAGATTGGATCTGCATTTAAAAGTTAATTTAAAACAATAAAGTTTTCACAAGTTAAAATTTAAAAAAAGAAGTAGAAGCTAATGGTGGTGGAAGCAAGGAGGGGGTGGCCGTCTGAGACATCATGTGAGCCAGCCGTCAGCGCTCTGCCTGATCCAACATCACAGGCCCCAGCGTGTTCTCCCAGCCGGGTCTGGCTGAATCATCCTCACCTCCTCTCCTTTTCTCACCAGGGCCTGTTGGAACATCAGACATTTAGATTTACTGTGTGTAGCAGGCTGACCAAGATTCAGGACCTGGAGTTTATACAGTTGAGGGGAAGAGGGCTCTTTACACCAGGGAATGCAAAATTGAGGACTGGGTCCTGAGGTTTCGACTTCGCTTCGCTGCCTCTGCGAGGACAGTGGTCGGTCACAGTGAGCGAGCTCCCTGCTGGGCAGGAAGTGCTGCAGCTTGTTTCCAGAGTCACTCAGTTAGGTCTCATGACAGTTCTTTCCAGCGGGAAGAAATGACTCTCAGTTTACAATTTTTAAATCTTTTAGACTAAAGCGGCTTGAAGGGCTTCCCTGATAGGTCAGTTGGTAAAGAACCTGCCTGCAATGCAGGAGACCTGGGTTCGATTCCTGGGTTGGGAAGATCCCCTGGAGAAGGGAAAGACTACCCACTCCAGTATTCTGGCCTGGAGAATTCCCTGGACTATATAGTCCATGGGGGTCGCAGAGAGTTGGACACAACTGAGCGACTTTCACTTTTCACTTTCAAAGTGGCTTGACGAGAACCACGGTCTAGCAGTTCACAGGCTAGAATTCTGAAAGGCTCTGTGTAAAATGACAGAGTTGGGTTGCGAGATCTCTGCAGAGCACTGCTGACTCTAAAATAGTATTCTGGGTCTTCTGGATGTATTCCAGCAAGTGACAGCCCAGCCTTCTAACCACCCCCACCATGGCACCATTACCCGAGAGGTGGAAAAAGGCTGTGCAAAGGCCTTTTCAAACCAAACCTTACGCCGTAGTTCTCTTCTAGTTTCCTGGCTGTGACTCTGTAAGCTGCTCAGCTGCTGTATATTTCTCCCCCAAGATAAGCGCTCTCCAAGCACATTTGTTTGGAGGGCAAATGCGTCTGTTCTCCCTTGCTTTGCTTTGAACTTATTTCCTTTGCTCAGAAGTAGGTTGCAAACAGGGACCCAGGTAAGGGGGGATAGAATTTAAACTAGAGTCAGGCTAGAGCTTCTTTAGATTGCAAGGGTCTTAGCAAGCAGGCAGACCATCCTTGTCTCCCATCCTCCCACTACCCCCAGATCACGAGGCTTCCTGAGACCCCGTGTGCCTCAGACTGTCCACAAGGGTACCCAGCTTTATCCTGGCAAGCCGTTCTCCCTCCAGAAAGGAGGGTGTGCTGCCGTGCCGTGAGTCACCTCCTCCCAGCAGCCGCCCGGCACCATGAAACCTGCTTTCTGCAGTAAATCTCAGAACATCTTTGGGGATGTTTTGACAATCTGACTACCCTCAGATTGCTAAACCACAGCACTCCCTCTCCTGAAAAACAGTAAAGCAGGTGACTCAAGTCTGTAAAAGGTGTAGGAAACCACAAAGGGCTCAGAATTCAAAGATGAATGGTGCCGTACACGGCACAGAGTCAGATTTCTCTAAGATTCTGCTCCCTTGCTGTCCAGTGTGGGAACAAATTATTGCACATATTAAGTGGAAAAACTAATTTAAATGATGGTTTTGCAAACACAAACTTGAAACCCTCACGATTCCCTCCCAAGCCTGCTATATTAGGTGAGCCCCTATGAAGTTACTTTATTTGCTTTGAACAATAAAGAGAGCCATAGGAGTTATTCATTAGCTTATGTGGTTTTTAATTGCTGCTCTGAAGAAATATGCAAATGTCTGCAAGGTAGGGTGCCAAATATTCTGTTGTAGGACAGGTAAAGTGATTTTTCTTAGATTAACACAATCTTCAAAGACATGGACTTTATTCCAAAAGGCCTGTTGGAGGAGACCATAAATTTTTATCATCCAAACTGGGACTCTTGAGAGTGAAAGGGGTCACTATTAATAATTATACCAAACCACAAGAACAAGTCAGGGATGTCCTAAAGAGAGTTCATTCCTGAAGCAGAGGATTAGCGTTCTCAAATGAGATATACAGCTGAGAGTGGAATTTGAAAAAAATCTCCTAAATCACTATTTTAATAAACAGTTTTGCCAAGTTAAGGCTGCAGTTCATTTCTTTATTGTCTTTGAAGAATTTGCTTTTAATCTACTAGGCTGGTCTAAAACCTGTGTTAACTTGCAACGGGAGTTAGGTCCAGTATTGATTCAGGGGTGCAGCAGTTGTCTAGAAATATGCCACACTCTTTGGGCTTCCCAGGTGGCACTAGTGGTAAAGAATCCACCTGCAAAGGAGACACAAGAGACATGGGTTTGATCTCTGGGTAGGGAAGATTCCATGGAGGAGGAAGTGACAGCCCACTCCAGTATTTCTTCCTGGAAAGATCCATGGACAGAGGAATCTTGCAGGCTACAGTCCATGGGGTTATAAAGAGTCAGATACAACTATGCAGGCACACACTAGACATTCAGACTGCAAAGAAAAGGGGCTGACTGCATATTTTACACAGTCCTAAGTATGTAGGGAAATATCTAATAAAAGAGGGGAAAAATGTATGCTTCAAAGGTAAAAGGATGCTCATACTCATACTCATTCAACAACTCAAGCAAAAAGGCAACGAGCCCCTCATGTATAACAAGTGGGGACCCAGGGACTGGGATGGTCTGACTCAGAGGGTAACTCAAGAAAGTTGCTGACACAGCATCAGGGTCAAATCAAGATATATTTTTGTGTAAAACACTGTGACACAATTTTTGAGGGTTAGGTTGAGGAGTTGGGTCTCATGTGTCTACGAGAATATTTAGAACATAAGCCCCTGTCATCAAACTGTGAGCATCCTGGTTGGAGTGTCAGTTGGCACGCACACACGGCCCTCTGCTTCCTTCTCACAGCCCTTCGCTGGCTTCTCCCCTTCTCTGCTGCCCACCACTCCAGAGGGCAGTTCTCCACCCTCAGGACCTGGACTTTCCTTGCTTGAGGACACTCCCGTGATAAAAGAGCAAAACCGGCTAGAGATTAAACTCAGCCATCAGACTGTCTTCTTTCATTTTACAGCCAAGGTCTACCACTAACCAGGCGTAGTACCTTAGTAAAGTCATCTAACTTCTGTAGGCTTGTCCCGCCATGTATAACATGAGGATAGGGACTTCCCAGGTGATTGAGTGGTTAATAATCTGCCTTCCAAAGCAGGGGACATGGGTTCAATCCCTGGTGAGGGAACTAAGATCCCACACACCCAAGGGGCAATTAAGCCCACGGGCCACAGAGAGAATAGCCCTTGGGCTACAACCGAAGACGTGCACAGTCAAAAATTAAATAAATATTTACTTAAGAAATAAATTAATTAAATACAAGGAGGATAATAATTTCTACCTCCTAAAGGAAGAAGCCTAAAGGAAATAATAGAGTAAAATGCTCAGCACATTGTTTGACCCAGGAGATGTGTCGAAAATGCTCTTCAGCTATCAAGTGTCTGCAGATGATCTCTGTGTTTGTACTAAAAACCCCAACCCAACTCCTGCCTTCTGCACCCTTGTTCCAACTGCCTTTTGGGCATTTCTTCCAGGCTTTCTGGAAGACATCTCAAATGCAACATGTGCAGAGCTGAAGTCATTATCTGCCCCAACAGACTTGTTCCTTTTCCTGTATTCCTGGTTTTAGTCATTGGTTCTACCCTCCCCAAAGCCTACCAAGCCTGGAAACAGCCACACTCGACTCCTCCCTCTTTATTGCCACACATCCCAGCAGCCGGAGTCTTCTGATTCTATCTCAGGTCCCTCAGTACAATTTCTTCTAGTCCATAAAGGTGCTGTTGGAACATAGAGGTGAAGACCTAGTCAATGTTATTGTGGTCAAAGGATTTTTAAGCATTATGCAAAAGGAAGAAATCATAAGAGGGAAAACATTTTGCAAATGCAAAATAGGGAAGATTTTTGCCTGCCTTGAATATACTTTATAATTTATATATAAAGAGCTTTTGTAAATTGTTTTAATATATCCAAATAGATAAAGAACAGGGATACAAATAAACAAATGAATACAACTGACCACACAAAAAGTCAATAATAATGTAAAAAATTATTTTTCACAGTAATAAGAACAGAAGAACAATAACAAGAAACCATTTTTCACTTTCCAAACTGACATATATGTTTTAATACTAAAAATATCTAATACCAGTGAGGATGCAAAGAATGGATGTTAGCATGATCCTGGTGGGATTATAATTTAAGAAAAAGCTGTTAGAGACAAATTGGGTTATATGTATCAAAACCATTAAAAATGCATGGGCCTCTTTACCTAGAAATTCTATTTGTAGGAATTTATGAACATCTATCATTAAAGAGAGAAGTTTATAAAAATTTAACTCCATGGATGCATATTACAATGTTTTTTATCATAGAAAACAATTGGCATTTTCTAAATGTGCATCAGGTGAAATATTACAATGTTATAAATCTGTGATGACATATTATACAACCTTTATAAATGATGTTTAAGAAAAATACTGAATTATCTGGAAAGATAGTCACAATATTTTTCACAGTATTTTAAAATTGGAAAAAATTACAAAATATATACCCAGTTTGTTCAACTATCAAGTGTCTGCTGATAATCTCTATATTTGTACTATATTTGAACTAACCCAGTTTGGCATAAAATACATAATTTCCATTATACATACACACAAACACACACATAAAGATATAGAAAATCATACACCGATGTTATCAGAGATGATTTCTAGATGACAAAATTACTGCTTTGCTTTATTATGTATTTTTCTACTTTTCTATGTTTCTATTTTTACAGGAATTATTATTGTTTTCAAAAGAAGAAAACAAAATAAAGAAAAAAAAATGAATGCGCACTGAATGGATCTTAGAGGAGGATTCCCAGCAATCATCGCAATGACTTTTTCTAGGTCTCTCCAGGAAGTACAGAGTATCAGCGTTTTAAGTTTTGGTAATTTTGCAGCCAACCTTTTCTCATCTTGATTCCACTTATCTTATCAGTGCTGAGAGGCGTGCCTTCCCCAGAGAACCAAAGCTCCATTTCCGGGGCAGCGAGGTCCCCATGCTGTCCTGGAGTGATTGCTGCTGCGGCAGCTGGGCTGGCAGGCCAGACCCTGACGGGAGCCTCCCTGCAAGGCGTGTAGGCCCGGAAGGAGACTGACGTCTTCCCGCAGGGGAACAGCCTCCCAAACCTTGTTGTCATTCTGCCCCCTTCCTGTTTGTGCCCCACTTTTCCACTCTGGGGCTTCCCTGGTGGCTCTGCAAGAATCCACCTGCAGTGCGGGAGACCTGGATTCGATCCCTGGGTTGGGAAGATCCCCTGGGTGTGGCTACCCGCTTCTGTATTCTGACTTGGAGAATCCTATGGACTGCATAGTCCATGGGGTCGCAAAGAGTCGGCACGACTGAGCGACTTCCCTTTTCCACTCTGACACCGATTCTCTGATGCTCCCCTCCAGACTCTCTCCCATTTACCCTGTCCTCTTCACTTCAGCCCTTCCTAACGTCTCACCAAGTAGCAGTTTCCTAAAGCCATCTCCCTGCCTCCATTTTCCCTGCTTGCACCTGCCACTATTCCCAGATCAATCCTCTTTGTAAAGCACAGGGAGCTCAACTTGGTGCTCTGTGATGACCTGGAAGGGTGGGATGGGTGGGAGTGGGAGAGAGCTCCAAGAGGGAGGGGATATGTGTGTACACAGAGCTGACTCACTTTGCTGGAGAGCAGAAATGAACGCTGTAAGGCAATTATACTCCAGAAAAAATATGTGTATAAGTAAATAAATAAATTACTTCAGTAGGGCATTCTTCCACTCACAGTCTCTGAACTTACTTTATGTGTGAGAGGCAAACATTCCATCTTATTTAACCCTTTGTTGAGTTGTGTTTTCTGTCCTATGCAGCCAAAGAAAACTGCAAATGATAAGTCTCCCTGAATAAGACAGGACACGGTCGTCTCTGTCCCAAGCACACTTATAAAACAGTAGTTTATATTTATGCCGTCTCAGCATGTCCTATCGGCATTCTTTTTGTAGATTTCTTCCCACTCTATATCCTACCAATTCTATACCCTACCAGCGCCTGGCACAGCCCCTGCCATGCTCCAACTGTGGGCTCAAGACATTCTGTCATTCCGGCTACTGCAGGACATTAAATGCCCTGATTGGCACAGATAGTAAATGCTTTAATGACGATGGAAACCATGAACGATATGAAACCATATCTTACGTCACTGCCAATCACTTCGGCCACTTTGGCCACCTGATGTGAAGAACTGACTCACCAGAAAAGACCCTGAGGCTGGGAAAGATTGAAGGCGGGAGAAGGGGATGACAGAGGATGAGATGGTTGGATGGCATCACCGACTCAATGAACATGAGTTTGAGCAAGCTCTGGGAGTTGGTGATGGACAGGGAGGCCTGGTGTGCTGCAGTCCATGGGGCCACAAAGAGCCGGACATGACTGAGCTACCGAACTGAACTGAACTGAATCACTTAGAGTCCTGGGTGCTATACACTGCCTGTTTTTTTCTACAAGGAACTTAAACATTGCTACCAGCTTCTGCAGAAAGCAATGCGAAGGGGGCAGGGGCAGGGTGTCCAAAGACTACTGGACTACAAGTTTTAAGAACTGTGTTCCATTTGTGCCTCTGCTACTAACTCCCAAGTTAGTCTGGTCACTTCATCTCATACACCTGGAACCCGCTTCAAACGGCTTCACCAGATTGTCCAGACTTTCTCAACAATAACCTGGCCATGTGCATTAAGAGTCTTAAATACAGGCATAATCATCCAACAGAAAGTAAATGCCATTTAAACATTTATTCCACTTGTAAGAGTCCATCCTAAGGAAATAATCAGACAGTCTTTCAGACTCTATGCACTAGCTATTTAATGCAGCACTATTTTAGTAGCCATCTGAGTACCAATCAATAGAAAACTGGTTAAAAAGACAATGTCATATCCATAAAATTTAATATTTACAGCCATTAAACATAATGTTTATGTAGAATATTTAGAGCCATGCAATGTTTAGGATACAATATTATTCTGGAAAAAGCAAGACATAAAATTACATATGAAATATAAATGTGTACATATACATACATACATATGTATACCCAACCTTATTTTGCAAACATATGTGCGTGGTTATACATATAGCTGGAAGAAAATATGAATGATAGACTTATTGGTGATTTTTCAACTTCATACTTTTCTAAATTCTCTATAATATACATATATTGACTTTAAAAGTGTTGAAAATTAATGTATGATTATCTTGGAACTCTCAGGATTTACTATTTATTTTTATTTACTTTTGCCATTTTGAGATTTTACATAATATACCTTTTTTTAAGTAACTAAGTAGTTTCTGACACCCAGATACTCATGCACTTTATTTTCCAGAAGCATCGTTGCATTATTTCTTAGACAATTTTTTTCTACCTTTTTCTAACTAACTCTAGACCAGCATTATTAAGACTTTAAAAAATTACTGTTTTATTCTTTTTGTCTCATTATTCTGCTTTCTGGAAGATTTCCTCAGCTTACTTTTCCAAGTCTTCCACTGAGAGTGTTTTATTAGTTGATTATTTTCTTAGCAGTTACTTGATTTCCAAGAAATGTTCAGATCTATTTACTTTTTAAAGAAATGTAATAGCTTCCTAAAACATAACTATACAACTTGATCAATTAAGTTGATTTTTTAATAACAATCTCATAGCAGCTTCCTAAAAATTATTGGAAAGTTTACTACCCAGCACTTCTCAACGCCTAGTGCACCACACTGGAAGTGTTTACATATGAAATTGTAAATTGCCTATAGATTTTCAAGTCCTAATGCGCCCAAGCCTTAACTGCAACCTAGGTGTTTTGTGAAACAGATAATAGATGGTCTGCGGGAAATAGGAATTCTTGAACTGTATTACTGAAGACCCTTTCATTGAGCTGAACTCAACTTGGGGCAAACTGGGAGACAGGATAAAATGACATGTTTCTGTTGTCCTTCAGTAATCCCTGCCCCTACACCCTCTCTGCATCTAATGACCATCTTTATTTTAGAAAGTTGGTTTAGGAAGAACCAAAAGGAAAGACAGACAATGTCTCAATGAGCAGAGAGGGGAGTTTGCTTTTGTCATTGTTCTTTCCAAAGCAGGGGAAAAAAAAACAAATTCTTAGCTCTGGTCTGTATAGACTAAGTCTACCCACTAAAGGTGTTGGAATACCTTTCTGTCGATCAGGGTTTCAATTCCAGATCTGTGCCAGCAGCAGAGTTCCTGAGTCAGAAGCCACACTGAGTGGCACCCGCCTCCTTCAGTCAGTGCACCTTGGAGAAGAGATGCTTATCCTGACAGCTGGGATCATCTTCCCCAGGGAAGGCATGCTATTGCACAACGTGGCATATGGTATAGAGAGGGTCGGATGCCCCCGGACTTGTCCATTAGGCTTCCTAAAGCTGATAATCCCATAATAAATTCCCCCCAAAAATGGTACCAGGACCTCCAGCAGTCTCAGGAAGATCAGGATCATGTGAAGCTAAAGCTCCAGGCCCCGTTAGACAAGTGTTTGCAGCATTGGCAGCTGTCTTGCTGCTACTTCCTCCATCTGATGAAACAGTTCTTCAGCCAAGCCTTTACCACTGACTCATTAAAGCCGAGTTCCTCCAAGGCGATTCAATCTGGGCATATGGTCTTGAGGAACACATCTTCCAACATGCTCAGCTGTTCTGAAATAAACTTTGTGCATCTTCAGTGAGCATACCTTGGCTTTGCTGACTTGAGGTCCTTTGGGAATGCAATAATTCAATCAGCTGAATCCTCTGAACCAGTGACTCCTGAGTCACTGTTAGCATTTCAATTTAAGGATCATTGTTGTTGTTTTACAGTTTGTTAATTCTCTTCCAGGTAGGAGAATTTTACATAGCCAGGAACTTTTCACGGGTCATGTTTCAAGCAGCTCCCTTGGAAAATACCCATCAGACAAGCAAGGTCCTGAAGTTCCCCACCTCCAGTCCCACCAGGGTCATGGCCTCTCTGCTCCATCGCCCAGTCTTCCAGCTCCTGGTATGCAAAGCTGGCATTCTTTCCTGCTAAAACAGACTCCTGAGGCTCAGCCTGGGGGATTAGACAGCCCCTTGCCCTCTGAAGAAAAGGGCCAAATAAATAATAATTGAAGATGAAAGGGATTTTCACAGTTTCAACTAAGGCTAAGAAGATTACATGTATTCTAAGCCTAATCACAGTGGTGGCTTTATTGCATCTGGGTTCATGGTGAGGTCACAAGTCACAGCAAACAGGGGCCGTGGAAGAGTAAGAGTTATGTATCGGTGTGCAGTGTCTGCTGTTTGCTAATTAGCTAGTGCTGCCTGGTATTTATTATACAAGAAGTTAGCAGAACTAGGAAAAACAAGATTTGGAACACTGGGCTGACAAGCATTATTAAAAGGGTTATAATTACAGGTCCGAGCAAAGGAAGGAGTGGTCATTTCGGCTGAGAAAAGGAAACATATATTACAGATCCTTGCTATTGTTGTTCAGCAACTAAGTCGTGCCTGACTCTTTGCAACCCCATGGACTGATCCTTGGGGCATACTAAATGTGGAGGTCAACAATAACTCTTAATTTTGCATACGTGATTCTTCAAATTCCACCAAAAAGATAAATTCCTGGGTCAAGTCTCAGCTCTAAAACTCACTTGGAGTATGACCTTGAACTGTCATTGGATCTCCCTGAGCCTCAGATTCTTTAGCAGTAAAATGTGATGAATATTATCATCCTCCCTGGTGTAAAAATCAAATCAGATAAACGACTAAACAACTGTTTAGGAAATTGGAGAGATCACTATACAAAAGTCAGTTATTACTTCTTCCTATTGCCCATACTGTAAGAGGAAAAGCGCTCTGTTATAAGACTAAACACTGTAAAACTAGCTATGAGGTTTATCCTGTAGGGCTAAAAGAACTCTAAAGCTCATATATAAATCTAAAAAACAAAAAGAATTCAACTTCCCCTAAGAAAGCATCACTAAGCACTGTCAACTAAAAGTGATTCCCCAGCCCCTCTGAAAGTCTAAAACGCATGCTGCTTTTGCATCAAGTAGACCTGAGTTTGAATTGTGGCTCTATCACTCTCTACCTGATAATCATGGGAAATCACTGGAGCCAAACTGCCTGGGTTCATTCTGCTGCTGTCATTTGTTAGCTGTGTGACCATGGGCCAGATACATAACCTCTCTGTGCTTGGGTGTACTCTCTGTAAAATGGAGATAAAACTAGTACTCCCTAGTAGGGTCGTTCTGAGTACTAAGTAGAAGAATGTAAAGTTTGTAGAGTAGGTGCTCAAAAATCTAAACTCTTATTGCTTCATAAGAAATAGTTTTCTGAACTTCCCTTCACCAATCTGTAACATACTAGTATCCATTTTATGAAGGAACATAATATAATTACCAAAAAGAAAATTTATTTTTGCAGAATTACTAGTAAGTCATAAATGCTTCTGCTGATACGTATACTGAACACCGAATTTTCACTCACCACTCCAAGACAAATAGTAGTTACATTCCTAAAGTAGTTACATTCATTTTCAGGAAGTTTGGCAAGTATCAAAAGTAGAAAAAATAAACCAGCCATAATTTCATCATCTAACACAATTACTGCCAACATTATATTGTGTGTTATTTTATTATTTATTTCTATTCTTAAAATGTATATTTAATATGTAGGTATATAAATATAGTTATAACAAACTATATATGTACCTTGATTTCTTAATTCTACTTGTTTACATAATGAGGATTTCCCTCATTTCAAACATTATGAAATAAATTTTTTCCCCAAACAATCATAGATCGTTGTCCTTTAAAACTGTATCTAAGATGAAGCTACCCACTCCAGTATTCTTGCCTGGAGAATCCCAGGGATGGGGGAGCCCGGTGGGCTGCCGCCTATGGGGTCACACACAATTGGACACGACTGAAGCGACTTAGCAGCAGCAGCAGCAGCAAGATGAAGCTTAGCAAATTATCACTTCTCAACCCAAATAAAGCTTGTTAAGTATAACATCAGGAGCCTTAATGAGTTTTTTCTTGACTTTTATCATATTGTGTAGGAAGTGATATATCACAGGAAATATCATGTTAGGAAAATATTATTTCCTATTCAAGAGATAATAAAACATCTGGCTTTTAAAAAAAATAAATAAGGAGTAATAAAAAGTCTTCTTGGGCTTTATAAAATTACCTTTCATATATTTTGGGAATTCATTCAAAATGTGAATTTCACAATAAAAAAATCAATGAGGCCTTTGAACATAATTTTTAGCACATGAAAATTTTCTACATCTAATTATACTTAGTATTTGGCACTCTTTATCTTGAGTGCCTCAAAGCATTTCACACATTTTAATAAAGACAAAGTTTTTTTAAATTACAGATTTAATTTGGGGTGATAGTCAACAAATAAATTCTACAAGATATCCTTTTTAAGATGCTACCTGTAATATATGATAATATATGATATACTCAAATTCTAGAGCACTAAAATGAATAATCTATTTCAAGATGAAGATATGGCAAATGGAATCAAACAAGCCTATTTATTTTCATTATTCACCTATGATAATTATTTATTAAAATGAAACAGATCCAAATAGTAATTTTTTATCAAGTATGGTCAATTAGATAAATGAGTAGCTGTAAAAACTCTACTAAGTCCTCATGCTTTTCTGTCTTCCTTTAAAATATTTTGCTCCATCATCATTTTAACTTTTGATTATTATTTTGGATGTCTAGTTGCTCTCTACAGTAACACCTCTGTGACATGTCTGGGAAGTAGCACTAAACCATCAACCTGGTTGGACAGTGATGTGTTACTTTTGGAGTCAGAATAAAAAAAAACAACTATGCAATATCTAGGAAGGAAAGAAAGTACATATCTCATAAGTGATATTTTTATCTATAGTCTTGATTAGATACTTAAAGGGCATATAATCTGTGCTGTTTGTGCTGATGACTATTTGTTGGAATTTCAGTTTAACCTTAGAGGATGGAAATTTAGCCATTAGCATGTTTAACTGCAAAAGACAGGTAGAAAATTAGGATGTTGAAAAAGAAGGAAGGAAAACAGAAAATGAGAAAGAGAAGAAGAGAAGGTGAAAGAAAGTAGAGGGAAGGTGAGAGAGAAGAAAGAAAGAGGAAAGAGGGAGAATTTATTATGCCCCACTCTGTGCCAAGCGCTTTCACTAACACTGTATCATTTAGCTATTAATCTAACCTTGAAATAATGGTATTATCCACACATTTACAACAAATAAATTAAAGTACAGATAGGATAGCTTAATTTCACAGTTAACACAATTTGTAAAGAATTAAGTTGGAGGTTAAACTCAATAGTATCTAATTTCAACACCTTATTTTCCCCCTATAATATCACAGCACCACTCTAGAAGCTGCCTAAATGCTCTATGAGCTTTTCTCCTTTCTGATCTGTGGAAGTTGCTCAGTCTAGCTTTTTTCCTAGCACAGTGCAGAGTCTGATACACAGTGGACATTCAGTAAATATTTGTTGACTGAATTGACGAATGAATGGATGATTCCCAAAAACAGAAAAAGGAGATGGGAAAATGAGTTTCTCTACTTAATAAGGAAGCAAAGGGAGGCAGACATCAGTGAACTTCTCTGCTGACAAAGGAGACAAAAGGAAGCAGAAACCACAAAGTGAGAACTGTGCTCAGTTTTATTTTGGCCTTGAGAAGTAAGATTGTTTGAATTTAGTTTAAGACCTGAGTTCAGATTGGGTATTACCAAGAAGTGTGGCTAAGACTCAACTGATCTCTCAGCCGGGAAAAGCAAACAAACAAAAACCTGGAGTCAAGTTTGAACCAGTGACTAAGCTATGGGTTTTCTTCTGCTCTTGAGAAGTTCAAAGATGTGGTCGTAGATTCTGAGACCTTGAGACGCCGTATGGACTTCCAGGTGGCTCAGGAGTAAAGAATCCGCCTGGCAAGCAGGAGACGCAGGTTCAATTCCTGAGTTGGGAATTGAGGTCGGGGTTGCTATTTTCTTCTCCTGGAAATGGCAGCTCGCTCAAGTATTCTTGCCTGGGAAATTCCATGGACAGGGGAGCCTGATGGGCTATAGTCCCTGGGGTGACAAACCAGTCAGACAAGTAAAGTGACTTGTAAGTAAAGGTGTAAAGGTAAACTTGTAAAGGTGTCTTAGCAAGCAAACCACCACCAGTGGGGCATCACACATCGCATTTCTACTTCGAGATTAACTCTCAGATAAACATGAACTCCAAGTGTTCTTCAAACCTGGAATTAGCCAACCTCCAAACTCTTGTGTTATGTATTTTGAAGCCTCATCCCATGGACCAAGCTGAATCTCCCAGGATGCAAGCCTGATACATTAGGTGCTTCAATGAGAACCCAAACATGAGATATTCTGACTGCTTTACACAAATAGATAACAGGGAGGCATCACAGGATGTTTGGTTTGTTAGTTGATGTTAATGGAAAATTCTTCTGGCAACTGAACTGTATTAATTACAATACTTGGCATAGCAAGTCGTAGAAAACCCCACTAAAACTCTTCAGCAATAAAAAGAATGTTAGCTAACATCATTGAAAAATCCAGTGCTATTAATACAATGAACTTGATTGAGTAGCTCAAGGATGTCAAGAAGGATTTCACTTTTCTGATCTTCCTACTCTACCTTCCACCGTTTTGGTTTACATGCAGAAACTGGTTAGCTGCTCACCAAAGTTTTTAGCTTTTTTTCCTGATGAGGAGGCAAGTGGACTGTATGATTTCCTAGCCTTCCTTACAATTAGGTTTTGTCATGTGACTGTGTTGCAGCCAAGAAGAAGTGGCATAAATCTAACAGCTTGTGGAAGGAGAAAGCGTGCAGAAGCGTGCATGGGCTACACATGCCCATGAACCGATATTAAAGACATCTTCTCCTAAGCAACCTAAGTGTCCACTGACAGAGGAGCGGATTAAAAAGATATGGTACACTATTACTCAGCCGTTAAAAAAGAATGAAATAAGGCTATCTGCAGCAACATGGATGGACCGAGAGAGTGTCATACCGAGTAAAGTGAGTCAGAGAAGGAGAAATATCGTATGACATCCCTTATATGTGGCATCTAAAAAGAAATGATGCAAATAAACTTACAAAACAGAGACTCACAGACTCAAAGAATGATCTCATGGTTTCCAGGGGGATAATGGGGGGAAGGAATAGTTAGGGAGTTTGGGACAGGCATGTATCAGTTCAGTTCAGTTCAGTTCAATCGCTCAGTCGTGTCCAACTCTTTGCGACCCCATGAATCGCAGCACGCCAGGCCTCCCTGTCCATCACCATCTCCCGGAGTTCACTCAGACTCACGTCCATCAAGTCCGTGATGCCATCCAGCCATCTCATCCTCGGTCGTCCCCTTCTCCTCCTGCCCCCAATCCCTCCCAGCATCAGAGTTTTTTCCAATGTGTCAACTCTTCACATGAGGTGGCCAAAGTACTGGAGCTTCGGCTTTAGCATCATTCCTTCCAAAGAAATCCCAGGGTTGATCTTCAGAATGGACTGGTTGGATCTCCTTGCAGTCCAGGGGACTCTCAAGAGTCTCCTCCAACACCACAGTTCAAAAGCATCAATTCTTCAGTGCTCAGCCTTCTTCACAGTCCAACTCTCACATCCATACACGACCACAGGAAAAACCATAGCCTTGACTAGACGGACCTTAGTCGGCAAAGTAATGTCTCTGCTTTTGAATATACTATCTAGGTTGGTCATAACTTTTCTTCCAAGGAGTAAGCGTCTTTTAATTTCATGGCTGCAGTCACCATCTGCAGTGATTCTGGAGGCCAAAAAAATAAAGTCTGACACTGTTTCCACTGTTTCTCCATCTATTTCCCATGAAGTGATGGGACCGGATGCCATGATCTTCGTTTTCTGAATGTTGAGCTTTAGGCCAACTTTTACACTCTCCTCTTTCACTTTCATCAAGAGGCTTTTGAGTTCCTCTTCACTTTCTGCCATAAGGGTGGTGTCATCTGCATATCTGAGGTTACTGATATTTCTCCCAGCAATCTTGATTCCAGCTTGTGTTTCTTCCAGTCCAGCGTTTCTCATGATGTACTCTGCATATAAGTTAAATAAGCAGGGTGACAATATACAGCCTTGACATACTCCTTTTCCTATTTGGAACCAGTCTGTTGTTCCATGTCCAGTTCTAACTGTTGCTTCCTGACCTGCATATAGATTTCTCAAGAGGCAGGTCAGCTGGTCTGGTATTCCCATCTCGTGAAGAATTCTCCACAGTTTATTGTGATCCACACAGTCAAAGGCTTTGGCATAGTCAATAAAGCAGAAATAGATGTTTTTCTGGAACTCTCTTGCTTTTTCCATGATCCAGCGGATGTTGGCAATTTGATCTCTGGTTCCTCTGCCTTTTTGAAAACCAGCTTGAATGTCAGGAAGTTCACGGTTCATGTATTGCTGAAGCCTGGCTTGGAGAATTTTGAGCATTGCTTTACTAGCATGTGAGATGAGTGCAATTGTGTGGTAGTTTGAACATTCTCTGGCATTGCCTTTCTTTGGGATTGGAATGAAAACTGACTTTTTCCAGTCCTGTGGCCACTGCTGAGTTTTCCAAATTTGCTGGCATATTGAGTGCAGCACTTTCACAGCATCATCTTTCAGAATTTGAAACAGCTCAACTGGAATTCCATCACCTCCACTAGCTTTGTTCGTAGTGATGCTTTCTAAGGCCCACTTGACTTCACATTCCAAGATGTCTGGTTCTAGATTAGTGATCACATCATCATGACTATCTGGGTCGTGAAGATCTTTTTTGTACAGTTCTTCCGGGTATTCTTGCCACCTCTTCTTAATATCTTCTGCTTCTGTTAGGTCCAGACCATTTCTTTCCTTTATCAAGCCCATCTTTGCATGAAATGTTCCCTTGGTATCTCTAATTTTCTTGAAGAAATCTCTAGTCTTTCCCATTCTGTATTTTTCCTCGATTTCTTTGCATTGATCACTGAAGAAGGCTTTCTTATCTCTTCTTGCTATTCTTTGGAACTCTGCATTCAGATGCTTATATCTTTCCTTTTCTCCTTGGCTTTTTGCTTCTCTTCTTTTCACAGCTATTTGTAAGGCCTCCCCAGACAGCCATTTTGCTTTTTTGCATTTCTTTTCCGTGGGGATGGTCTTGATCCCTGTCTCCTGTACAATGTCACGAACCTCATTCCATAGTTCATCAGGCACTCTATCTATCAGATCTAGGCCCTTAAATCTATTTCTCACTTCCACTGTATAATCATAAGTGATTTGACTTAGGTCATACCTGAATGGGCTAGTGGTTTTCCCTACTTTCTTCAATTTAAGTCTGAATTTGGTAATAAGGAGTTCATGATCTGAGCCACAGTCAGCTCCTGGTCTTGTTTTTGTTGACTGTATAGCGCTTCTCCATCTTTGGCTGCAAAGAATAGAATCAATCTGATTTCGGTGTTGACCATCTGGTGATGTCCATGTGTAGAGTCTTCTCTTGTGTTGTTGGGAGAGGGTGTTTGCTATGACCAGTGCATTTTCTTGGCAAAACTCTATTAGTCTTTGCCCTGCTTCATTCCGCATTCCAAGGCCAAATTTGCCTGTTACTCCAGGTGTTTCTTGACTTCCTACTTTTGCATTCCAGTCCCCTATAATGAAAAGGACATCTTTTTGGGGTGTTAGTTCTAAAAGGTCTTGTAGGTCTTCATAAAACCGTTCAATTTCAGCTTCTTTAGCATTACGGGTTGGGGCATAGACTTGGATAACTGTGATACTGAATGGTTTGCCTTGGAGACGAACAGAGATCATTCTGTCATTTTTGAGATTGCATCCAAGTACTGCATTTCGGACTCTTTTTTTTCGGACATGTATACACTGCTGCATTTAAAAGAAATAACCAACAAGAACCTAATGTACAGCCCATGGAACTCTGATCAATGTTATGTGCCAGCCTGGATGGGAGGGGAGTTTGGGAGAGACTGGATACATGTGTATGTATAGCTGCGTTTCCCTTTGATGTTCATCTCAAACTACCACAACATTGCTAATCAGCTATACCCCAATACAAAATAAAAAGTTTAAAGTTTGAAAACAAATAAAATAAATAAAGATATCTTGACCACACATGCCTCAGACACAGGTTCCAAAATTTCATGAACAGAAAAGAAGTATGAAATCTATGTACCCCCTGAGAAAGGACTGCTCCTCAGGACAGAATTTCGGCTGTCACGATACCATAAAAGAAAATAGCATTGAAACATGTATATTACCATATGCGAACTGGATCGCCAGTCCAGGTTCGATGCATGAGACAGGGCACTCAGGGCTGGTATACCAGGATGACCCAGAGGGATGGGATGGGGAGGCAGGTGGGAGGGGGGTTCAGGATGGGGAACACATGTACACCCATGGCTGATTCATGTCAGTGCATGGCAAAACCCACTACAATATTGTAAAGTAATTAGCCTCCAATTAAAATAAATTAATTAATTTTTTTTAAAAAGGATCAGGGAGGATAATTAACAAGGAAGCACCTCCCAGAAGGAGGAGCCAGGGCCTGCAGAAAGCAAAAGATGAAAACGTTCTTTTCAGAAACTAGAATAAAGTCTAATCAAAGGACCTGCCCTATTTGTTAGGGGAAAGGGGCCTCCCCGTGCCTGCTGGCAGAGCATTTATCAATGCTATGGGCTACAGTAGATTCCAACTCTTTTCCTTTGTCTGAATGGATTCTGCTCCAATACTTTATGCTGGGTGGGCATGGGAGGCAAATAATTTATTTTTTGTTTGTTTGTTTCATATGCTGCAAGATAATTAGAGGTGCTATTCAGACTCAGTGGAGAAGAGCAAGCATCACTTGAAGATCATAATACCTGGATGACTATCTTCCTTGACACAGAATAAGTGTCTTCTATTGTGTGGAAGGAAGGATAAAATAGGCATTTGGTGTCCATAAAAATGCAACGTGGCAGAAACTGGCTAGACATTCACCAAAACCCATTTCCTTTTTTCTGTTTGACTATAAAGTCCCATTAGCCTTTATGTTAGATGTGGCCATGTGATCCATGTCTGGCCAGGGAGATGTCACAGATGTGAGCAACCCCCCTTCAGACCTGACTCATAAAAATTACCCACATGTGACCCTTTGTGCATTTTCTCTTTCTGCGGCTTGACGGAAAAGAGCACAGAGATCCTGCAAGATTTGTGTTGAGATCCAGGGAGCCAGGAGCTGTAAGGAGCTGGGGTGCTCCCACTTCTAACTGAGATGGAGTTAAGAGACTGGGTTTACCCTCCTTCCCGAAGCAGTCAATGAACAGGACGAGATATTTGAAACAGTGGTTTTCAAGGCATTGGTCATAGACTTTAGGCAGTAAAGAACAGTTGTCATTGAGAAGCTAAGCAAGATCAGCCCCATCCTTCCAACCCTGGAGAGAGAGGTGCTGGGACACGGCTCAGGGAGTGAGACTTCAGGCAGGGCCCAGCACACTGTTTGGAGGAGGAGTCAGAGACAGGACTCTGGGGGTAACTAGGCAGCTAGAGTTCACAGGATAAAGCATCATAAAGGATAGAGGGGCACAGAGAGAGAGAGAGCCCTTGGGAAGCGTGCAGAGGGTACACCTTGAGTGTTCAGCACAGTACTGATCAGCACATGTGAGGAAACTATTTGAGTCTGGAAAAAGAATGTTCTAGAAGGAACAATACCTGGAACTCACACAGGGCTGAAATTAGTGCCTCTTCTCACCAGCTAAGGATTCCCTGGTGCCTCAGAGGTTAAAGCATCTGCCCACAACGCAGGAGACCTGGACTCAATCCCTTGGTTGGGAAGATCCCCTGGAGAGGAAAACAGCAACCCACTCCAGTACTCCTGCCTGGAAAACTCCATTGGAGGGCTACAGTCCATGGGGCTGCAAAGAGTCAGACACAGCTGAGTGCCTAACACATACACTCACCAGCTAGGCTGAAAACCCTCATAATTCATGGGAGTATTAAGTAGTTTTCAAAAGAGTCTTGTCTCAGCAGTGGGACTAAATTAGCCCAAAACTAAAGGCTCTCTCATTGTTCCTAACAAATATTAAAAGCAAAACCTAAAAGAATAAAACTGTTTCTAACTAACATAAGACCACCCCAGAACAAAGCTCAACAATGTTTATGTTGCGTGCATGCTCAGTCATGTCTGACTCTTTGCGACCCCATGGACTTTACCTCGTCAGGCACCTCTGTCCTTGGAATTTTCCAGGCAAGAATACTGGAGCAGGTGGCCATTTCCTACTTCAGGGGATCTTTGTGACCCAGGGATTGAACCCGCCTCTCTTGCGTCTCCTGCATTGGCAGGTGGATTCTTTACCACCTGGGAAGCCTCAACAATGTTTATAGGGACACAAAGATCTTGTTGGGTGCTGGCAATTTTTGATTGGATGTCAGCAATAAAAGACTTAAACGATGTAAGTTAGGAACAAACCTGTACTGTATTTGAGCCATTTCTGTGTCTTTGTATGTTATACCTAATATAGCTTCCTGCTGGGCCTGGTTACAAGATCTCATGATCCTATGACAGCAACCTGCATTAACTAAGGCTATTTCTTTCTTATTCATGTCCAGTGAGACTGAGTGGCTTTTTCAGTAGCTTCCATAGAGAATTTTATTTCCCAAATCCTCCATTAACGTTATCGCATTAGTCTAAGTTGATTCATGGTACAATATCTAAGTGAATGATGGTTAATGCCGCCGTAGACAACTGTGCATGTTACCCCTTGAACAGGGGCATTCAACCAACAGAAAAAATGCGGGCGGAAACCAGCTTGTGCTCTGTTCACTAGACCATGCAATCTGGTGCTGGCCTGCATTCACCTAGAGAAGGGGGCACCTTTCTCTCATTCGCACAAACCTACTACATAGCCTTGTGTAGACCCTGATCTTGGCGATCAAGCAGAGAGACTCTAGTAGGAAAAGGGAAGAAAGCTGCATGCTAGCTAGGGATCGGGGGAACCAGAACATGAGGCACGGTTGTTAGTATTTGCTATCATTTGCTATATTTCAATATATCTTTTCAAATATCCTAAATGAAAGGAATGTCACTTATCTGAAATCTTATACAATTTTATCTTATAAAAGTCTCTTGGAATGTTCAAGTCTTTCTACCTTTAACTATAGCTAACTGCACACATGTAGGGATTCCCAGGTGACTCAGTGGGTAAAGAACCCACCTGCAATGCAGGAGATGTGAGTTTGATCCCTGGGTTTGCAAGATCCCCTGGAGGAGGGCATGGCAACCCACACCAGTATTCTTGCCTGGAGAATCCTTGGACAAAGGAAAGCCTACAGGGTCACAAAGAGTTGGACACAGCTGAAGCGACTGAGCATGCACGCATGCACACATATACCAAGCCATGGATAGAATACAGAGAGAGCCAAGGGTGAAGGACTCTGTGTCACACCTCTTGTAGGACCAAAGGACACAAGGAATTCTTTTGGCCAACACAGGAAATGCTGGTATAAGGAGAAAGAGTGTGAGCAAGTGTTATATTTTGAGTGGAAAATACTTAGGTGGCAAATGCTACTATGCCATCTTTCCTTTTCTCGAGACAAGAAATAAAAGTGACTTCTTCAGCATACAGTGTGTTGTAGCCAACAATGACCAAGACTGAGAAAGTGTCTTGATGGAAGCAGTACCCAAGCAGGTTTCATAGAAACAGCAGTGACGTTTCATTAAATCTGGGAGACCAAACACAGAATAAAATAGACCATCTAGCAGCTGTCCCAACATTTTTTGGCACGAAGGACTGTGCTACCATGGAAGACAATTTTTCCATGGATGCGGTGGGGGTGGAGGACGTTTTCGGCATGATTCAAGTGCATTACATTTATGATGCACTTTATTTCAGTTATTACTATATCAGCTCCACCTCAGATCATCAGACCTTAGATCCTGGGGGTTGGGGACCCCTGAAGAGAACCAAGTTAAAAATTAATTCTGTTCCCTAGTTTGTTTTTGGATGTATAATCAGTTTGGTGCTGTGACAGCTGAAAGTTGTCATAGCATCATGTTAACAGGTCATGTTGAACTCACACTGTTCTGTGCCTGAACAGTCAGTCCAAGTTGCAAGCAAATGCATTGGGAAGATCATTTGTGTCAGCTTACCAACCTATACAAGTTCATTGGCAATATGTATAGTCATAAATAAAAAATGAAGAAATGTTTAAAATGGTCCTTAAAATGTTCCAGTGTTGTACTCCATAATGCAACATTACTTTAATTGGCCCACTGAAATCATGTTTTGGTAGTTACAAAAATGTTCTATTAAAATTAAATTAAAATGATAGGAATAACAACCAAAAAACAATCTGAGCAGTTCAAAAGAACAAAATCAAGTACACAGAAAGTAAAACAGACAGACAGCCAACTAGGACCTACTGTATAGAACAACAAACTATACTCACTATTATATAATAACCTATAATATGAAAATGAATAGACGTATAAAACTGAATCATGTGCTGTACATGTGAAACTAACATGACATTGTAAATCAACTATACTTCAAGAAAAAGTAAATAGAAAAAAACACAGAAAGTAAAACAGCAAATGAGCAAGTGCATATTTGTACAATTAAATTCAATCTTGGCCTTTAAATTTAAAAGATGACATCACCTATCCCATTCAGTTAATATCTTCATTTTAATAAAATGTTATATTTATATATGCTGTGTTGTTCAACTTGCACCATTCTTTGCAACCCTATGGATTGTAGTTTGACAAGACCCTCGGTCCATGGGATTCTCTAGGCAAGAATACTAGAGCAGCCTGCCATTTCCTCCTCCAGGGGATCTTCCCGACCCAGGGATCAAACCTACATCTCTTGTGTCTCTTGCATTGCAGGCGGATTCTTTCCCACTGAGCCACCTGGGAAGCCCACATGCATATAACTAATCTATAATGTGTTTTGCTATTTTAGTTCTAAAAGAGCTAGTGAATTTAAACCTGTTCTTAAGCATACTTTATTAATGCTATAATAAAAATAAGTTAAGACAACACTAGAAATCCATGAAAATATTTTCCTATTAAGGGAGGTTTATACTTTACTCAACCCACTCCAGTACTCTTGTCTGGAGAACTGCATGGACAGAGGAGCCTGGTGGGCTACAGTCCATGGGGTCACAAAGAATCGGACAGGACTGAAGCAACTTAGCATGTACAACACATTTTTTACTCAAGTTTGAAAAGTAATCTTACGTAGAATTTTTCCTTAAGTAAACATGTAGCTAGGGGGCTTGCTCTACATTTCTGAAATTCTCAAGCCTGCTGGGAAAAGTACCAGAAGAAATGGAATCCAGGAGAAAGAGGTAGAAGAGAGTAATGAAATGGAAATATGCCACCCAGAAATTCCTTAACCCTCAGACAATTAATAAGAAACCCTCTGTAAATGGAGACACCTCAGAGGTGGCATTATGACTTTCATTCTACTCTAGACTTTAGGTGCTTTAAGCAAGTTTCCTATCTGATTCTTCACTACCTTGTATTCTATTTTATTTCAAACGTGTGTTAATTTAAGTAAATTCCAAAATTAGTCAAAATCAAGGAAGTGGCAGACTAGTCCATAAACCAAACATATTTCAACTTAACAAAGCTTCTTAATTGTGTTCTAAGAGCAGTTACAATGCTAGGTGTCATGAAAATGAAATAATAAACCCTCACGAATAATCACTAATGGAAATAGACATAAATAAATGATAAGATAGCATGAAAATTTTAAATACACATGTATACATATATATGGACTCCCTGGTGGCTCAGATAGTAAAGGACCCACTGTGATGCAGGAGACCTGGAGAAAGGAAAGGCCAGCCAGTCCACCCAAAGGAGGTCAGCCCTGGGTGCTCACTGGAAGGGCTGACACTGAAGCTCCAGTACTGTGGCCCCCTCATGCGAAGAGATGACTCACTGGAAAAGACCCTGATGCTGGGAGGGACTGGGGGCAGGAGGAGGAGGGGACGACCGAGGATGAGATGGCTGGATGGCATCACGGACTTGATGGACGCAAGTCTGGGTGACCTCCGGGAGATGGTGATGGACAGGGAGGCCTGGCGTGCTGCGATTCATGGGGTTGCAAAGAGTTGGACATGACTGAGCGACTGAACTGAACTGGACTGAACCACTCCAGTATTCTTGCCTGGAGAATCCCATGGACAGAGGAGCCTGGTGGGCTACAGTTCATGGGGTCACAGAGTCAGACCTGACTGACTAACACTTTCACATACATGTATTTGTTTTAGATACACACACACATATATATCAGGGGACAGAAAGCTCAACTTCAGAGTGGTTGCAAGAGTGTGTGAGAACAACAGGAACTAGGTTAGAGTTTCAGGGAAAGGAGTGCCCTGGGAAAGTGAGCTGATGATCTCCATTCATTTTCCTGCTAAGGACATCTGCGCACTGTGACAGCAAGCGGAGGCCTGGGGTTAGCCCAAACCTATGGCCTCTGCCAAGGAAAGAGACACCAGGAAGCTTTCAGCAATCATGCAAGGCTGGTGTAAAACAAACTGGGAACTTGAGGGACCTCCGAGGCTACAGGGATCTTGCCCTCCGTTTCCAGTGTGCTGGAGAACTGCCCACAGCACCAATTGTCTGACACCAGCTGGGTGCCCTATTGCTTGCTTGCTAAGTTGCTTCAGTCGTGTCTGACTCTTTGCGACGCTATGGACTGCAGCCCGCCAAGCCCCTCTGTCCATGGGATTCTCTAGGCAAGAATGCTGGAGTGGGTTGCCATGCTCTTCTCCACGGAGTCCTGTAGTTCAGCTCAGTCCTGACACTATCTACTGGGAGATAGCATCAGATTCCACAGGTTAAGGACTCAGTCCCCAACCACCTTAATATCAAACCAATGACCTGATGAAAAAAAAGAGTCAGAGGGCCTGGATAGACATTTCCAAAGAAGACATGCAGACAGGCATCAGGCAGATGGAAAAATGCTTAACATTGTTAATCATCAGGGACAAGCAAATCAAAACCACAGTTCGTTGTCATCTGACCCCTATCAGAAAGGCTATTATCAAAAAGACAAGAAACAACAAGCGTTGATGAGGATGTGGAGAAAAGAGAACACTGGTGGCTGGGATGTAAATTGGTACAATCGCTATGGAAAACAGTACGGCGTGTCCTCGAAAAAACTAAAAACAGAACTACCTTATGATACAGGAATTCCACTTCTGCATATTTACTTGAAGAAAATGAAACGTTAATTTAAAAAGACGTATATAGCCCTATTCACTGCAGCACTATTTACAATAACCAAGATGGAACAACCTAAGTGTCTCTCCATAGATACATGGGTAAAGAAAATGTGGTGTATATACACAGAATAGAATATTACTCAACCGTCAAAAAGAATGACATCTTGCCGTTTGCAGCAACATGAATGGACCTGGAGGGTACTGTGCTAGGTGAACTAAACCAGAAAGGGGAAAACTAATAGACTAGATCGCACTTACACGTGGAATCCAAAACCAATACAAATACATGAAACAAAATAGGAACAGGCTCCTAGAGAACAAACTAACAGTTGCCAGAGGGAGGAGGGGCTGGGGAGTTGGAGGAAATAGGTGAAGGGGCTTAAGAGGTACAAACTTATAGCTGTAAAATAAGTAAGCCACAGGGATACATATACACACACACATATATATATAATTGACTACGTAGGGAATACAGTCAATAATATTGTCAGAATTTTGTATGGTGACAGATGGCAGCTGGTTTTACTGAGGTGATCATTTCATAAGGTTTAAAAATATTGAAACACTATTCTATATACTGGAAACTAATATAATATGGTATGTTAATCATAAATCAATTAGAAATGGGAAACGTAGGTTTATTAATAAATAGGGTTGGAAAAAATCTGAAGATGATGCCCAATGCACTAAGGTCTAATTCTTCCTCTTTCCTTCCCAGTCAGAATGCAAATGAGTGAGCCATGACTTTTAGACAATCCACTCTGACTTATTTCTTAAAAGCAAATCATTCCTTGGATATTTTGCTTATTATTAAGCCAACAATATGTTAAACTGATAATTTTCTCAGTATTGTCTCAGGTTAGAGAAACAACGCAATATATGTCAACATTCACTCCCCTAAAATTTAAAAGGAATTCAAACCACCTATGCAGATCTTTCAAACAATGTAACTAAAAAGCCACAACCTCCTAAGATGAGGTTGAAGGATGAGAGAAATACTGAAGGAAAACAGTTGAGAATGTTATAATATTTTTTCCTCACCACTTGCTCTTACATAAGGGAAAAGATGTTCTTTATTTCAGGCAGGTTGTGAAAGGTTTCAGGAAACCACTTATAGGGACTTCCCTGGTCATCCAGTGGTTAGGAATCCTTGCAAAGCAGGGGATGCAAGTTCCATTCCTGGTTGAGGAACTAAGATCCCACACGCCACAGAGCCAGGACTGCTGAGCCCGCAGCCCACACACAGAGTCCACGTACCACAGTTACCCCACGTGATGCAAGGAATCGCCGCGACCAAGACCTGAGGCAGTCAAAGAAATAATTAAAAAGACAAAACACCACTTATACAGCTTGGTCTGCGTCCCTTTGGGCTTTCCCTGTGGCTCAGCTGGTAAAGAACCTGCCTGCAATGCGGGAGACCTGGGTTCGATCCCTGGATGAGGAAGATCTGCTGGGGAAGGGATAGGCTACCCACTCCAGTGTTCTTGGGCTTCCCTGGTGGCTCAGCTGGTAAAGAATCCACCTGCAATGCAGGAGACCTGGGTTTGATTCCTGGGTTGGGAAGATCCCCTGGAGGAGGGAAAGGCTACCCACTCCAGTATTCTGGCCTGGAGAACTCCATGGACTGTATAGTCTATGGGGTTGCAAAGAGTCAGACAGGACTGAGCGACTTTCACTTTCACTCTCATGCATCCCTTCAAATAGCAGCAAGACCCTATGCTCCCTGTCCTTCTTGTTCTCTGCCTGCCTTTCATCTGTGGGAAAACGTTAATCAAAGAATAAGTTGAATCAGAGAAGTGAGAACATTCAGAAAAGAAAACAGTCAAAGGAGACCAAATAATACTAGTCTAGTCACTAAGTCAAGTCAAGAACCTCTAGTTCCTTCTCAAAGGCTATAGATGCTATTCTGAGCCATATCCTGTGAGCTTTCTTGTAGATACTGGAACCTCCATCAGGCAAAAAAGCTAACTACATGATGATCAGGCTATAGCCATGACATACACTGTCACAATGTTGAGAAATGGCCTCAAGAAAAGGAAACAAACTGATCTTGAACCTGAAGATTAACTGTATCTAACCAAGATAATGCTGATCAGACAATTTCAGGATGATGGTCAGAGCTGACTGTGCTGTTTCTGCACGGAGACCCCTCCCTCAGACTGTAAAAGCTCTTGCCCACTGACTGTCAGTGAAGGGGGTCAGCTTTTGGACAGGAGTCCACCCTTCCCCAGGCTGCCAGCATCCAAAATAAAGCCAACTTTCCTTTCCACCAGTATCGCCTCATTCTTGAGCAGCAAGCAGCCGGACCCCACTTTCTGTTACACCTTGGAGTTTGCAAAGAAATGCCTGAGAAATCTAAAATGAATAGGCTGGGACTATCGTCCTAGTCCCAGAATGAAATGTGCTGTCTACAGTGGGAAGAAGCTTAGTGTCCACTGATATCAGAAGATTTGTCAAGAAGCCAAGAAAGATTGTATAATAGGGAGCCAGTCTGAAGGATTCTTTAAAAAAATAAATAAACTGTCCAAGAGTCAGTCTCGTTATGAACATGTTTATCAGATGCATAAACATAAGGGTAAGGATCAGACTTCACTGCTGGTCCAGAGTTTAAGAATTTGCCTGCCAGTGCAGGGCACACAGGTTCTATCCCCGGTCCAGGAAGATTCCATGTGCCAGGAAGCAACCAAGTCTGTGCACCGCAGCTACTAAGCCCAAGCATCCTAGAGCCTGTGCTCTGCAACAAGAGAAGCCAGCACAATGGGAAGCCCGCCCACTGACTGATACAACTAGAGAAGGCCCATGTGCAGCAACGAAGGCCCAGCGCAGCCAAAAATCAATAAACAAAGTTAAAAACAAAACAAAGAAGAGAGATAGAGGTCATTGAGACAGCCGAGATGAAGATGTTACTAACATCAAGGGTGAGGAAATCAAATGTCCTTAACTGGGAAATCTCCAAAGAGCTCATAAATGTACTACATGAAGGGGAAAAAGATTATTATCATCTACCATACCCAGAGAGCACTAGCTCCAGACTTCGAGCAAACAGGTAAAACCTGGTATGCCCTGAGTGTATCCTCTGGGTTCCCTCCCAGTGCCGATCCTCGTCTCAGGAATCACCGCTAGTGAAGAGAAGCCCACCGTGTTTCCTGCTCCATACCTGGCTTCTCACTGTGATGGGGATGCAGGATGGAAAGAGGAATACTTTAGTTTCAAATGGATTTCAGAGTCAGTCTGGACATTTCAATTACTAGACTGAGATTGTTCTTGGAACTCAAGTGATGCTTTATTATCTGGGAGTGACTGGAATAGTCAAGACATGATCTAGGTTTCAGGTGGAGCAGGTAAGAGATAGCTTCACAGAAGTCTTGCGGATCGATACCAGTCAAGGGGAAACTGTTGACGGGTCACAGACAAGCTAGAGGCTGATCAGTTCCATTTCCTCTCCCAGGGAACACAAGAAAAGTAACCCCCAGCTTCTGGTGTTGAGCTGAGGTCACGTGACTGGGATCTGGCCAATAAAAATGTCAATGGAGATATACTATTAACTCACTGTTGTCATTTACCCCCTCTGTCTTTGTCGCTCTGTTGTGCCCGCTTCTTTTGTGACCCCAGGCACTGTGGCCCACCAGGCTCCTCTGTCCATGGGATTTCCCAGCAAGAATCCTGGAGTGGGTAGCCATTCCCTTCTCCAGTGGATCTTCCCGACCCAGGGATCAAACCTGGCTCTCCTGCATTCCAGGCAGACTCCTTACCATCTGAGCCCCCTGGTTTAGTTGCTAAGTGGTGCCCAGCTCTTTGCAACCCCATGGACTGCAGTATGCTAGCTTCCTTGTCCTTCACTACTTCCTGGAGTTTGCTCAAATGCAGGTCCATTTGTTGAGGCCTGATAGAAGCCATGACTAAAATAGGCCAGAGCTAGTATCCCGGAAACAGCTGAGACACTGCCCAGGCGGGACCAAAATCACCCCCGCCGGTGACGGGAGGACTCAGCCTATCAGCATGCTCCCCGTAACCTGGTCTGAGCCAATCGGGACGAGGATAGAAATCCCCTAAGAAAGCCCGCACACACGAAAATCTAGCCAATTAGTAGATGCCAAAAAACCCTTGTAACCAATCCACTCTTGCCAACTCCCTGTCTTTGTCCTAAACCTATAAATACTACTGTAATCCAAGGCTCGGGGCTCTGGCTCCACTCCACTGCGTTGGATGTGGCTGGGCCCCTAGCTCAAGCTAGCAATAAATTCCCTTTTTGCGTTTGCATTGCTGTGGAGGTCTTGTTCCCTCAGTTTTGGGGATTTGGACCTTGGGCATAACACATTGAGTCAGTGACGCTATCCACTCGTCATCCTTTGTCATCCCCTCTCCTCTTGCCCTCAGTCTTTCCCAGCATTAGGGTCTTTTCTAATGAGTCAGCTCTTCGCATCAGGTGGCCAAAGTATTGGAGCTTCAGCTTCAGTCCTTCCAGTGAATATTCAGTGTTGATTTCCTTTAGGACTGATTAGTTTGATCACCGTGCAGTCCAAGGGTCTGCAAGAGTCTTCTCCAGCACCACAGTTGAAAAGCACTGATTTTTTAGTGCTCGTTCAGCCTTCTTATGGTCCAACTCTCACATCCGTATGTGACTATATAGCTTTGACTATAGGGATCTTTGTCTGTAACGTGCTGTCTCTGCTTTCTACTACACTGTCTAGGTTCGTCGTAGCTTTCCTTCCAAGAAGCAAGCATCTTTGTACTTTATGGCTGCAGTTACTTTGCATATGTGCTCAGTTCTTCAGTTGTGTCTGATTCTTTGTGACCCCATGGACTGTAGCCTGCCAGTGTCCTCTGTCCACGGGATTCTCCAGGTAGAATACTGGAGTGGGTGGTCACGCCCTCCTATAGAAGATCTTCCTGACCCGGGGATTGAACCCATGTCTCCTGCATCTATTGTATTGCAGGTGGAGTCTTTACCCACTGAGCCACCCGGGAGGCCCCTGCAGTCACTGTCCACAGTGACTATTATGTAACCCCAGCTGTAAACCACTCCAGTGATTGATTCCCAGTCTAACGCACTCATGACTGTGTGCCATGCGGGGAATCGTGCTGCGTGATGGGAAACCAGTTTCCCTGAGTCACTGCTTGGAAGCCAGCACTTCCTCAAGATCTCCAGCAGGTCACCTGACCCTAGGCAGATGGCAACATGAGTAAAAAATAAACCTTTTTTTTTTAATCCACTGTGATTTGAGTTTGTTTTCCCCAGCAGCTAGAATTAATTACCTTGATGAATACACAGCACAACTATCTTTCCACAAAATTTTGATAATGTCAACAATTACCTGCAGTGTATTCACAACAGATTGTGATTAATCAGTGAACGGTAACAGTAAGGAGAGCATGATATTTCCTTGGAGAACCGAGTATCCAATAGTCTCTTCCCCTAAAGCCAGATGTGACTCACAAAATCTGTCCTTTGGTGGACAAGGCTAGGACTATGGCATCAGGCTGTCGTGTGGGGAGAGGAGTGTGTGCGTGCTAAGACTGTTCAGTCGAGTCGGACTCTGCAACCCCCTGAACTGTAGCCCGCCAGGCTCCTCTGTCCATGCGATTCTCCAGGCAAGAATACTGGAGCTGGTAACCGTGCCCCCCTCCAGGGGGTCTGCCTGACCCAGGGATCGAGCCCAGGTCTCATGTCTCCTGCACTGCCAGGGGGGTTCTTCACCACCAGCCAACCGGGAAGCCCCAGAGAGAGGAGTAGTGTGTATCAATCTGAGGTCCACAGGAATAGGTAAGACCACCTGAGAATGTTCAACTCTAATGTCAAAGCTTAGTTATGCTTGGAAAGAACTTAAAGAGCAGCTGGGTGAGGATATTGATTCCAAAGTGAGGGGAATGGTCCTTCTCAAAGGAAAGCAGGGTGCTTGCCTGGGTAGCCCTACTGCAGCAGGGACAGAAGTACATGAAAAAAAAAAAAAAAAGAAGAAGAAGTACATGAAAAGGGGCACGACTCACGGCGCTGGCAGCTTTTGGTGGCATGGGGCAACCAGAGCTGGAAGGACCACGGGAAGGATGTCGCAGCTTCCAAGGGCAGCGGGAGGGAAACCAAGGCTTCAGGGACACGGGAAAGAAGGGGGAGCTTCCAAGGACAGCTATCAGGAGGTGGCAACAAAAGTAACAGATTCCAAAACAAAGGCCAGAGGCGGCGTTTTAATTAAGCATTTGCACAGTAATTTGAAGTAGAGGATTTATTTGGCAAAAACAGAACTATGTTCCGCAACATGGAACTGAACATTATTTTTCATCCAAAGTTAAAAGCACATTGTATTTACTTCCTGACCACTTGCCCAGTCCCCATCTCTTGGAGACAGATAAGCTTCATCTAAATTGTTTCACTGGATTGATGACTGTCATTTATAACTTTGTTGCTACTTCTGTCTTGGGTATTCCTTTGGAAAAGCTGTATGGATTCATGACATATTCTATTTTCTATAGATTATAAGATAAAGTCAAGCATGTATCTGCTGATACTTTTTAAGTTGACCTGTTTTTATACTTAGAAATGTCTCTTAATAGTAGGCTTCCCTGGTGGCTGAGATGGTAAAGAATCTGCCTGCAATGAAGGAGATCCCTATTCGATCCCTGGGTAGGGAAGACCTTCTAGAGAAAGAAATGGCAACTCACTCTGGTATTCTTGCCTGGGAAATTGCATAGACAGAGGAGCCTGGCAGGCTACAGTCCATGGGGTCCCAGAGTCAGATATAACTGAGGGCTGACTCATAAATATTCTTAACCACTATACTGTATTTTAAAAATGAGAGAGAATATTAGAGGCAGTGAGTAGTGAAAGAAATAACTTTGAAATCATAAAAACTGTGGCTCGAATCTTTTCTCTGTTATATGAAATCTTGGGCACATATGCAGAGTTCCAAAGAATAGCAAGGAGAGATAAGAAAGGCTTCCTCAGCAATCAATGCAAAGAAATAGAGGAAAACAATAGAATGGGAAAGACTAGAGATCTTTTCAAGGAAATTAGATACCAAAGGAATATTTCATGCAAAGATGGGCACAATAAAGGACAGAAATGATAAGAACCTAACAAAAGCAGAAGATATAAAGAAGAGGTGGCAAGAATACACAGAAGTACTATTCAAAAAAGATCTTCACCACCCAGATAATCACGATGGTGTGATCACTCACCTAGAGCCAGACATCCTGGAATGTGAAGTCAAGTGGCATTAGGAAGCATCACTATGAACAAAGCTAGTGGAGGCGATGGAATTCCAGTTGACCTATTTCAAATCCTAAGAGATAATGCTGTGAAAGTGCTGCACTCAATATGCCAGCAAATTTGGAAAACTCAGCAGTGGCCACATGACTGGAAAAGTCAGTTTTCATTCCAATCCCAAAGAAAGGCAATGCCAAAGAATGCTCAAACTACCACACAATTGCATTCATCTCACACGCTAGTAAAGTAATGCTCAAAATTCTCCAAGCCAGGCTTCAGCAATACGTGAACTGTGAACTTCCTGATGTTCAAGCTGGATTTAGAAAAGGCAGAGGAACCAGAGGTCAAATTGACATCAGCTGGATCATCAAAAAAGCAACAGAGTTCCAGAAAAACATCTACTTCTGCTTTATTCACTATACCAAAGCCTTTGACTGTGTGGACCACAACAAACTGTAGAAAATTCTGAAAGAGATGGGAATATCAGACCACCTGACCTGCCTCTTGAGAAACTTATGTGCAGGTCAGGAAGCAACAGTTAGAACTGGACATGAAACAACAGACTGGTTCCAAATAGGAAAAGGAGTACGTCAAGGCTGTATACTGTCACCCTGCTTATTTAACTTATATGCAGAGTACATCATGAGAAACGCTGGGCTGGAGGAAGCACAAGCTGGAATCAAGATTGCCGAGAGAAATATCAATAACTTCAGATATGCAGAGGACACCACCCTTATGGCACAAGGTGAAGAGGAACTAAAGAGCCTCTTGATGAAAGTGAAGGAGGAGAGTGAAAAAGTTGGCTTAAAGCTCAACATTCAGAAAACGAAGATCATGGCACCTGGTCCTATCACTTCATGGCAAATAGATGGGGAAAGAGCAGCAGACTTTATTTTCTTGGGCTCCAAAATCACTGTAGATGGTGATTGCAGCCATGAAATTAAAGGATGCTTACTCCTTGGAAGGAGTTATGACATACCTGTTGCTGCTAAGTCGTTTCAGTCGTGTCCAACTCTGTGCAACCCCATAGACAGCAGCCTACCAGGCTTCCCCATCCCTGGGTTTCTCCAGGCAAGAACACTGGAGTGGGTTGCCATTTCCTTCTCCAGTGCATGAAAGTGAAAAGTGAGTGTGAAGTCGCTCAGTCATGTCTGACTGCAGCGTACCAGGCTCCTCCGTCCATGGGATTTTCCAGGCAAGAGTACTGCAGTGGGGTGCCAGTGCCTTCTTCGATGACATACCTAGACAGCATATCAAAAAGCAGAGATATTACTTTGCCAACAAAGGTCCATCTAATCAAGACTATGGTTTTTCCAGTAGTCATGTATGGATGTGAGAGATGGACTATAAAGAAAGCTGAGTGCCAAAAAATCGATGCTTTTGAACTGTGGTGTTGGAGGAGAGTCCCTTGGACAGCAAGGAGATCCAACCAGTCCATCCTAAAGGAAATCAGCCCTGGGTGTTCATTAGAAGGACTGATGTTGAAGCTGAACTCCAATACTTTGGCCACCTGATGTGAAGAACTGACTCATTTGAAAAGATCCTGATGCTGGGAAAGATTGAAGGCAGGAGGAGAAGGGGATGACAGAGGATGATGGCATCACCAACTCAACGGACATGAGTTTGAGTAAACTCCAGGAGTTGGTGATGGATAGGAAGGCCTGGTGTGCTGCAGTCTATGGGGTCGCAAAGAGTCAGACACAACTCAGTGACTGAACTGAACTGAACTGGGCACATAAAATGTTCTGAATCTAAATATTTTTTAATCAAGATAATATCATCTACCTTTATTTTTTAATTAAAGAGATCTCCTGTATACAGAGTAACATGTACAGTATATAGAGCACAGTTATGTGGTTCAATACACAGTAGCTCTTATAATAATGCAACGTCGTATGGGGTGGAAAGAAGACTATGAAATTTAAATTCAAGATACTTTTTAGTTTGCACTTGGAGAACAGAAATAAGCATGCCTAGAAATTGCCTGACAGATACTTGGTATTTAACGTCAGTTTAATAAATAACAAGGCCCTAGTGTACAGCACAGGGAACTATGTTCAATATCCTGTGATAAAACATAATGGCAAAGAGTATGAAAAATAATATATTTGTGTGTGAAGGAATCACTGCTGTAAAGCAGAAATTAACACAATATTTAAACCAACTACACTTCAGTAGAGCTTTAAAAAATTTTACAAAGAAAGTCAATACAATCTGAACCTGATTTTGGGGTAGGGCATTCAAGGGGCACTGCCTGATTACATTTACAGAAAAAATGATTGGAGCTCGGGATAAAGGTGAGTGTTGAAACAACAGCCAGCTATATAATGTGCTAACTGAGTTTCTTAACAGCAGATGAGCTTCGTGAGAAAGAGGTGTAAAGTGAGAACACTAGTAGCTGTTAGGTTGTGAAAGATGAAATGAATCTAGGAAAGAACGATTAGAGAAACAGTAACTGTGTTTTGTTACACTTAAATTTAAAAAGTGTTTGAACTTCCTAAAGAGAAATGGGACAATCTAACAAGGATTCTCTCTTATTTGGAATGCCAAGTGTCAATATAAAAAGATTGCTGAAGATGAAATGTTTGTCACATACAATCCACAATGTGAGTTCACATGTGGGTAATATTTTTTAATGGTATTTTTAAATAAAAAGTTGCCTTTCTCTTTCCTTGAAAATAACTGGTAAATTAGAAATATGGTTATTCATTTCTACTTGTCATGCAAACGCTTTAAATATCTTCTTGTGTTTCTATTGGACTTTTTTTCAGAATAGCAAAATGAAAAATAATTCTTTTCATGAAGAATTTAGCTTCCCAGGTGGCACAGTGGTAAAGAATCCACTTGCCAATTCAGGAGACACAGGTTCAAACCCTGGATCGCAAAGATCCCCTGGAGAAGGCAACCCACTACAGAATTCTTGCCTGGGAAATCCCATAAGCAGAGCAGACGGGCAGGCGTCCGTCCCCAGGGTCACAGAGTCAAACATGAGTTAGCGACTAAACAACAACTTACTCAAAAGGCAGGAAGAGATTCCTTTACTGCAAACTCAGTGGCCACAAGAACCTAACTCATTCAAGATGGAAGAACTAATTCAGTTCCTAGCTATTTATTTATAAGACTTTCCAAATTGTTATTTATGAAATAAGTTAAGGTTTTATCCAATGATTAATATACCACAAGGATAAACTGATTCTCGGCATTTGGAGCAAACCTCTCTTCTCTTTGAAGAGTATCACAGAGTTTTAAGAGTTTGTTGCCAAGGGAATACAGTAGAGGGAAAGGACATGCATGCATATTAAGTTGCTTCAGCTGTGTCTGACTCTTTGCAGCCCTGTGGACTGCAGCCCGCCAGGCTCCTCTGTCCATGGGACTCTCCAGGCAAGAACTACTGGAGTGGGTTGTCACGCCCTCCTCCAGGGGATCTTCCCGACCCGGGAACTGAACTCACATCTCATTACTTTTCCTGCAGTGGCAGGTAGGTTCTTTACCACTGGCACCACCTGGGAAGCCCAGCCCACAGTACAGGTTTTCTTAAATCCTAGCTGTCTTCAGTTCAGTTCAATTCGGTTCAGTTGCTCAGTCGTGTCCAACTCTTTGCGACCCCATGAATCACAACACGCCAGGCCCTCTGTCCATCACCAACTCCCGGAGTTTACTCAAACTCATGTCCATCGAGTCCGTGATGCCATCCAGCCATCTCATCCTCTGTCGTCCCCTTCTCCTCCTGCCCCCAATCCCTCCCAGCATCAGAGTCTTTTCCAATGAGTCAACTCTTCACATGAGGTGGCCAAAGTATTGGGGTTTCAGCTTCAGCATCAGTCCTTCCAATGAACACCCAGAACTGATCTCCTTTAGAATGGACTGGTTGGATCTCCTTGCAGTCCAAGGGACTCTCAAGAGTCTTCTCCGACACCACAGTTCAAAAGCATCAATTCTTCGGCGCTCAGCTGTCTTCACTTACTGTTAATTCTTGAGAGAAAAGCTTAGAGAAATCTCTCTCTGTCATGTTTTGTATTATCATTTCTATAGTTTTTCACAATGTATACCACCAAGAAGCTATCAATCATTGGATAAGAGATTCAGACTCTAGTTCATTTAAAAAAATAAATAAATAAAAGACTCCTTAGGAGACTCAGCCATGTTTTAATAACAATGAAATAAGAATAGAACTTACTGAATTCTAATGATGTATCGGTTACTGAACTAAATGGTTTGTCACACACCTCAAGTTTGTAGGCATCATGGTGTAAAGAAAAGAGCTCAGGTTTTAGGGTTAGGGTCAGGTAAGTCTGAGTTCAAAACTGACTTTTGACTCAAGTATCTGGATGCGTCGAGCAAGTTGCATAAACTCTATGAGTCTCAGTCCCTTATCTCTAAGAAAAGTACCAAAATATCTGACAGGTGTTATATGTGTAAAATCTCTTCTAGAGCACTTAACACACAGTATGTGTTCAATACATTTGCAAGCCTAACCACAGACACACAAAATTTATCCACGCTTTGAATAACACTGTCCTAATATTCCTCACCACGAGGGCTTAGTTTCACAGAGGACAGACTATAAATGACTTTTAGTACCCTAAAAGTTAGATTTGGGTGCACATCAATGTTGACTCAAAAGACAGAAATTGCTGTTAATACTGTGCTTTGGTTACAGTTGAAAACCTAAGTCAGGTGACCTGCTGCTCGCCTTTGGACCCTCGGGGCAGCTACACAGGCATGAATTCATCTGTTCTACCCGCCCTCTCCATTTTCTTCACCCCTCATCAGCTGCACCTTGAAGATCACTATTAACATTATCTTCCTTAGCTCCTCTGATGTTCGAGACACTCATAAGACATATCACAACCCTTCCTGCCAGAGATGAACAAAGCCTTGAAATCAACGAGTTTTTTCACGAAACTTTTTGGAAAACCATCCTCTGATAAGCAATTAATAGGTTGTCTCCTGATTGGGGCTTCCATGAAATTGGAAATAACATTTCATGGGCATTTTTTAATGTTTTTGTTTTTGATCTGGATCTGAGTATGTTTAGAACCTCTCAATAGTGTTTCAAAGTGTTCTGTGTATAGGCAGGCCTTGTATATCACTCATTAGCTATGTAGTTTTAATTGTTTTTCTAATCACTTTTTTGCTGGTATGTAAAGGGCAAATTGATATTTGTATGCCAAATTTACTAAATTCACTTGCTAATTCTTATAAATGGTCTGGAGATCCTTTTGGATTTTCCACATCTATAATCATGATATCCACAAATAATGACAGTATTTCTTCCTTTGCAGTACTCACACCATTTGTCCTGACTGGATCTCCAGTACATCGTTAAACAGGAGAGATGAGAGTGGGCATCTTGACCTTGTTCCTGAGCTCACGGTGCAAACTTCAAAGATTTTACCTTTAACTGTGAAGTATACAGTAAAGGTTTGATAGGCGTTCTTTAGCATTTTAAAGAAGTTTATTTCTAGTTCTAACAGGCTAAGAGTTTATAACATGAATGAGTGAGGAGAGGTATCAATGCTTTTCTCTGAAACTATTGAGATTATCATACGATTTTCTCCTTTATGTTCTAACTAGAGTGAATATTTCTTGAATATTGAAACAATCTAAAACAAACGTACCTTAATCTCACTTGATTCAGTTACCAGCTAATACAATTTAGGGTTTTTGAATCTATGTTCATGAGAGATATTAACCTGACATATTTCTTTCTTATAATGTTTGCATCAGATTTTGTTAACAAGATTATACCGGAAATATAAAATTGGAAGTATTCCTTCTTTTTTATTCTCATAAAGTTTAGCAGAAGTTGGTGTTATTTTTTTGTTGAATGTTGGGAATAATTTACCACTGCAGGTCAGGAAGAACAGTTAGAGCTGGACGTGGAACAACAGACTGGTTCCAAATAGGAAAAGGAGTACCTCAAGGCTGTATATTGTCACCCTGCTTATTTAACTTCTATGCAGAGTACATCATGAGAAACACTGGGTTGGAAGAAGCACAAGCTGGAATCAAGATTTCTGGGAGAAATATCAATAACCTCAGATACGCAGATGACACCACCCTTATGGCACAAAGTGAAGAGGAACTAAAAAGGCTCTTGATGAAAGTGAAAGAGGAGAGTGAAAAAGTTAGCTTAAAGCTCAACATTCAGAAAACGAAGATCATGACATCTGGTCCCATCACTTCATGGGAAATAGATGGGGAAACAGTGGAAACAGTGTCAGACTTTATTTTTGGGGGCTCCAAAATCACTGCAGATGGTGATTGCAGCCAAGAAATTAAAAGACACTTACTCCTTGGAAGGAAAGTTATGACCAATCTAGACAGCATATTCAAAAGCAGAGACATTACTTTGCCAACAAAGATCCGTCTAGTCAAGGCTATGGTTTTTCCAGTGGTCATGTATGGATGTGAGAGTTGGACTGTGAAGAAAGCTGAGTGCTGAAGAATTGATGCTTTTGAACTGTGGTGTTGGAGAAGACTCTTGAGAGTCCCTTGGGCTGCAAGGAGAGCCAACCAGTCCATCCTAAAGGAGATCAGTCCTGGGTGTTCATTGGGAGGACTGATGCTAAAGCTGAAACTCCAATACTTTGTCCACCTCATGCGAAGAGTTGAATCATTGGGAAAGACTCTAATGCTGGGAGGGGTTGGGGGCAGGAGGAGAAGGGGATGACAGAGGATGAGATAGCTGGATGCCATCACTGATTCGATGGACATGAGTTTGGGTGAACTCTGGGAGTTGGTAATGGACAGGGAGGCCTGGCGTGCTGCGATTCATGGGATCACAAAGAGTCGGACACAACTGAGCGACTGAACTGAACTGAGCTGAACTGAAACATTATCTGTGCCTGGAGTTTCCTTTGTGGGAACGTTTTTATTTTTACACACATTTCTTTACTAGTACAGGACTATTCAATTTTTATATCTTGTGTATGTTACAATAAATTGAATTTTAAAGTAACTTACTCATTTTATCAAAATTTCAATAGTTTTTAGCAAACAACTTCCATTATTTTTATCATTTTAATTTCTCTCATAGCGAATAAAGATATCAGCAATTTTGTTCCTGATATCTGTGCTCACATTTAATCTTCATAACAGTGATACGTAATGAGTATTATTATTTCTCACCTTTACAAAAGGGTAGGAGTAAAGGAATCCTGAAGACCTAAGATGCTGTCAGTGTTTAATTAGCTGGAAAGCACGGAGCTAGGACTCAAAGCAAGATCTGTAGCCTCAAAAGCCCATATTCTTTACAAACACATCATACCCCCTTCAAACGTACACAGGAGTTATGGTTATACCGATTTCAGTCCTTTTAGAGAAAGAAAAGGCATATAAGGGCAGGGCTTTTGGTGAAGCAAATGAAACAGGAACAAGATAAATTTACTTTCCTCCGTCTTTGAACACTCGTACATTTGACATCAGTGCTGTGAATCACTTTCCACCTAACATGTGCAGTTACGTGCTCTTCCATTTCTCTGAAGAGCTCCTTCCATCCTGTTAGAAAACGCTGAATTATCCTTTAAGCACCAGCCTCTATTCTGTGAGGGATTTTTTCCTACTCTATTCTCCTACAATATTCTGTGTTTGCTTCAATGAAGGATTCCTTAAGTCTCCTAATAAAATACATGTCTCTGTTATAGTACAATTGTAGTTACTGAAAAAAAAACCTTTATTATAGATCTTATATTTATATATAATATCATGAATATGTTTATAAACATCTGCCTCTCCTCCTGACTTACCAGTCTCTTGAGGGTAATAGCAACCGTGTCTCCTGGATCTTTCTATGTCCCTTGCTCAACAAAGGAGGTGCATGGTGGAAACATCTGCACCATTTTATAGGACTAAGTATTTTGACATGCTTTTCTTACCTCCCCTATGAACTTTTCTCTCAAGGATTCTACCACAGTAGAACTTTGCTTGGAATGCACTAACTGCGGTCTCTATGTATGAAATCTCTCCAAAGCAAGAATAGCTTACTCCCATCATTTGAGGCTGCAGTTCTGATACTGATGTGCGTGCTGCTGTGTGGTAAGTCACTTCAGTCGTGCCTGACTTTGCGATCCTGTAGGGTGTAGCCTGCTAGGCTCCTCTGTCCATGGGGTTCTCCAGGCAAGAATACGGGAGTGGGTCGTCATACCCTCTTCCGGGGGATCTTCCTGACCCGGGGATCGAACCCTCATCTCTTATGTCTCCTGCACTGGCAGGTGGGTTCCTTACCACTAGTACCACCTGGGAAGCATGGGTACAGAAACTGGATCACATTTTAGGTAAACACATTTTAGGCCTTTACATTTAATTAATTAATGCGTAAACACAGCCATTCACAGACTCAACAGATGTCTGAGCTGTGCTGTGCTTAGTCGTGTCCGACTCTTTGCCACCCCATGGACTGTTGCCCACCAGGCTCCTCTGTCCATGGAGTTCTCCAGGCAAGAACACTGGAGGGGCTTGCCAAGGCCTCGTCCAGGGGATCTTCACAACCCAGGGATAGAACCCGGCTCTCCTGCATTGCAAGCAGAGTCTTTCTCAAAGTAAGTATTTTCCTTCTCCCCTTCTACCTACCACTCCTCCCCATTCTCCCCTGTTTTACTAATTACGAACCTACTGTGTGATGGGCAACCCAGAGCTATCTGAAGCATCTCACCAAAGGCCTAAGAAAACTTAGAACTGCAATATGGGGCAAGGCCACTAGGCGGAGCCCCATAAAACACATGGTCATCTCGGTTCAGTTCAGTCGCTCAGTCGTGTCTGGCTCTCCCCTATGGACTGCAGCACGCCAGGCCTCCCTGTCCATCACCAACTCCCGGAGTTGGTCATCTCGGGCCTTTATTAATCACTTTATCACGTGCTCATGCAGGAAAAGACCAAAGAAAGTGACAAGCCAACCCGTTCATTTTCACAGAGGAGGCATCTGGGGGCCAGTCAGGAAAAGAACTAAACTAGGTCACACATTCACCTTAGTGAAACCAGGCAGAGCCCTGTGAGACCCTGCCAGATACAGAGGCCATTCCATGTACCCTGTCTTGTCTGTAGAAAAGCCGTAGCCTCCAGACCTCCCCTGAATCACCAAAGAGGAGGTTCAAGCAGTTAATAATTAGGACAACACAGTCACAGAATCTTTAGTTCCTAGCTGAAGGACATAGATAACGGTGTCCGAAGCACATCCCTGAGTTGCTTTGCAGATACTACAGCCACCACCAAAGGGAAAAAGCTACCTGCATGGTGACCAGACTGTAACCATGACATCAGCGTCTCCATCTTGAGCAGTACTGAGTCTACGGCTTGCACAATCCCGGGAACTGGCCTGAAGGAAAAGGGAACAAACAGACCCTAGAGTTGAAGGCTGTGTGTGCGAACTAAGTAGCTTCAGTTGTGTCCGACTCTTTGTGACCCCATGGACTGCCACCCACCAGGCTCCTCTGTCCAGGGGATTCGCCAGGCAACAATACGGGAGTGGGTCGCCATGCGCTCCTCCAAGGGATCTTCCCCACCCAGGGATCCAACCAGCACCTCCTGAGTCTCCTGCATTGGCAGGCAGGTTCTTTACCACTAGCACCACGTAGGGACACACAGAGTTTCCAGATGATTATTGGAGCTGACTGCTGTTCTGCCCATGGCCCCTGCCTGCACAGCCCTGGGACTTCCTGCCTATGGGACCCTTTTCCCTCTGACTGATAAGAGGGAGCTACTCTGGAGGACAGTAGTCCACCATTATCCCAGGTTGCCAGCTTCCTGCACAATGCATCTTACTTTTTCCATCAACCCTTGTCTCTCAAACGCTGACTTTTGAGTGATCAGCTGGGTTCTGACTCTGGCTGGTAACAGTAGTAGAAACCCCAAATCAGCACCCAGAGTCTGCTTTGTTGTGGGTCTTTGCATTTGCCACAGTAATCATCTTGTCACGAGAGTTATGAATGGAAAAGATGTTGCTGTTGTTCAGTCGCTAAGTCAGATCTGGCTTTTTGTGACCCCGTGGACTGCATCACGCCAGGCTTCCCTGTTCTTCACCATCTCCTGGAGTGTGGTCAAACTCATGTCCATAGAGTCAGTGATGCTATCCTACTATCTTATCCTCTGTTGTCCCCTTCTCCTGCCCTCAATCTTTCCCAGCATCAAAGTATTTTCCAATGGGTCAGCTGTTCCCATCAGGTGGCCAAAGTACTGGAGCTTCAGCTTCAGCATCAGTCCTTCCAATGAGTATTCAGGGGTGATTTCCTTTATGATTGACTCAAGTCAAGTCCAGCACCACAGTTCAAAAGCATCAATTTTTCAGTGATCAGCCTTCTTTAAGGTCCAACTCTCACATCCATACATGACTACTGGAAAAACCAAAGCTTTGACTAGATGGATCTTTGTTGGCAAAGTGATGTCTCTGCTTTTTACAGCTTAAATAAAAACATGACACACACAATCAGTCTCCTCAGTGGCAAAGCAGAACAGTATTGGCATAACATTAATTAGCTTGTGTTCCGCAGTCATATTCTTTTAGCCAAAGGAAGTGGGCTTCATGGTCAGTGCCTGCAACAGTGTGCATTAGAGTGAGGGTATCCAGGCTTCTTCCCACTGGATAATCAAAGGGACCTTATTTCAGCATTCTGCTTCAGCTATGGAAAGGGATTTGGGCCGTGTGTGGAAAGGAATGTCTGTAGCTCTTCCACTGACAAACTGTGTGATCTCAGAGAAAAGTTTCCTGCCTTCTGCTTCCATGGGGGAAGATGGCACAGACTGCTTTGCCTAATGGGCACAATCAGAATGAGAAGGTATGGGGATTTGGGATAAGAGGATTACAGGACAAAACTGAACATCATGGGTTGTCACCGGAAGCTTCTCTGCCCTTCCAATCCTGTCAGCTCCCTTTGCCCATGGTTGTCCTCATTCTACCACGCCTCTGTCCGAGAAAAGAACGTAACAGATAAGCCACAATTATGCACCGTGATCTGAGGAATGGGAATAACACAACAGACAGGGTTGATTGTGACCTTAGGGGAAAATGTGATTCAAACCTATAGCAAAATCTCTGGCATACACAAAAGTGTTAAAAAAAAAAAAAAAGTTGCTCTTTCTACATTGCCTCATTCCTCTCAGACATGCTACATTTAAAGAAAAACTAAAGTGAGACTATCTTTTTATCTCTATAACAGAAGAGATCTGTCTTCTGACAGAGAGCTTTTATGTAAGTTAAATATTTGTACATAGCGTGTAATAGCTACTCTAATCAGAGATGCTCGATACCTCCACACATAAAGATTAATTAGACACTGGCATCTTCATTTTTAAAATTTGTAAATTGCAAGTAAAAAGTAAATTAGAAACTTCCTATAACATTCACAGAGGATAATATGCAAAGCAGGTTGGTGCTCTCACACTTTGTGTCATTCCATATTGCAAAGAACATTTAGGAAACATTTTTATAATCTAGTAAAATTAAAATGTAAATCCAGTAATCTAGTAAAACTGAAATAACAAAGCACTTAACTTATTCCAGGACCTGTTTCAATTGCCTTATATAAGGATTAGTTTACCTATCCATTACAAGTAAATTTGTTAGTTAGGTAGAATTACCCCAATATTTCAAAAGAAAATGCCAAGATAACAACAAAAATAAATTGTGTCACCGGTAAATGTCAGAGTTGGAATTTGATATTTCGTCTGTTTGGCTCCCAGACCTGTACTCCTAACTACTACATACTTAGGGTCATTATTTGTTTCCTTGGACTCAAAGCTAAGGAAATTACGGAAAAAGCTACTTGCATATAAAGGTTTATTTATAACAGTGATAAGTTAAAAGCAAGAGCATTAACTAGATTGGAGAATGGTTAATGTAGAAGGATCTAAGAATCTTGAAGAAGCCAACAACTTATCTTTCTACTCTAGATAAGTCTGAGACCCCTTTGTCTTCTCTCCATTTCCATTTTCAGAGTCTAGGGCTCTGACACCACACACACACACACACACACACACACACACACATACACACAGAGAGAAATACTCTTGTAAAATCAGCTCTCCTCCTCTTGGATCCCCTCTTGCTATGATATCTATCCTGGCAGTGAACCATCTCTCCCCGACCCCTCCCCTCCTTAACTTCTATACTTCTTTCCTCATACATTATACTCCAGTACTTTGAAAACACATGCATTTCTCCAAATACACCAGAACGTTCAGTAACTCTGTGCCTCTCTGCAAGCCTCACTTCCAAAGACCGTTTCTTCTTCCTCATCCCAAACTACATATTCTTCAGGTGACCTCTCCCCATTAAGGCCTTCCCTACATCACACTCCTCCTCCCTACTAGTGAGAACCTGCCCCATAGGGCTAAAAAAAAAAAGAAGGAAAAAACCCAACCTAGCACTGAACATAAATTCTTGGGCTAGTCTTCTAGGAGAGCAGATAAAGAACCAACTTGCTGAAATACCCTCTGCTTCTAACACAATAAAACTGGCTGAAAACAGATGGAGGGAAATGTGCTGTGCTGTGCTCAGTCACTCTGTTGTGTCCCACTCTTTCCAAGCCCGTGGACTGTAGCCCAGCAGGCTCCTATGCCCATGGGATTCTCCGGGAAGGAACACTGGAGTGGGTTGTCATGCTCTCCTCCAGGTGGAGCCAATATAGCTGGTGAAAATTTGGGCAGAATAAACCTGCCTGTCCAGTGGGTGGCCTGTTGAAATTGAGACAGGATGGGACCTCGAGCCTGGGATGCTTCGCTGCACTGCCCACACCTGGACAAAGGTCTCCTCAAGTAACAAATACAAACTAAAAGGGACTGAAAATAGCGATCTGTATGGGCAGGTGGGGCAAATTACAGACAAGATACAAAAAGACCAAAAAGCCCAACCCCCACTCCTGAATATCTGGGAGCAAAAGCAGGGTGCTGAATGAGCCTCTGTACCACGGCCACCTAGTTCAGTTCAGTTCAGTCGCTCAGTCGTGTCCAACTCTTTGTGACCCCACAAACTACAGCAAGCCAGGCCTCCCTGTCCCTCACCAACTCCCAGAGTTCACTCAAACTCATGTCCATCGAGTCTGTGTTGCCATCCAGCCATCTCATCCTCTGTCGTCCCCTTCTCCTCCTGCCCCCAATCCCTCCCAGCATTAGGGTCTTTCCCAATGAGTCAACTCTTCGCATGAGGTGGCCAAAGTATTGGAGTTTCAGCTTTAGCATCATTCCTTCCAAAGAACACCCAGGACTGATCTCCTTTAGGATGGACTGGTTGGATCTCCTTGCAGTCCAAGGGACTCTCAAGAGTCTTCTCCAACACCACAGTTCAAAAGCATCAATTCTTCGGTGCTCGGCTTTCTTCACAGTCTGACTCCCACATCCATACATGACCACTGCCACCTAAGGGGACAGCAAATCACCTTGGACATCCTTCCGGCCCACTCCCTGGACACACCCCTCCCCTAACCCCATGTAAGTCTTGTGGTCCATACAGGATGGAAAGTAATTTCCAGACACAGAGTATTTCAGAACAGAGGGAGTTCATCAAGAGCAAAGAGCAGAGATAATGAGGGTACTGCAAATATAGTGGGCTGACCTCCTGACAGACCAGGGAAAGCTGACCCCTTTTGTGGGTTGGTAGCAAAGAGTTGGACACAACTGAGTGACTTCACTTCCACTTTTCACTTTCCTGCATTGGAGAAGGCAATGGCAGCCCACTCCAGTGTTCTTGCCTGGAGAATCCCAGGGACGGGGGAGCCTGGTGGGCTGCCATCTATGGGGTCACACAGAGTCGGACACGACTGAAGCGACTTAGCAGCAGCAGCAGCAGCAACCACTTTTTATAGCCTCAAAACTAGGAAAATTGCTTCTAGCAAGGCAGCATCAGGTGATTGATTAGGGTGCTATACAGTGGACATTTCACCCAGTATGGAGCTGGGGAGTGGCCAGTTTAGGTCAGGGCAGGGCTCGTGGTAACAGTTGCTCTGCGGCTCTGTCAGTTCTGGAGGTTTTTTTCCGGAACCTTGGTACAGGGCTCCAACGAATCTGTGACCTTGGTACAAGGCTCCACACTTGTGACCTTGACAGAGGGGTCCACAAAGGAATCAGCTACCTGTCCACTCCTTAAAGAGTGAGCGGGCAAGCAAGGGAACATGTTTGTTCTTGCTCCTCCACCGCTGCAGCAGAGGCCTCAACAAAGCCTTGCCTGAATTTCTTGTCTGGCCTCTGATCAATTTCTATTGATTATGGAGGGAGGCCAAGAATCCTGGATGGTAATAATAACACAGCCCAACTTTCTGCCTCATGCTTCATACCAACACACCTGGAATTTGCACACGAAGACACAGGAAGTCTGGTTGGATCTGTGCATGAGATCTTAGCACTTGTGGAAAACAGTATGGAGGTTCCTTAAAAAGCTAAAAATAGAGCTACCATAGGGTCCCACAACCCCACTCCTGGGCATGTACCCAGAGAAAAACATGGTCTGAAAGGATACAGGCATCCCAATATTCATTGCAGCACTATTTACAACCGCCAAAACAGGGAAGCAACCTAAATGTCCATGGACAGACGAATGAGTGAAAAACAACGTGGTACACAAATATAATGGAATACTACTCAGCTATTAAAAAAGAATGAAATAATGCCATTTTCAGCAACATGGATGGGCCTAGGGATCATCATATTGAGTGCAGTAAGTCAGACAGAGAAAGAAAAATATTCCATGATATCACTTACATGTAGAATCTTTTTAAAAATGATACAAATGAACTTATGTACAAAATAGAAACAGACTCACAGACTTAGAGAACAGAGATGAGGGGGGATGGGATAGTTAGGGAGCCTGGGATGGACAGGTGCACACTTTTATGTTTAAAATGGATAACCAACAAGGACCTACTGTATAGCCCAGCAAACTCTACTCAGTATTGTGTAACAACCTAAATGAGAAAAGAGTTTGAAAAATAATAGATACATGTGTATTTATAACTGAATCGCTTTACTGTTTACTGAAACTAATGCAACATTGTTAATGAACAATACTGCAATATAAAATAAAAAGTTAAACAACAATAACAACAAGAAAAACTTATCACTTCCTTAACCTTTACGACCACCACCCCTCCCTTTTTCTTCACAGCCCTAGGACCCAATCCTTAAATACTCACCTCATCTTGCCATCCGGGAGACAGATTTGGGAGTTCTTGCTTCCTGTCTCCTTGCTTGACCCCCATGTAATAAAACCTTTTTTCTCCCTACAAAAGACAGATGTCTCCAGTTGTGGGGTGTGGTGGGGTGGGGGTGGGGGAAGCAACCGAACTCTGCTCAGTTGGGTAACACTAGTTGCATGTTCTATTCATAAGGTACTCTCAGGATCCCAGAGTAAAACCCATTTTATAATGCAGTTATTTGTTTATATACCCATCTCTTCCTCTGGACCATGAGCTCCTTAAAAGCAGAGACTCTTGTTTGACTTTATGACTTTCTATCCCAGCAGACAAAATAGATGTTCAATATCAATAGCCATGATGTTAATGACAGCGTTGACGATGGATGGATGAACGGATGGAGAACTGAAAGGGCATGCAGCGACAATAGGTAAGATGTTTGAAATGTCACCAACCGGAAATCTACTCTGGAGCCCGGCATGGCACATGTGCAAACCCTCGGTCCTGTTCTCCCTGGCTGTGGATCCATCTGTATCTGGCTGCTCCGATGGGGTCTGCGGCTGGACCACACTGAGGGACCAGAAGACCAGAGGCTGCTTGGGGCACAGGAAAGCCACCCAGTGTCAGAAACTAGCAACCTTGGATTCTGCTTCTCCGAAGAACCTTGCCTTAAATTCTTAAGCAAGATTCTGTCTTAAATTAGACTGTGATCTTGGGCAAGTCTCTGATTTTCCCGAGAAAATTCTGTGTTTTCATCTACAAGGAGGATGGTTAAGGCCAGCCTGTATTTATTTCCAAGTGATGTGGTTAAGAAGATGCTGGAGCCCGATGCCGGGCCGGTCCTGCCCTAACTGGAAACACAGGAGGCGGGAGCGGCGAGGAGGGCGGCCACGGAGGGACACAGAGCCCGGCCCGGGATGTGGCGATGGGGGACCCTCAGGGACAGGCCGTGCCCTCTCCTGCGCCCCTCCTGCAGGCCCTGCGGCCCTGGGCTGCCTCACGCGAGCTGACAGTGGGTCCCGCTGCCACCATCAACTAGGCGTCTATCGAGAAAGAAGGCTGCTTCCAGGAGCACGGGGGATCCACCAAGACCCGTAGGCGCCGGACATCCTAAGAGTGAGGGCTCCTCGCTGGATGGAAGGAGCGCCTGGGGCCCCGCCAGACCCCGTCTGCTCTCAACAACTTCTCCATCGAAGAACGCCCCTGATGAGGAACGGGAGACTGCGCCCAACTTCTGTGCCATAGCCGCCTGCCAGGGACCGCAGGCTCCACGCGGACCTGCCACCGGACACTGCGTGGGAAGGTGAGCCTGGGCCTCCGCGGGGCCGCCCTCTGCGGGCTGCCAGGCGCGGCTGAGAAGGGGCGCAGACCGACAAACTCCTCTGGTCTTAGTCCTTCTGTGAGCCGAGAAGGGCAGGACTCCAGGGCCCCTGGATCCAGTTCTGTGTGAACAGACCCGAGGAGGCAGGATGCGTGGGAACCCTGGCGGAGCTTGTCCACAGCGTGGAGGGGCGGGGCCTCTGCGGGACTGGAACTCTGCAGAGGGTCAGCGCGCTCCTTCCTCGATGGGCATTGTCATTGATCTGGTGGCCCAGTCACCAAAGCAGAATCAGGTTCAATTTAGTAATCATAAGAGATGATACAGAATCGCCCAGTTCAAAAGTTAAACAGTCCAAGTTGGTGTCTGGCGAAAGCTTCGCTCTTACTTCTGCTCCTGGCACCAAGTTAAGTGCGGTTCTTAAGAGCTTTCTTCACGCATAGACAAGCTCATTCAGAACCTTTTGGGCTCTACTCTCCTTGTTTTTCCTTTTTTACAGAAAAGGTGGCATTGTATGCAAACTGTTCTGAATTTGCTTTTTTCACTTATCTAGGGGAATCTTTCTGCTTCAATATATAGAGAACTGTGCAACATATTTTTAAATAGCTACACATATATGTCACCAACTTAGGTTTAGCAGTTCTTTATTAACGGTGACGGGTGGGGAGTTGTTGTTTCTGAACAATGCCGCAAAGTGCCTCTCTCATTTCACATATGTGCAGTAAGATGAATTCTTAGAGGTAATTTCTGAGTCACACAGAATAGGCACTTGCCATTTTGAGAAACGTTTCTATTAGGCCATGTCCGAGAGCATTCTTGGGCTTCCCAGGTAGCTCAGTGGTAAAGAATCCACCTATCAATGCAGGACATGGAGGAAATGCAGCTTTGATCCCTGGGTTGGGAAGATACCCTGGAGGAGGCCATGGCAACCCTCTCCTGTATGCTTGCCTGGAAAATTCCATGGGGTCTGTCTGGCAAGCTACAGTCCACGAGGTCGCAAAGAATTGGACACAACTGAACGACTGAGCACGCGTGCACAAGAGCATTCTTACAGCCTTGTTTTCAAATGTTGGATTTTTTTTTTTTTTCATCTGTGGAAAGTGGCACCGCAGGGAAGTTTCAGCTGACTTTCTCTTTCTTTGGGTGAATTTGAATGTCCTTTCATGTATTTACAGAACGTGTCAGTTTCTGTACTGTCTGTTCATCTCCTTTGTCTATGTTTCTATTGGATAGTTTCTATTGGATAGTTGTCTATGTTTCTATTGGATAGTCGGTCTTTTCCTTTTTAATCTCATGCTGCATGCTAAGTCGCTTTAGTCATCTCTGACTCTTTGCGACCCTGTGGACTGTAGCCCTCTGTCCATGGGGTTCTCTAGGCAAGAATACTGGAGTGGGTCACCATTTCCTCCTCCAGGGACAGAACCTGCACCTCTTATGTCTCCTGCACTGGCAGGCAGGTTCTTTACCACTAGCGCCACCTGGGAAGACTTTATTTTTGAAAGCTCTTTATTTATTAGGGAGCTTAACCCTTAGTAATAAGTGGTGAATATTTTTTCCCCACTTTGTCCTTTTGGACCTGACTTTGAGATATACTCCTTTAGCTTGTCTGTGAGATGAGGATTCAGCTCACCCTCTGGAGAACCAGAATACAGTGTCATCCAAGAGAACTTGCTGTCATGATAGTAATGTTTAATACAAGTGATGTTCAAGAAGGTTGCCACTAGTCACATGTGGCTGTGGAGCATTTGAAATATGACTAGAACAACCGAGAAATGGAATTTTTATTTAATTAATTTATATTTAACTAGCCACTTACGGCTAATGGCCGCCCTTTTGAACAGTGCATTTCTAGAATGCATACAAAACAATATCACAAAATGTGTTGCCACAGTCTGTACTGTAATTTTTGTTACATACCTGCCCAGAGTTAAAAATATATTCGCCTACCCAAAGAGAACAGAATTACCATCTCAAGTCACCTAGGTGTGACTCAGCTGAAAACTGGGGTCAAAACACAGACTGTCAGTGAAAGCAAATTGAGATCGTAGGGTGGCTCAGTGGTCAAAATCCCCATGCCGATGCAGGAGACATGGGTTCAATCCCTGGGTTGGGAAGATACCCGTGGAGGAGGACATGGCAACCCTCTCCTGTATTCTTGCCTAGAAAATTCCTTGGACAGGGGAGCCTGGCGGGGTTCAGTCCATGGAGCTGTAAAGAGCTGGACATGACTGAGGGACTGAGCATGCACCCCAGGTACACAGGGCCTGAGTTTGGGCTGAGTTTTGAAGGATGGGTAGGAATTGAGCACAGAGATAGGAAGGAGAGAAGAGACCCATATATGAGACAGCTTATTTTCCAGGGACCACAGACGATTCTGCATCACCAGAAAATCAAAGGGCCAGGAGTCTTAGAAGTGCAAGCCTTGAAGCTGGAGAGCTCAGCCAAGGCCTGGACTCCAGATGGAGACCTCCGCAGGGTCTGGCAGGCCAGAGTCAACCCGAGTTTGTCACAGGATTGCTAAAAGCTTCAAGGGGGTGATAAACAGGAAATCCTTAATACAGCGATACTTGGCACACAGTTTGCAAGCCTGAAAAAGGAGCAGCGGGGAGCAGGCAAAGCTTTTTAATAGGCCAGAGAATTGCTCAGGTTTCCATTATAGTAAGATACCATGTCCTTCAGCCTGGAGAAGAGTTCCTTTCCTGAGACCTGGGGGGCTGGGGGAAGGGCTGAAGTCCCTACTGTCTTGTTTATTTCCTTAGCAACTCTTGCTGCCACTGGAGAGAAATCTGCTGGGTCTGATCTGAGATCAAGCCTCAGATTTCTGACCTTAACTCAAGGGGAGATGTGAATAGCAAGCCAGCAAGAGGCAGGGGAAAACCGCTGTCTAGAGCCCGGTCCTCCTGCTGTCCTCTCGGCCTTGCTCCCGAGGCACCAGGCTGCTCCTAAGGGGTGCTGGACAGTGGGGATGGGGAAGAGGACAGACAGGGGTCATACTGGCGATGAGTCCTGGCCTGAAGACTGCAGCGGCCTCCCACTGGGCTCCCAGTGGCCACTTGTGTTTCCCCCAGAGGGCATTATTATTGATCCCCAAGGGATACAAAAGAGTCCCTTGGCTAGCAAGATGAAACTAGTCCATCCTAAAAGAAATCAACCCTGAAGATTCATTGGAAGGATTGATGCTGAAGCTGAAACTCCAATACTTTGACCACCTAATGCGAAGAGCTGACCGACTGGAAGACTCTGATGCTGGGAAAGACTGAGGTCAGCAGGAGAAAGGGATGACAGAGGATGAGATGGTTGGATGGGATCACCGACTCAAGGAACATGAGTTTGAGCAGACTCCAGGAGTTGGTGATGGACAGGGAAGCCTGGCGTGCTGCAGTCCATGTGGTTGCAAAGAGTCAGACATGACTTGGCAACGGAACAACAAGAGCAAAGGGATGTGACCCCTTAGTGGGTCCTTTGCTGGAAGTTGTAAATGCCAATCAAACAAAACAGGGCTCCACATGGCAGAGCAGAAATGTCATCATTGAACTAGGATTGGAGAAGGGAGAGCTCTGCTCTAAAAACACCTTGTTCCCAAAGGGAGGGGAGAAAGGGAATTTTAAAGGTGTAGGAGGCAGGGCTCAAGCAAAGGGGCAGAGATTTTCAGGGACAGCCTGGGGCAGCTGGGGCATGCACAGTCTTCCAGGCTTCTCTGCACACAGCACAGATTGTGCCTAACAGAAAACAAAAACCACCTTGAGGGGAGATCCTAGCATGGTAGCCACCAAAAGTAACTTGCAGACACCTCCAGGCCTTACTTGTGCAGGCAGTTCTGTGATTAGTGCATGTCTCTTTAAGAACAGCTACAAAACATATCTGTCAAATCCCAGGTGGTTTGGAAACAAACAGAGAGGTACATCAAGGCAAAGATCCTTTAGGTCAAAAAGGCTGATGCAGATGACAACATCTTCACTGATATTCTTCTTAAGAAAAAAAAAAAAACTAACTTCTATTTTGTAGGGTAACAAACAATGTTGTGATAGTTTCAGGTGAATAGCAAAAGGACTCAGCTATACATATACATGTATCCATTCTTCCCCAAACCCCCCTCCCATCCAGGCTGCCACATTACAATGAGCAGAGTTCCCTGTGCTACACAGTAGGTCCTTGTTGGTTATCCATTTTAAACATAGCATACACTGATATTCTTAAAACAAACCAAAAATATATTACATAGGAACACACACACAGCCAAAAGGGAAAGATACATTACATGGTTAACTGTAGTCATTTCTAAATAGTAAAAATGGATATTTTTTACTTTCCATATTTCTATCACTTCAAAAATGTTCTTTGATGATAGTCTGTTTAATTTCACAATAGGAAAATAAATGTTTTTTTTTTAATAAGGAAAAATGGGGGAGAGAGAGGAAGCAAGTAGAAAAAGGCAGATATAGCAGCACTGCACACATTTCAGAATGCTAAGTAAATTATCCATCAGTTTACTGAGCTTGCCTTTTCTCTTGTGTAATAAAAGTCACCCATATGTCTCTCATTTATAGCCAAACTCCGTTAATTACAGCATTGTTTGTGGTTGCTTCTGGGCAGGGTCAATATGGGTAATTAGATCTTTTACAGTCTTTAGAAAGTTACTCTCATTCCTCGCGCAACATCGATGTCAGATGCAAAAGTGTGTTAAGAAGGAAACACGATGAGTAACGTGGACGAATAACGTGATCCCAAGGTCAGCGGAGTGAATAACTGAGGCACTTGGAAAGATAACTCAGTCACAGTTTATCATCCCTGAATAACCAGGAGCAATAACTTTTTCAGAATTATTTAGAAAAAAGTCTCAGTTCTGAGGTCTAACAAAGCCAGGTGCAGAAAAGAATCATATACTCTTGGAGCTAGATGGACCCTTGTTGTTGTTGTTTAATTGCTAAGTCATGTCCAAGACTCTTGCAATCCCATGGACTGAGCCCATCAGACTTCTCTATCCATGGGATTTCCCAGGCAAGAATACTGGGTTGCCATTTCCTTCTTCAGGGCATCTTCCCAACCCAGAGATCAAACCCTCATTTTCTGCATTGCAGGGAGATTGTATATCATTGAGCCACCACAGAAACCCAGATGGACCCTTGGGAGTTGTCAGACTTTGCTCTAGCACTGAAAGCTTTCATTAAGTCAACTCTTAAATAAAAGCTCAATACCATAACCTTTGGGTAGTATGCAGAAAAAGCAGGAGTTAGAAAACAAACCTGGGCTTGAATTCCAGTTCCATCATTGGGCCAAGTAACTTGACCTGAACATCTGCTTGCTTGTGAATAAAATAAGGATGATTAATACTGACTTCAAAGCTTGGTTGTGAGAACAAATGAAATCACAGCCTCGATATGGCAGGTGGTATTAGCAAGGGGGGAGGTGGTGTAGTTTGTTAGTCCTCTCAAAACCAAATACTATGGAAATGAATTTGCCCCCTGGAAATTAAAATTGGGGCTGACATATGCAAAATCACTGAACAAGTCTGAATAATTTACAGTCCAGCAGAACTGTTCCTGTCTGATTGAATTTATTAACATTTAAGGAAGAATGTGAAGCTCAGAAGGAGGTGTTGAGTATCTTAGAGGCATTCCACTTGTAAACATTTTTCAGAGGAGTTTTGCATTTAGCCAATAATCCCCTCTTTGGAAAAGACCATGATGCTGGGAAAGATTAAGGGCAAGAGGAAAAGAGGGTGGCAGAGGATGAGATGGTTGGATGGCATCCTGGACTCAATGGACATGAGCTTGAGCAAACTCTGGGAGATAGTGAAGGACAGGGAAGTCTGGCGTGCTGCAGTTCATGAGACTGTGAAGAGTCAGACACAAGTTAGCCACTGAACAACGCACAACAACTCCGTGTCCTACACGTAAGGAGATCCCTAGTGTGGAAAGGTTGGAGGGGTTTTCTGCCAAGGAGTGTGAGATTCTTGTTTTCACAGGCACTGTGCCTACTTGCAGACGTGGTGTCAGGGTGTCTGAGACTAATGCCTTTAGACCTGGGGTGCCTCGGGCTCCCTTTGTCCTGATTCCATGCCTTTCATGCAACCTCTGCTGCTTATTTGGAATCTCATGTGGGTCAGCCTCTGGCAACAGTATGCAGTGGTCACTCGGAGGTTGAGTATTCCAGTCCCTGTGGCCATTATTTCTAACGGTAAATTCATGAGTTGGTATTTAAGTTTTATCTATCCATTCTATGAACGTGCTAGATATGACCCTGCCCAAGAGATGAATCTGCTCTTTTTGCTGATAAGATCACCAAGGTCTTAGATTGGGGGAAATTCACCAAGGCTATAAGTGTCCTCTAATGAGGGAGACCTTCCTGCCCAACATCACTGTGTGGCCACATTAAATATTCTTTAGTTTTATTAATAGTTTCTGTATTAGTCACTCCTGAAGTGTTCATTACCTCCCTTTTCTATCCCAAGGAGTTGTCTGTGGTTGGATACTCCCTGAAGTAGTCTCTGAGACAAATACTTGTGTGCAAATAATGTATTTGGGAGGTGGTCCTGGGAAACCCCAATAGCAAAGTAGAGGCAGGAGACAGGAAATGGAAGAAAGCCAGTAAGGTTTACAATAATAAGCAGATCAATGTTGAGGCCAGCTGGGACTCACCCAATCCCAGTGGGAACTCAGGGAGACAGTGGAGGGCATGGTACAAGGTTACTCACCTCCTGGTTCCCGGGGGCATGGGAGAGCGACTTTATCCTCCCATTCTCCTCTCTCTTTGACTTTGTTTCCTGGTGCATCAGCCCATGGCACTTCTGGTTGTTAGGGGCTGGAACCTAGAGAGTGCTTTCAAGAGGGAATCACAAAGGTTTCCAGTAGAACTGCGTAGGCATGTGCTAACAAAGGGGAGTGCCCAGAGGAGCAGGGTGATGGATGGGGCAACCGATCTGCTACCGGAGGCAGGCCATGGAAGAGTAAAGCACGACTGGTAACTCCCACGTGCTCATACTGACTAGTAGTAGAAGCATGCGTGCTCAGGCATGTCTCAGACTTTGGGACTATAGCCCACCAGGCATCTCTGTCCCTGGGATTTTTCCAGGCAAGAATACTGGAGTGGGTTGCCATTTCCTTCTCTAGGGGATCTTCCTGACCCAGGAACGGAACCCACATCTCCTGCATTAGCAGGCAGATGCATTACCACTAAGCCCCCAGGGAAGCATAATAATGACTAGACCTCATTCTAAGTGATAATCCAGTTCACTCAGAGCGGTAAAAGCCACGCAGGACTCTTCTCTGTTGATTGGGATCTGGCTCCCCAAAAGACACTGGAAGGAAGGAAGGCAGAGCAAATCTGCTACTGATTCCCATTTCTCTGCATTCTCTGTGATTTGTTTCTTTGCACCTAATAATGAAAAGCTATTCTATCTGCATCAAGGTATCCAGAAAGTAAAGCTGCATTTGAGGCACATTATACAGAGGAATGATCCTTATGCAGTGAGTACAAATTAGCTGCAGAATTATCCCTAAGTCCTTACCAGGTACTCCATTAGCAGTACCTAATTGAAAGCAAAACATGGTTTGCCACACTAAAAGGTAAAAGTGAAATACGACAGAATTTAAACCAGCAGATATAAGTGCAGCACCTAACTGTAAAAAACAAACAAAACAAAACAAAGACTGGAAAAATCAAATACTGAGGAAGAGCTGCCTCAAGCACGTCTCACCTAAAGTGATGAGTGAAATTATGACTGTAGCAAGTTACTTCTGCAAGCAATGCTAAATCACCACGCTACAGCCTCGCCTTCCATTAACATCCTTTTCTGTGTTGGCAGAAATCAAAGCACGGGTGTCTGCCAGCTGACCCCAGTGTCATTCAGGCAAGTTGATGGGTTTAGCACACATGTCCAAACTTTTCAGTATTCAAAGGGCAAGTAACAACGCGTTTGTTTAATTGTGTCTGTTTTATTTAAGATCCACTAAAGACTTTCCCACCTACCTCAAGTCATAAGAAACTCAATACCAGTTATTTGGAGGACTGCAGGCGTGGGTCCCTTTCTCTCTTCTCGTGTGTGATACAGAACAGCTGCAAAGCAGGAGGGAGGGAGGCAGGGCTCACGGAGATCTGAAATGGTGTCTACCAGACGTCATAGTCTTGAGCCGGGAAAAGCGAGATCGTTGTAGACCCGTCTCTGCTGTGCTTGCTCCTTGCAGCTGTGTGATGCCTTGAAGGAGTAGAGGGGTCCCTACCTATTCTGACCCAAATGGTAGCAGAGTGTCCTTGTCCAGCTCTCAGCCCCGGAGGGCAGCTATCTAAGGACTCCAGGACCTCAAAGCTAAACCGAGCTCCAATGCTTCTTCACACAGTGGTCTCAGGTCACGATGCCCAGCCCTGCTTTCCCTCTAACTCTTTCTCCCAGATCCCACTGGCTATGGGTTTCCCACCCCGCCCCACTCTCAGACTCAAAGCCAGAAGTGCTCTTCACTCACCTGTTTTGGACAAGATAGCCCAAAGCCATCATTAAGACTCTTTAGCCTCTTCCTTGCTTATTTCCACCTTCTCTCTCTCTCTCTCTCTTTTTTTTTTTTTTTTGCCTGTAAATATGCATATATATATAAACATAGTCTCAGGACGAGAGGAGAAGTAGAGAAAGTGACTTGGTGATTAGGTGGTTGGAAGGGTCACACACATCCAAAGTTACTCACCATAACTAAAAAGCACAGCAGGTTTCAAAGGCATCTGAATTATTAAAAAGCAACAGAAATAAAATTTCCAGCTTAGGATTCCACCAGAAAATTTCACGACTTATTTCTGTGTATGCATAGGGGCTTCTGAGAAAATTGTCCTTGCCTTGATCTCCTTGGCTGTCACTCTCATTTCATAGGCATCCAATTTCCGTCAGTCTTTAAGTCCCAGACTGCCCCTCCAGCCCTGATTCTCATCAGCAAAGATGACTTTAGTCAGACTCTACCATTCATGTGATACTTAAAGACATAAAGAATTCACAGGGATTTTTCTTTTAGATGTCCCAGCTCTGAAGTGTATATTGTATTCCCCCAAATCCTCTCATTTTGATTTATATGCAGTTGAGCTCATTTTGATTTATCTACAGTGCAGTAAGTGATACTCTGTTGGTTCTAAGATCATTTGAAGATTCTCATTGGAGGCTTTTCTGGTTCTCTGAGATAATATATATGTATATATATATGTCAGCAATATTTAACATTTGTCTCGTACAATTATTTTCAAATCTCAGGGAAGAATTGCTAGAGGAGTTTATTTAAAGCGTAGATCACAACCTAAGATTCTAATTCAGTAGGTCTGGTATGGGCCTCAGGAATCTATATTTGTAAAAATGACTTTCAGATGCAGTGAGTTATAAAAAGATATACTTCCTGTAAAACACTTATTTGATACCATCTATGTGTCAGACAATTTGCTAAAAGCTTTACCAGCCTTATTTTATCAAACTATTACATCAATGCTGGGACAAAATATATTACTAGCCTCGTTTTATAGATGAGTAAACAGGGGCTGAAAAAGAGAAATTGAAACTCAAGATTATTAAACAAGTGTGGGTTAGATCAGAGATTCAAATTAAATCCTACATCTACATGGTTGCAAAACCCAAACTCTTTCAATTATATTATATTATAAAGTAAATTCTAGTGTTAAAAGGATATTTCAATTATAGCAAAAATGGCAGCTCCCTACTAATCTAATACATTTTTTTTTGTGGGGGGTGGGGAGCATGCTCTACAGTTTGGGACCGTTTAGTTCCACAACCAGGGATCGAACCTAGGCCCATGGCAGTGAAAGTACCAAGTCCTAACCACTAGACCACCAGGGGATTCCTCCTACTAATACTTCTTAAGTTAAAAATTAATCTGTTCTTTAGCCGTAATTTATGAATTAATCAAGTAAGGTTGCTCGCATGCATGCTAAGTCACTCCAGTTGTGTCTGACTCTTTTTGACCCCATGGACTGTAGCCCGCCAGGCTCCTCTGTCCATGGGATTCTCCAGGCAAGAATACTGGAGTGGCTTGCCATTCCCTCCTTCAGAGGATCTTCCCGACCCAGGGATTGAACCTGCATCTCTCACGTCTCCTGCATTGGCAGGCAGGTTCTTTACCACTAGCGCCGCCTGGAAAGCCCCATGTAAGGTTAGGCCATGATAACAAACAACCCCTGGAGAGCAGTGACTTAACGCCGCGGATTCCTTTTCACTTAAAATCCACGCTCATCTTGAGTTGTGCTGGCGGCTCTTTTCCATGTTGTCTTTACACAGGGGCACAAGGTGGCAGAGCCGGGAATGTCACTGCTCCCTGTGGCAGGAGGGGGCAGTAAGGCAGAAAGGAGCCATCTCTTCTGCTTCCATTCCATGAGCCCAAGCAAGTGGCATGGCCATGCTTAACATTCGGTGGGTAGGAAAGTCTATTCTGCTTTGTGTTCAGAAGGCAGAGAGCTGGAAACACGTGTAAACAGCACAAAGCATCACAGATGGACTGGAAACTACCAGCCTTGGAGAAAGAAGATTTGAGTTCAAATTGTGACTTCTTGATTTCCTAACACTATGACTTTAACCAAGTGAGTAGATTTCAGTTCTTCATTTCCCAAACAGGTAGAATAATACTTACACCCTATGGTGGTTGTGAGAATCAAAACTAAATATGTACATTCAAACAAGTTCGTGCCTGAACCATAATAAATAACGCTGTCACTAAGACAACTGAGCTATCAGGGCTTCCCTTGTGGCTAAGCTGGTAAGAATCCACCTACAATGTGGGAGACCTGGGTTTGATCCCTGAGTTGGGAAGATCCCCTGGAGAAGGGAAAAGCTACCCACTCCAGTATTCTGGCCTGGAGAATTCCATGGACTATATAGTCCTTGAGGTCGCAAAGAGTCAGACACGACTGAGCAACTTTCACTCACTCACTCACTGAAACTAGTTAAATTAGAAACGATCACTTTTCTGCCTACAGTTACATATCCACATACCATTGATGTTTCTGATTCACAGAGTTGTTACTTTATTTGCATGTTTAAATTCAGAGATGGTGTCTAATGAAACTTGGGAAATTGTTGCATAGGGTGAATTGAAGCCAGTTAACTTGCTAGTGTAAGAAGCTATCCTTGGCTGGGTTCCTCAGTACACAGAGTCTGGGGTAAAGTCTTAATTTTTAGAAACGGCACCCAAAACTGGGTGAGAGAAGTTGGACTGGGTAAGAAGAAGGCTGACTTGTGAGGCAGGAATTGTGGAGTGTCTTCCTAGCAGCTGGGGAGTTGAGATGGTCCTTCAAGGGCATTCTGGATCTTGGCAAGGGAGCCAGGCCTGACTTTGGCCCAGGTGGTGCCCTTACAGGGAAGTTTCTGGAGAGGGACTTTAGTAAAAGCCCTCACCAGGGGATGCTCACGGCAGCTGGGGAAACTAGAGAACTCAGGGCTTCAGAGCTGAATTGAGGGCCCTGAGTAACGTGCCACGGGATCGACCTTTAAACGTTAGCCTGGAAATGGTACAGGCTGTAAAACCGAAGACCCCCGACTATGACTTATTATTTCTCATTAAATTGTGCTTTCACTTGAATAGTGAGTTAGGTGAGGTTTTTAGTGTTTAATATTCTAACATATAAACAATGAACTTTATAGAAAAATATGTCATCAGCGTAGAACCTGAATCACTTTTCTCTTGCCTCTCTGTTGTCCTCATCCAGGAATAATTGGCCTCGCAGGGACCATCCCGCCTAACATCAGAATGTCAGAAAGGAGCTTATTCTCATGACAATCACCTCAAAAACAGTTCCTAGAAGGCAAACATTCTTATTTGGTCTATTTCTACTTTGGCTGAAATATTTTCCAAATTTGTACTTCTAGACTGAATATCAGATTTTCCCCCTAAGCTTCTTAGAGATGAAGCATAGACATAAGATAAATATGATAAACCTTTTGGAGCATGAACATGGCTGGATGACTTGAAAAGGTGACAGGTCGGGGAGTAGACATAATAATTCTTTTTCAAATAAAACAGCATGTATACTAAGGGTTACAAAACTGCACATCTTAAAGATTAAATAATATTCTTTAAATAAGATGTAAAGGAGTGTTTAAATCAAACCACATAGATATATAAGTTCATTCTGCCATGGCTTTAACGGGACATCACAGGAAAAGCTTGAGAAGCCGACTCTTAAATATTTACTCTTTTCCCGTTATTGGCTGATCATGTTTTCAAATTTCACAGTATTTATCCTGAAGAGACATGTCGCCAGCAATTCTTTCCTTGTAAATAGAACAAATAAAGGAGGCTTGTTATTTCTGTAGAGCACTAAAGGTGAATGGCAACATACCGTATTCTTCAAAGGGGATTTGTATTAGCAACTCAGTGATACTCCAGAGAAACAGGAAGAACTCTCCATCTCAAAGTGTCTTCCAAAATAGGATCACTGTGGAATGCAAGTGAGAATAAGATATGAAATAGTATTTGTCAAGCATTTTCCACAAGCTAAAAATCTTTTCACAGAAGTTATCCCCTGTCATCTAATTTTCAAGAAATATTTCTTACCCTGATCTGATGAATGAAGAAACTAAGGCTTAGAGAAGTTAAGAAAATGGGAAAGTGTTTAAACTCAACTTTTCTTGTCTTCAAAGCAACTTTGCTTGTCTTCAGCTCATGAATCCCTGTAAGCAAGCTGTTGGCAAAATGTTAAATTCTTTTGACGAACACAGGAGAGGTAGGGAAAGTTGTCTGGGCTCTGGGACTAGACAGAGGTTTAGATCCTGGTTCTACTGTGTACTAAGTCGATGACTGGAAAGGACTTAATATTTTTGAACGTCAGATTTTTTATCTAGAAAATGCAAAATAGCAGTGTTGAGTTGTTAGGATTAGAGTGATATATAAGTGCACAGCAGAAATCAAAATAAGTAACAGTAATTTTGTTTTATATTTGAGATACATAAAACAATCTTCTAGGCGATTCCACATGTAGTTTTATATAATTCCTTGAATGATGAGTTCAGTGAGTGTGTCTAAATGAATGTGCTACTCCTCCTTAGAAAGAAACCTACTGGAGCCTTGGCAGTCACTCGGGGACCCTGGGCAGGGGAGGGAGACATTCCGACTGAGAGACCCCACGTCTGGGTAATTCAGCCTGGCCTGAAATGCCTATGCTTCTCTCAAGCAGTTGGTGAGAAACAGTTCATCACGTATCCGCCTTTATTTTTCCTAAAGAAGACTCGGCAATAATAGTCCCAGTATGATGTTGCTGTTTCTCTCTCTCTGTTTTTAAATTTTCCTTTCTCACCTGACCCATTTTTGCGTAGGGTATTTTCTCCACCAATTGAGCCAGTTTTAATTAAAGCTGATAATTCTGGGGTGACTCCCACATGCTTCCTGATGAGCATGATATGAATGGACACAAGAAACAGACCATCTAATATTGACAGAGTCTTCGGCTGCATCTGCCAATTAGGGCCAGTAAAGGCTCTGGGGGCAAGAGTTCCCATGGGACATTGTTTAATTAAAGCCTTTGTATGCCCTACTCAGAAGGGTGAAAAATATTCCACTCAAAATGTACTGAAAACAAACATAGCCTTTAGAATGCTGAACATTCTATAACAGTCTCTCCTGGGCTCCAAGAAGGAAACTTTTAAGTCAAAGTAATATTTTCTCTTGATAATGTGTATCATGCTGTTGTTTTAATTAAACTAGATAATTTATTCCATTTCCCAATGTGCATGTTTACATAGAAGTAGGTCCAGCCAATAAGCTCTAAGAGGGGAATGGGTTCAGAGACAAGCCAGGAAGGATTGGGGCAGGGGTCAATGGGCCTATGGGCACACTGAACGTCTTGTATATCACCCTGTGGATGATAAGCTGACCTTGACCAACAATATACATGTTTCCTCTCCATAACAGGCTGAGCTGTTTACTGTGGATTTTCAGTCATCTATTGTAGGTCAAGGAATAAGATGCATTGTGCTAGGAGGACACAGGAAGTGTGAAACTGGAGATTAGGAAAGACAGGAAACGTGGCTTTCAGTCCTGACTTTGGCTTGAATGTAGAAAATTAGTTTTGAAATCTTAGTTGCTTTATCTTGAGAATTGGAAGTATGGCTATTTGGGGAGGACTTTAACTTACTTGATTTTAAGACTTCCTTGTTTCAATCTCTCAATTTTTAAGTAATCAAAATACAAAAACTTATATTAACAATAAATTGGTAAATTGTGCTGTCACAATATATTCTAAGGTTTTTATCAAGCTGCTTTCAATTCACTATGAAGAATTTAGATTATCAATGAAATGTAGATATAGGGAATGAATAAATAGAAAGTGTTGCCTATCAGAACCCTATACTAGGGGAAAAAATGCTTTTTGCAGCATAGGTAGAAATTTCCCACCTATACAGCTGTCCCTACCTCATGATTCCATTCTGTATTTGGCTAAAAACAATACATACCACAGTGTCCTGATGCTAAGACCTTATTCCTTCTCCACATTTTAATGTTTCTGAAATCAAGACATTTCTCAAAATCTGATCCAAAAGGGCTAAGCCTAAATTGTAACCTAGCTGTCATTATCTACAGGCCTTCCTAGGTGGCGCTAGTGGTAAAGAATCCACCTGCCAAGGCAGGAGAGAAGAGACGCAGGTTTGATCCCTCGGTCTGGAAAATCTCCAGGAGCAGGAAATGGCAACTCACTCCAGTATTCTTGCCTGGAAAATCCCACAGACAGAGGAGCCTGGCGGGTCATATTCCAAGGAGTGGCAAAGAGTCAGCCACGAGTGAGTGACTGAGCACATTATTTTTAGGTGCACAAATACAGCTCTGTTGTGTGTGACAGGAGAAAACTTTTCATCTGATACTCACTTAAGTTTAGCTACTTGCACTATACCATGGACTGCATTTCAGCTTTTAAATTTGGAACCCAGTTGCGTGTGTGTAGTCAGTCATGTCCATCTCTTTGCAGCCCCGTGAACCGGAGCCCACCAGACTCCGCTGTCCATGGAATCTCCCAGGCAGGAAGGCTAGAGTGGGTTGCCATTTCCTCCCCCGGGGATCTTCTTGACCCAAGAGGTGAACCCATGTCTCTTGCGTCCCCTGCACTGGCAGGAGGGTTGTTTATCACTGGTGCCACCTGGGAAGCTCTGCCAGTTAGATAAGGAGAACAAACAAATCTCCTCTGCAGAAGAATTCTAAATAATTTACATACTTCACCCTCAAAAAAGTGAAACGTGACTCCCAACTCTTACATGTGGGTCCTGTGTGTTTACTTCTCTCTGAAGAGTGAAGTGTGAGAAGTGATGAACAGAAGACCAGAGAGCTGACAGCCACAACCTTGGCCAGGAGGCTGCAGTTAACAGCGGTCAGTCATGTTGACTGTGGGTCCTCCGTATAATATCATGAAAATGGCAATTTAACCTTGGGATCTTCCTCCCCCCAAGCCCATAACCCCAGTTTAGCCAGGAAAATGTATCAAATAAATCCCAGCTGAGGGACATTCTATGAAATACCTACCTATATTCATCAAAATGGTCAAGGTCATCAAAACTAGGGGAGGCTGAGAAACTGTGAGAGCCAGTGAGGGCCAGAGGAGACACGATCACTTCATACAACATGATATCCGAGATGGGACCCTGGGGTAGGAAAAGACATTGGGTAAAAATGAAGGGACTTTGACTAAGGAATGAAAGTATGAATAGTTAATAGTAATGATCAATATTGATAAATGTACCATAGCAACATAAGATGATAATACGGGGAAACTGGCTGTGGGGGTAGATGAGAATTCTCTGTATTATCTTCATGATTTTTCTATAAATCTGTAACTATTCTAAAGGAAAAAAAAGGTCCATTTTAAAAGCGAAGTGCATCAAGGGAATTATTGTATTTTTGAAGTCTTTTGTTATCCCAAGAGATATTTCCTAAAATGTATTTCTACTTATTACAGGTACACTTAATGTTGAAATGTTAGAGTCATGTTTTTTAAAGTATTCTTTTCAACTTCAGGATCTCTATTAACTGCCATCTGTAATAGGTGAAAAATTAGTACAATTATATATTATTCCTTCTTCCTTTCTTCCAACACAGTTTTTAATGTTTATATGATTACACAAAGTATTTTGGGAATTCCCTGGTGGTCCACTGGTTCAGACTACAACTTTCACTGCCAAAGGCCCAGGTTTACTCCCTGGCTGGGGAGCCAAGATCCACAAGCTGCTCAGGACAGCCAAATAAATAAATAATATAATAAAGTGAAATATTTTATGTTTATAATATATAAATTCTGTCCTGTAACAACAGCCTCTACAGATGTTTAACTATACTTCTGTATTTAAATAATTCAGTGCTAGCACTGTTATACTATTTTTTTCATTGCTGATATTTTTATTTTAAATACATCTGTACATACTCTAGATCTCATTTTCAAGTTGTCTTTTTGTTTGTTTTACAATAATAACTGGTAGGTTTCATATTTCCTGAGATATGGGATGCTTGAAAATATATCTGGGTGGTTTTATGTGTCAAGAAATTATAGCTAGGGATGAAATTGTTGTGTTGCACTTTTTATCAATGCTTTTATCTATATATTTTTAATGCAAACGATATATATGTGTTGCATTAAAAAACAAGCTTACATTATTTTCTTAACTGACTCTGTTAGCCTATTTGTATCTATGTAGCTAAATAACCTCACCTTTTGCAGTGTCATAGAGTTTAAGGCTAAGATTTTTTACATTCAGAATTCAAAAATCCTATTGAATCAATTTATTTGGAGTTTTATATATATATGCAAAGAAAAGAAAGCTAGAATAAGGGAAGAGATAAAATAAAATAGGTGATATGAGGGCAAATAGAAAACTCAAAAGAGTATGACTTTGCTTTAAGCCACCAAAAATTATCCAAGTGACTAGTATTCGGTTTAGAATATGACTGTCCATATGGAAGTCTAGAAATTAACTCTTTTCCTGACATAAAATTTGAGAACATTTCGCATGGGGCCAAGCAGAACAAAGGTTTCTAATGGAAACTGGTGGATGAATACCGAGAGCACATTCACAGTTACGATGCCCGTTATCCCTGCCAACCTGGAGAACAGCCTCACTGCCCTGGGAGCCTGGCTTGTTCTAGCATTATTATGATTCTTCCTGAGACTTTACCAATTCTGTATATTCATCTCAGCATTTATCTCATCAGTAGTATGTGGCCCACCTATTAGGCATATGAATTAGTCATGGAGCACAATATTCCAGGGACATAGATACTAAAACTCATGTCTAGAATTGGAGGCTGCAAGTCCACTTCGAGTAAGTTTTCAGTATTATCGACAGAAATTTTTTCAGCAGCAGCTGCTGTGTGTGTAAATATCACGTGACCAGGCCTCTATCACCCATTGAATTAAGTGGTGAAAAATGAATAGGATCTGGTGAGGTTCCAAGTAGGCTGTCCCTTTAAGTGCCCTTTGGTGTACAGAGCTGACATCTGTCTCTTGTCCTCTCCGTTACAAAGCGAATTCCCTGTTCAAAGACCACCCATCACACCAACTCTGAGACTGTAATCCCCTGAATTCTCCCATACAGTAAGTTAGGACTTTGTCCTTTACACAAAAAACCTCACTTTAGACAAAGTGGGAATGTGCTGTGAGGACACAGCGTAAATTAAGAGAAATTTTAGTGCTGCTGTGTCTCGAGGAGATATTGGAGCCAAGATTTAAAAACGGGATGGCCTGTAATCTCAGCACCTGTTAACAGATATTCTCATTCTTGTTTTTTTTTCTCTCTCTCTCTCTAGCTTAATGTCCTGTGTTTACATCATCAAGTTCATATGAAGGAATTACTTGCTGTATAGAATTGGATTAATATATGATGGAGAAGGATGATAATAAAGATGAATCTACTTTTTAGTCTGAAAATCAGGATAATATCTCTCCATAGGATTGTTATGAATACTGGACAAAATTACATGTGGAGAAATCCAGAAAAGTCCCTGAGACATACTAAATAGTAAATAAAAGTCAGATAAGGATCCAAGCATCTTTGGCAGCCAAGCTTTTGCAGCCAAATATTCTTCACAGCCAAAGATAGAGAAGCTGTATACAGTCAGCAAAACTAAGACTGGGCTCAGACTGGGGCTCAGATCATGAAATCCTTATTTCCAAATTCAGACTTAACTTGAAGAAAGTAGGGAAAATCACTAGACCATTCAGGTATGACCTAAATCAAATCCCTTACAATTATACAGTAGAAGTGACAAACAGATTCAAGGGATTCGATCTGATAGAGTTCCTGAAGAACTATGTTTGTGACGTTGTACAGGAAGCAGTGATCAAGACCATCCCCAAGAAAGAAAAAACATGCAAAAAGACAAAATGGTTGTCTGAGGAGACAATAAAAATAGCTAAGAAAAAGAAGAGAAGCTACAGGCAAAGGAGAAAAGGAAAGATGTACCTACTTGAACAGAGAGTTCCAAAGAATAGCAAGAACAGATAAGAAAGCCTTCCTCAGCGATCAATGCAAAGAAATAGAGGAAAACAACAGAATGGGAAAGACTAGAGATCTCTTCAAGAAAATTAGAGATACCAAGGGAATATTTCATGCAAAGATGGGCTCGATAAAGGACAGAAATGATACGGACCTAACAGAAGCAGAAGATATTAAGAAGTGGCAAGAATACACAGAAGAACTGTACAAAAAAGATCTTCATGACCCGGATAATCACGATGGTGTGATCACTCACCTAGAACCAGACATCCTGGAATGAGAAGTCAAGTGGGCCTTAGGAAGCATCACTATGAACAAAGCTAGGGGAGGTGATGGAATTCCAGCTGAGCTATTTCAAATCCTTACAAATGATACTGTTTACTCAATATGCCAGTAAATTTGGGAAACTCAGCAGTAGCCACAGGACTGGAAAAGGTCAGTTTTCATTCCAATCCCAAAGAAGGGCAATGCCAAAGAATGTTCAAACTACTGCACAATTGCACTCACCTCACAAGCTAGCAAAGTAATGCTCAAAATTCTTCAAGACATGCTTCAACAGTATGTGGATTGTGAATTTCCAGATGTTCAAGCTGGATTTAGAAAAGACAGAGGAACCAGGGATCAAATTGCCAACATCTGCTGGATTATTGAAAAAGCAAGAGAGTTCCAGAAAAACATCTATTTCTGTTTTATTGACTATGCCAAAGCCTTTGACTCTGTGGGCCACAACAAACTCTGGAAAATTCTGAAAGAGATGGGAATACCAGACCACCTGACCTGCCTCTTGAGAAACCTATATGCAGGTCAGGAAGCAACAGTTAGAACAGGACATGGAACAACAGACTGGTTCTAAATAGGAAAAGGAGTACATCAAGGCTGTTATATGGTCACCCTGCTTACATATGCAGAGTACATCATGCAAAATGCCAGGCTGGATGAGCCACAAGCTGGAATCAAGATTGCTGACTAAATATCAATAACCTCAGATATGCAGATGACGCCACCCTTATGGCAGAAAGTGAAGAGGAACTAAAGAGCCTCTTGATGAAAGTGAAAGAGGAGAGTGAAAAAGCTGGCTTAAAGCTCAACATTCAGAAAACTAAGATCTTGGCATCCGGTCCCATCACTTTATGGCAAATACCTGGGGAAACAATGGAAACAATGACAGACTTTATTTTCTTGGGCTCCAAAATCACTGCAGATGGTGATTGCAGCCATGAAATTAAAAGAGGCTTGCTCCTTGGAAGAAAAACTATGACCAACTCAGACAGCATACTAAAAAGCAGAGACATTACTTTGCTGACAAAGGTCTGTCTAGTCAAAGCTGTAGTTTTTCCAGTAGTCATATTGGATGTGAGAGTTGGACTATAAAGAAAGCTAAGTGCCAAAGAATTGATGCTTTTGAACTGTGGTGTTGGAGAAGATTCTTGAGGGTCCCTTGGACTGCAAGGAGATCCAACCAGTCCATCCTAAAGGAAATCAGTCCTGAATATTCATTGGAAGCTGAAACTTCATACATTGGCCACCTGATGTGAAGAACTGATTCACTGTAAAAGATTCTGATGTTGGGAAAGATTGAAAGCAGGAAGAGAAAGGGATGACAGAGGGTGAGATGGTTGGATGGCATCAGAGACTCGATGGACATGACTTGAGTAGACTCCGGGAGTTAGTGATGTACAGGGAAGCCTGGCGTGCTGCAGTCCATGGGGTCACAAAGAGTCAGACATGACTGAGTGACTGAACTGAACTGAAGGATCCAACCTGCATCCTGGGTCAATGTTAAAGTCAGATACCATTCATTAAACATTTATTGTGTGCCAGGCACTTTTTGAACAGATTTAGGTAAATTAGCTTCTTTAATACTCTAGACATATGTATGAGATGGATGCTATCTCTACACTCATTTTCCAGATGAGGAAACTGAAATACAGACAGATGAGTAAGCATGTAGAATCTAGAATTGAAGCTAGCCAGTCTGACTTGAGGGTTTGTGGTTTTAACCTCAGTTGTGCTGATTCTTGCTTGAATTTTAACCCAAGGAGAGTGGTAATCTTGTGAAGATTTTAACCAATGCAGGTTTGGAAACAACTTGAGACATATTTGGTTTTTATAAGAATCATTGAGATGATAAAATAGAAAAATAGTTCATGACACAAAGGTTAGCTTAGTATTGCTAGTAAAGAATAAACTTTACTGTGCAAAAAAAAAAAAAGGAAATAGATGTGGCTCAAAATAACCCAGATGAATATATAACAGACCTGAAATCATTTGATGATTTTAGAGTTTAGACCAAGGTCAACCTACATGCTGATTTTTCAGAAAGTCTAGTTCTCTCTCTTTTTTCTCTTGTGAGGCAAAATCTAGCTCAATGGCAGGGCTAAGAAGTTTTGAGTTACAGATGGCATGCCAAGCCTGGGGATGAAACAGCTTCAGATGCATGAAGAGGTCATTCAGGTATGCAGCATTTCCAGGATCAGATTGCAAGGGAGCGCTAGCAGGAAGCATCAGGACTGATTTAAATATCTCCAAACCACAGGCGTGTAAAGGAAGTATCCACATGCTGCCAATTCTACACCCGAACAATTGTAACTGGAGGAACGCCTCATCGACTCAAAATGTTTCATTCTCCTCTTACGCACAGCCCCAGTTTCCCTTTGTAAGTTGATGATAAAAACTTCAAATTTCTCTCGGCAATTGGCCTTTACTTCTCAATTTCTCTTCTCTCTCTGTCACACACAGAAGCGCACCCCCGCATATACATTAAAGTAAGTATACATTGTTGTTTAGTTGCTAAGTCATGTCCAACTCTTTGCAACTCCATGGACTGTAGCCCACCTAGCTCCTCTGTCCATGGATTTCCCAGGCAAGAGTGCTGGAGTGGGCTGCCTTTTCCTTCTCCAGGGGATCTTCCTGACCCGGGAAACAGATGTGCAGTTCCTGCATTGGCAGGTGGAGTCTTTACCACTGAGCCCCCTGGGAACTTGTACATGTACACACATGTACATACCTTGTACATGTGTACACATGTACACACGTATATATCTAAATACACATACATGCATAGTTTAGTGATTAATTTTCCTTTGATACCCCACGTAAGTCTGCTCAGAATCTACCTCAATAAGTGTTAGATTCAGAACAACAAGAAATCATACCCTTTTTGTTTCTAGTAACCCAGGTATGTTTCATAATATTTAGGCTGCTTTTATAGGACATGAAGGCATTGTTGTTCTGGCCACAAGAAAAAGAAGTCCATCTTCTCCCTCCTTGGCAATAAGCCTATATTTTAGAGGGGGCTGTGATCAGATCACTTCCCCTGACCACTTCCGGATGTTATTATGTAGAATATTAACATAATCTCTAGATGTCCCCCAAATATATCCCAAACCTTCACACTTCAGAATGTCTGTGTAGTTATCAGAGCTCAACATGAGGTTACATGGCAGTTATTCCCCACAGAGTCACTGCCAAGACCCAGAAATAAAGCATGACTAAGGCACTTTAGTGAGGCAAGGTGGAAAGGTTTATCAGCTGCGACAAAAGAAATATGGAGACACTAGTGTATTTGCTCTTTGTTAGATTTTTAGTCATGTTTGGAACAAGTCATCCCAGAGTATCTTTGATTATCATAAAGAACCAAGATTGCCAGGAGAAATATCAGTAACCTCAGATATGCAGATGACACCAGCCTTATGGCAGAAGGTGAAGAGGAGCTAAAAAGCCTCTTGATGAAAGTGAAAGAGGAGAGTGAAAAAGTTGGCTTAAAACCCAACATTCAGAAAATGAAGATCATGGCATCCGGTCCTATCACTTCATGGGAAATAGATGGAGAAACAGTGGAAACAGTGTCAGACTTTATTTTGGGGGGCTCCCAAATCACTGCAGATGGTGATTGCAGCCATGAAATTAAAAGACACTTACTTTTTAGAAGGAAAGTTATGATCAACCTAGATAGTATATTCAAAAGCAGAGACATTACTTTGCCGATTAAGGTCCATCTAGTCAAGGCTATGGTTTTTCCAGTGGTCATGTATGGATGTGAGAGTTGGACTGTGAAGAAGGCTGAGCGCCAAAGAATTGATGCTTTTGAACTGTGGTGTTGGAGAAGACTCTTGAGGGTCCCTTGGACTGCAAGGAGATCCAACCAGTCCATTCTGAAGGAGATCAGCCCTGGGAATTCTTTGGAAGGAATGATGCTAAAGCTGAAGCTCCAGTACTTTGGCCACCTCATGCAAAGAGTGGACTCATTGGAAAAGACCCTGATGCTGGGAGGGATTGGGGGCAGGAGGAGAAGGGGACGACCGAGGATGAGATGGCTGGATGGCATCACTGACTGGATGGACGTGAGTCTGAGTGAATTCTGGGAGATGGTGATGAACAGGGAGGCCTGGCGTGGTGCGATTCATGGGGTCGCAAAGAGTCGGACACGACTGAGCGACTGAACTGAACTGACTGTAGAAGGTCTTCTTCTTTGCTCTTATTTAATGATGTCCAGCGAGTAGCTCAGCTGGTAAAGAATCCACCTGCCATTCAGGGGACCCCAGTTAGACTTCTGGGTCAGGAAGGTCCCCTGGAGAAGGGATAGGTTACCCACTCCAGTATTTTTGGGCTGCCCGGGTGGGTCGACTGGTAAAGAATCTGCCTGCAATGCGGGAGACCTGGGTCCAATGCCTGGATAGGGAAGATTCCCCTGGAGAAGGGAAAGGCTACCCACTCCAGAATTCTGCCCTGGAGAATTCCATGAATTCCAGAATATATAGTCCATGGGGTCACAAAGAGTTGGACACGACTGAGTGACTTTCACTTTCAGCAAAACAAAAGAATTCTGTTTTCCCTTCATATTCAAGGACATGATATAACAGCATGATTTTTTAGTTTATTTCACTTTTTCCTCTCCAAAACCATATTTGGATTTAAGCACAGATGAACTTAAACAATAATTTGAAGTTTTATAATTAGCAGGTAGGACTATTCATATTATAAAACTAGCAAATATTCTTTGAACATCAATTTTGCACCAACAATTGTGTTAAGTATAGAAAATGTATCATTGGAGTCCGACGTTTTCTTAGAATGTAGAAGATTGGGGAGAATGTGTGTGAAGCAAGTTGGAGAGGTTTATTACCCACAACAAAGGAACCTGTGAGCGCTCAGTAAATCCATGAGAGAAACAGCAGGGGTGTGAGGGGGTGGATATGGAGATGTTTGTGCACAGCATGTAAAGATTAATCAAAATTCCATCTACTTCCTTCCTTAAAACGAAACAAGACAATTTTGACTGCACTGTATGTTCATTGAGGTGCCCAGGCTCCCTGATGCGGTGCATGGGCTCAGCTGCCAGAATTTAGACCATGTTTCGACTCCCAATGGGGCTTCCCTGATGACTCAGTGGTAAAGAATCCGTCTGCCAATGCAGGAGACATGGGTTTGATCCCTGGGTTGGGAAGTTCCCCTGGAGAAGGAAGTGGCAACACACTGTGATATTCCTGCCTGGGAAATCCCCTGGACAGAGGAGCTTGACCAGCGACAGTCCCTGATGTCGCAAAGAATTGGACACTACTCAGCAACCAACGAACAATAACAACCCCTAGGGAAAATGGAGTCGACATGAAAATCAAGGAATACTAGCCCCAACCTACTCCTCCCCCAGTGAGTATTCTGCCCCTTCATTCCTGTACCCCTCATAAGTGCTTGCCAAAGCAACCCAGGGCGGTAGGTGGTCGCCTGCCTCCTGGCGCTCGCTCTCCAAGAGCACTGCTGCTGCTAAGTCGCTTCAGTCGTGTCCAACTCTGTGCGACCCCATAGACGGCAGCCCACCAGGCTCCCCCGTCCCTGGGATTCTCCAGGCAAGAACACTGGAGTGGGTTGCCATGTCCTTCTCCGATGCGTGAAAGTGAAAAGTGAAAGTGAAGTTGCTCAGTCGTGTCCGACCCTCAGCGACCCCATGGACTGCAGCCCACCAGGCTCCTCAGTCCATGGGATTTTCCAGGCAAGAGTACTGGAGTGGGGTGCCATTGCCTTCTCTGCTCCAAGAGCATTATCCTTGTTAAAATAAATTTTCACTTTACTTTCTTAACCTTTCTGCTTCTCTCTGAATTCTTTCACAGTGAAGAAAGAACCTTACATTTACCGGCAACAGCTAGATCATATCGTCATGTTTCATTGAAATTTATATATTGGACTGTTGTGTCCTTTTATTCCACACCAACCCACCTCAGAGGCCCTTGATTATTGGACAAGCATTGGTTTATAAGGCTGCCCTTTTGACTCCTCCCTCATCAACTCCTGCTCTCCCTTCTTTAAAAAAAATGACATAGGGTGATAGGGAACAATATGCACAAGATTGAAATAACACAGAATTTAAATTATCTGATTAATTGAAAGACAGTGAATTAGAGCTATTGGCTTTTGACATAGAAGAGACAAGCTATGTTCCTGTCTCATAACAAAGATCCCATTTGGAAGTCCCAAAGATTAAATAATATGTGGATACGGGTTAGAGGATGGTGAATTACAGGGAATCCTGGAAAAATTAATTTTCTAGGAAAAAAGAACATAGCTGATCCTAATTTATGGACCAGGACACGTTCATTTATGGGCATGTTAGTAGACAACCGAGCCTATACCTGTTTTATAGTAATAGATCCATCGTGGGTAGGATAATTACCTTCACAAATAGTGTAAAAGTACTAATGGTAAGGAAAGCATAAATAATTCTCCAAGTCATTATTTGGCTAAGAGGAGTGTATAATTTTAGTCAGGTACCATTAAAGGAAGAATTATTATCTTAGTGCCTGAAACACTGCTTTTCAGAAAATATACATTGACAAGAATGAGGCAAAATAGAGAATAGGCTTATGTCTAAAGTTGTGGGCTCAAGTATTGCTTCTTACAAGTACTGTGAGCCAGGCTTTTGGTGTCACAGAACCTGTTATTATACCTACAAAATAGACTGCTAAAACCTGTCTTATCTCTCTGAGAGATTATTTTGCTTTGCCTGGTGGCTCTGGTGGTAAAGAATTTGCCTGCATTGCATGAGACCTGGGATCGATCCCTGGGTTGGGAAGATCCCCTGGAGGAGGAAAAGGCTACCAATCCTAGCATTCTGGCCTGGAGAATTCCACAGGGTCACAGTCCACAGGGTCACAAAGAGTTGGACATAACTAAAACGCCTTAGCACACACGCATATGAACAGTACTCTTCCATTCAAAAAGTAGTTATTTTATTATTGTAACTCCTTGGACAGGCACAGTGACTTATAATCAGGTTAACATAATGATTCATTTTTGACATGTAAATGGTCATTAAGCATTTTAAATCCTTTTTTAACATAGGAGATTTGAAGATCAGCTTTTGAGGCCAGAGTTTTGGGCAGAGACCAAGAGAATTCAGCTGCCAGCTGCAAAGTACTACAGCCAAGTGCCAGAAACACTATTCATTTTTGCATGGGAAAATATTTCTGCCAAACCAAGTCTTTGGGGTTTTTATAGTTCTTTCTCATAGGTCCCAATGAAAATGTTATTTTTCCTATCTCATTTTTGAATGGGGCTGTCAGGATAACAAGTGTCAACTGTTTTCCAGGCCTGGCAAATTGATCCAGCTAAACTGAATTTAAGGAGGATGAGTATTTTAGGGAATCCTGTGAGTTATGTCTCAAGGATAGTGATGACACATTAAAATAAGCACAGGCGTTTGGCCTCCAGTTTATAGTTGGCTTATCAGGTCTGCTTCTGATAGACAACTTCATAGACAGCTCTCAGCCAAACATTCCAGAACTGGTATCAGCACGTTCTGGGGACAACAATTAGGAAAATATTTAACAGCCAATCATGTTATAACTCCTGGAGAAGGAAATGGTAATCTGCTCCAGTGTTCTTGCCTAGAGAATCCCGTGGACAGAAGACCCTGCTGGGCTGCTGTCTATAGCGTTGCAGAGAGGTGGACACAGCTGAAGCGACTTATCATGCATCACACATTGGAGAAGGAAATGGCAACCCGCTCCAGTGTTCTTTCCCGGAGAATCCCAGGGACAGAGGAGCCTGGTGGGCTGCCGTCTATGGGGTCGCACAGAGTTGGACACGACTGAGGCAGCTTAGCAGCAACAGCAGCATGTTATCAGGAAGTGCCATTTTCACTTTCAGCCCATGGGCCCAGAGTAGAACAAGAGGGATATTAAAAAGCAGACAAAAACACTGCTGAATTCCAAGCAACTATAATGGAATACGGTCTGGGGAGGAATTAGAGTTTGACCTGTTATGTGCAGGTCCTTGCCTTTGACCACATAAGAACATTTTCCTCATACTATCATCCTGTGGGCTGGCAGAGACTCTGAGAGATGAATCACTCAGATAGTTAGGGCTGAGTTTCTAAGAACTGTCATGAAAGTTTTAATAGACAAAAATGCCTGAAAGTTATATGACTGGACTCTGTCATCTGATAGAAAATACCTTCAAGGAATTCAGGCTTCCAAAAAGGTTGTGTTTTAAAGAAAAATTGATGGCAGTTACCACAGACAAACACAACTGTTTTGACTTGATGTCTGCGGTATTTGAGACACCACACCAAACCACTAGAATTCTATTTAAGAGTTTCAAATAGAAAGCTATTTTTCTCATATCTGTCCCTCAAATACTGTGTATCCCTACCAGCCAAAAAGATTTTGCTGAGTTTAAATTTCTGTAGCCTGCATTATGAAAACCACAGGTTTACTGAATGTGCATTTTTATACTATGAGGCTGTCTACCTTGAAATATGCCTGAACTGGGAAGCCATTAAAGATTTTAAACAGAGGTGTGACATTGTCAACATTGCTGTGGGGAGGGCAAGGCTGGGAGTAGAAAGGTATACTAGGAGGACACAGCAGTGATGCAAGTTACAGATCACGAAGGTTTAAGGCAGGTGTGCAGAGAGACAAATTTAACAGGCATTTAGAAATTAGAATTGGTAGGAGGTCACACCCAGAGCCTGGTGGGCTACAGTCCATAGCGTTGCAAAGAGTCAGACACAACTGAGCCTGTACAACTAACTGAACGCCGTGGGTGAGGAAGGAATGAACCAATGAAATTCCTAGGTTTCTGATTTTGGAAACTGGGTGGATGAGGGAGCCAACCAGTAACCAGAAGAATGAAAGTGAACTTGCTTTGGGGATGGAAAAAAGATGATATATTCAGATTTTTGCATTTTTCACTGGCTAATGGGGTTGGACATCTAGGTACAAGTTGGAAAGGAGATATCTGGTTTAAAGCTATGGTAGGCATCATTACGAGAAGAGCCAGTGATCTCTATCTCCTGGTAGCCAGGCTTTCTGAAATACCCTCTCCCTGAGGAATTTGCTTCTGACCAATAGAATATGGAGCCACTGAGAAGGTTACTTCTTCCATGTTTAGATTACGAAGACGGTGAATCCTACCTTGCTGGTACACTCCCTCTCTTGCTATCATAACTTGCACACTTAGATGTGCTCACATTAGTGAAGCCCATATGGCAAGGCACTGAAGATGGTCTCTGGTCAAAAGACGGCAAGGATCTAACGCCTTTCATCCAAGAACCTGCGAGAAACTGAATACTGCCTACAGTCTCTGATCTTTCCGATGAGACGGCAGACCATAGGCTGACACCTTGATTGCAGCCTTGTGAGAGACCATGAGGCACAGAATCCAGTGAGACTGCACCCACATTCCAGACCCACCGCAAATGTAAGGTAATAAACCTGTGTTGGTTTAAACCACTAAGTCTTTGGGTAGTGTGTTATGCCACAGTAGATAACTAATACATGAGCTCTGGAAATGAAGGCTAAATTGGCGTTCTGCCAGCACATAAATAATATATACTGACTGTAAAAAAGCTCAACTTGAGATAAGATATAGTGATGGGGAGAAGAGGGTTGTACAGAAGCTGGAGGAATAGTAAAACTAAGGACTGGGTAGAAGACTAGGAGCCTGAAAAGAAAACTGCAAAGAAATAGTTAGAGATCTGAAAGTTGAAAGGTGCAAGTTAAGGAAGTGAAGTGAAGTCGCTCAGTCGTGTCTGACTCTTTGTGACCCCGTGAACTGTAGCCCACCAGGCTCCTCCATCCATGGGATTCTCCAGGCAAGAATACTGGAGTAGGATGCCATTGCCTTTCCCAGGGGATCTTCCTGACCCAGGGATCGAACCCAGGTCTCCTGCATTGCAGGCAGATGCTTTAATGCTGAGATAAATACTGAAAACTGCTTTTAGTAACACAGGCGTTTTTTTTGCTTAACTTAATGTGAAAAATTTCAAAGAAGTGACCTGGTTAGAAGGCAGATGTCATTAGATTAAGGAGAAAACACATAGCAAGAAGGTAAAAAAAGTTTCTTTGAAGAAGCTTAGGTGTTGAGAGAAAGAAAAAATAATGTGATATATTTTGTAGGGTGAAAAATTGGTGGCTTTTTTATGAGGCAAAAAAGACTTGAGCATATTTATGTGATGAGGGCTTCTGGGCCACCATGCAAATTTTGATTATATTTTCTGTTATTTATAACATAGCTGTTATAATAAAACCAATAAAGGAAACAACTTTAGCCACTCATAATCCTTCTGCCCTTTTGAAGGTGCTTATATGCCCACCTGCATTTTATGTAACAAAACACAGTATCATTTTTTCTACATATTATATCATAGACATTTCTTATGGTTGTTACATTGGTGGCATAGTTATTTTTAATACTGTATAATATATTGTCAAGCCTGTGTACTATAAATGATCTATTTCCTATCTCCTGGACCTCTAGGTTGTTTCCAAATTCTTACAACTATAAATAATGCTGTGATTAATTCTGCAAAGCTGCTCCAAAACAAAAACAGAGAGGGATGTTTTTCTGGATGCTTGCCAAAGCCAGCACTCTTCATGCAAAAGGGCTCTGAGCTGAATTCCATAAAAATTTATGCAAAAATCGCAGGAACCATTTTTTCTTCTCTTTTTATTATCTCCAACTTCAAAAGCCCAACAGCTAGGCAGCTCAAACATATAGAAAGAGTCCTGGACTGGCTTTAAACTTGCACAGGGCACACAAATGTGTTCTGTGAACCCATCCTGCGGTGATATCTTTTCTACCAACATTCCAAGGTACATGGAATACAGCAGAGAAGGCCTCACTCATTTTTCATCTTTAATTAATTAATTAATTTTACATTGGAAAGACGTTGCTACTCTTAATACCTTCCTTGTCATATGACTCCAAGTAATAGAATCCACTCTCCCTTGGAGGGCCAGATGCACTGCCAGAAAATATCTTTCATTTGAGCCTAGAGCTATTGTTGCAAATCTGCTAAACATTAGGTTTGCCAAATCCTTCTGGAGACTAGCTATCACCTTTCTGCTGAGACACGTGTTGAAAGGAGAAGCTTTCCCTCTTGTGCAGTGGTCAGCTGAAATGCAACGTGTCCAAGACAGAGCGTGTCATCCCTTTCCCACCGTTCCTCTCCTGACTTGATGTCTCTCTCTGAGATCACCCTTCTTTTTTTCATCCTGCTTTAAGTCGCTGAAGGCATATATTTTTAATCTCTCGGGATTTGAGCAAGTATAATAGTTACCTACAGACCAGGACCTGAAAAATGAACACATCACAAGGAAAAACACAGGAAAGACATCCTGAGGGAGGAAGTATAGAGTAGTTAAGCTCTGTGGTTCCATCATGTAGAGACCTGGGTTCAAACAACAACTAAATGCTCTTTGTAAGCAAAAATACTACAACCTTTCTTGTCCTTCTCTTGCTCAAAGGTCTGGTGGGTTGAAATGGTGTGTTCATCTTCTATGGCAGAATTTTCTTGCACACCGTTCAGTTCAGTCACTCAGTTGTGTCTCACTGTTTGTGACCCCATGAACTGCAGCACACCAGGCCTCCCTGTCCATCACCAACTCCCACAGTCTACCCAAACTCATGTCCATTGAATCAGTGATGCCATGCAACCACCTTACCCTCTGCTGTCCCCTTCTCTCCCTGCCCTCAGTCTTCCCCAGCATCAGGGTCTTGCACGCAAGGACCTCCAATTAGCATTCTATGTTCTCACTTGCTCCTCTCTTCCTTTTTTAGAATAAGGATTCATCCAGTCTCTTCTCCACCAGTCAAGTTCCCATTGGAACTTATGGTTTCAGTGGGTTCCTATCAGGTGGGAGGTCCTGCAGAATGGGCTCAGCCTGTTGTCCCAGAACTGAGGGGAAGAGCCCTTCTCTTGTCTCATGACGTCAGTTAGCCTTCACTCCCTGGGCCTCATCTTTTACTACTCCTCTTGATTCTTCGAAGTTTAGCTCAAGTTCTGGAAGCTTCTGGGATAACGTTGGCACTCAGAATTCTCTCCATCCTCCAGAGTCAGTAACATTCATTTGGGGGCAGGGAAGAAAGCGTAAAGGAGTTGGCATGTTGTAGCTCGGACTTTCTCAGCCTGGGCGCTGCTGACATCTGGGGCTGGATCATTCTTCACTGGGGACTGTCCCCTAGTGTGACAACCCAAGTGTCTACAAGTGTCGCCAGATGTCCCTTGAGGAACAAAAATCACTTCTGGTTGAGAACCAGTGTTGGAGTGGGATCCCCATGTATCAGGTGTGGACTTACATTCACAACCTAGAAGTTGAGAGCTTTGTTTCATTCAGTGGGAATTTTTAGGACTTCGAGACCAAGAGGCAGCATCAGGAACAACTGTGAGAGTACTGCTCCAGGGAGGCAAGGGGAGGCACTGGCTTCTATAGCAGCTTTGCAACAAAGGGCAGGCAGTCAGAGCATCGAAGGATTATTGTTAGAGAAAAGCCAAACCGCCCAAGTTAAGGAATTCAGCACTTTTCTGTTTATGGGAGGGTTCAATTGATATGTACCTCAGCTATCTGCCGCTGCTAAGTCTCTCCAGTCGTGTCCGACTCTGCGACCCCATAGACGGCAGCCCACCAGGCTCCACTGTCCCTGGGATTCTCCAGGCAAGAACACTGGAGCGGGTTGCCATTTCCTTCTCCAATGCATGAAAGTGAAAAGTGAAAGGGAAGTCGCTCAGTCGTGTCCGACCCTCAGCGACCCCATGGACTGCAGCCTTCCAGGCTCCTCCATCCATGGGATTTTCCAGGCAAGAGTACTGGAGTGGGGTGCCATTGCCTTTTCCACCTCAGCTATCTAAGGCCAGTAATTTTGTGTCCTGAGTTTCCTCGGGGCTCACCCTAGACAGTGGCTGCAGTATGATGGCTAATAGAGGGCAGGTGTTCTTTCCTTCCTGAGTTCCCTCTGGGCTCACCAGCTCACCGCTGCTGGTGGCTGCAGTTGCTGATGACTGTGATGTCCTTTGTTGACTGACATGGCAGGAAATATTCCATTTCTCATAGGTAATGTGCCGGACTCTGTACAGACTTTATTCACAGCCACATCCTACTTTTCCACCTTAAATTTCTTTGGGCTTCAGTTTGCTCATTTATTCTTATTTTGTACCACATCTTTTCCTTTGTAAAGCACCTGAAACCTTAAAACTTTTCTTTTTTTACACAGGCAGGTAGTATGTAAATACTCACAGCTTCTTTGAAACCTCACCACAACCCTTGATTATAGATATTGGCATCACCTTTTGTTTATTTTTATTTCTTTCTTTATTTAAGCCATACCCCATGGCTTATGGGATCTTAGTTCCCCAAGCAGGGATGGAACCTAGGCCACGGTAGTGAAAGTTCCAAGTCCTAACTACCGGACTGCCAGGAAATTTCCTGGCATCACCTTTTAACAAGTCAACACTAAAGACTATAGATCTCTGTTCAGTCATTTGTCTAAGGTCTAAATAACAATCACTGGAGGAGTACAGGTTGTCTGATTCCAGAGTACATGGTATTTTCAGGGCACAGTGCTATTTTGCTTTCTCCTCGCAGACCTGTTCTTATTGCTCTGCTGAATTTCAGTCTGCAGAACTGGGATTGTGTCTACTATCTCTTGGGAATACTGTGCATATGGGGGCATAAGAATAGTTATCTAGAGGGAAAACAGCTTTTCTCTTAACTGTCCAGAAACCCCTCAAACAAGAGAATGGGGGGTAGAAAAATCTGATACTAAAAGCATTCATTTTCTATCATTTATCTTATACTTCACTTGAAACTATTCAATACTTTTGAAGCTGCAAGAAATACCTTACAGGAAAAAAAAATCATCTCAATGATTACTTTAATGCACAGCCTTAGCTTCCTGGCATTTCCTTCATTTCCTCAGGGGAAGGTTATTTCTCCAACTTATTTCTTTCCAACTGATTGCTAGGATTTCAATCTCTTTAGACCTCTTGCAATAGAGGAAGAAACACATCTGCTTTTTTTCCCCTCAACTTGGGGAGTTCGGAGTTCATCACAGTCTTTCCTGGTTTAACTACCTATAGAATGAATTTCAAAAAGCAAATTGCCTTTTAGGCTAGAAAGTTCAAAATCAAAACATATCAGCTTCACATCCTCAAAACTGGAAAACGAGAAGTTTAATTTCTTACTTCTGCTTTCTCTTCATGTAGGAAAAAGGGATCTTGATAAATGATCTTCTGAAAGGAAAACGAAGACAACAACGAAGGCGTGAGTTGCACGTTCTGTCCGAGGGCTGTTTTACCTCCTGCAACTTTGGTTTGCTGTCTTCAAGAGGACGTTGTGCAGAGCAGCCATAACGCAGGCTGAGGATTCAATTATTTCACAGTCTAGGCGATTTCAGGCAAATCCACTTTTAATCAGAGCTACAGTTCAACGAGGTCAGTATTTTACAGCTGATGAAACTAAGACCCAATCGCTAGCTAACCCAAGACCAACGTACAAATTCAAGTCCATGCACTTGCCGTCGAGCTGAAGAATTTGTCATAAGCTCGCCTGTTTTGGTCAGAAGTTTCTACTTAACTGTAGTCCAAAAATAAATCTTTATTACAGTTAATAAATATAAATATTAACATCAGTATATTTAGAGGAAAACTGTTAAGATTAAACCTCCCAAGCCACCACGCATGGATTAGAGCTTAGAGAACTTGCCACCAAGGGTTCAGAATAGGATTTCTGAGAACTGGAAAGGATCCTAGAAATGATTTTACAGAACAAGGTCAGCTTGTCTCATAACATTTATATCTCTTTCTCCATTTTTCTTAATTGGGAGGCAACAGGTACAGTAGGAAGTTTGTCACACACCGGGGTCTAAATTTATCTTTATTAGCTAGGCATGTCCAGCTCACTAAATCCATTTTTATGTTAATGACAGAGGTGGACTAGATGGCCTACCAGGTCTATTTTTATGTGAATCTGTTGCTTATTCTAATAGGAAAATCCCGATTAGAAAAATCGAATTGTTACAACCTTAGCTTAACCTTTAGACTTTCTTGCTTCCAAGGTGCTTGCTCTCAGCCGGGGCCTGATTTTCATCTCTGCTGTAGCCATCTAAATCTGATCACCTGTCACACTTCTTTCCACAAAGGCAGCAGGCGAGGCAATGATGTGGTGGGGAATGTAAAACCTCGGTTCCAGAAAATCAAAATCGTCTCCCTAATTCACAAAGTTTTTGAAGATTCTTCTCTGTGGGTTTCTCTGTGCCATGTTCCTGTTTGTTCTTTACTCCCTTTAAAATAACATCTCCAAAACCCCTCCTCTACCCTCTCAGTAGAGTTGAGCTTGTTTACCAGAAAGACATCTCAGTTACCTCCCCAAAGCAAAAGATTATTTTACAATCTGAATTTGGGGAAAAGATGACTTGAACGGTAACTAATAATTACATATCCTTACTGCGTTCCAAGCTCTATTGTACATGCTTTCCATTCATGAAGGCATTTAGCCCCCGAAGCTCTGAAAAGCAGATACAAATATCCTTTACTATCCAAATCTAGTCAGTTCCTAAGACCAGGTTAGGAATCAGAGGTCAATAAGTTTGAAAGGTCAGGGAAACTTCATTATCTGAATTTATCCTCATTTACCTGCCTGGGATGGGGTAAGGCCTGACCTTAAATAAAGCAATTAATGTCATTCAAAAGTGCAAACCCATTTGGTTCCTTTATTGTAACAGCAAGGGTTTAGGAAGCGTTCACACAGGGACAGATATTTATCCCATTATCCCCGTTTTACAGATGAGGGAATAGATGCAAGGCAGGCTGAGTAAGCTGCCCTAGGTTTCACAGCTCGTGTGGCAGAGCCAGCAATCCCTTCTAGGCACTAAAGCACCAGGGTCAGGATCCAGTCTGTGCTAGACTGCCCAGCTAAAGTTATTGTTTTCTTTGTGGCCAGTAGTATCATCAATGCACATTACCACTGGAGCTTTTCTGGGAGTGTTTTGAGGGAGGCTTACCAGAATTCCCAAACTCATTTTTTTTTGTTTCCTTAGAGCTCACTTTCTCAACAGACTGATGATATGTTCTGTTAGCACCAATATGAAAAAGTTTTAGATGATGCAACTAGCTACTTTTTGTAGTTTAATAGTTTAATGACATGGCTTGAGAAACCATGATGTTCCATTCAGTCAACATCTTGAATTAATTCCACCACTGCACGTGAAATGGTGATCTTTCTCTTGCAGAGTCACAGGAGAAGCAGATGTCTCACAGCCGAAAAATGCAAGTTGGAGGGCAGCGTAATTGGAGCTGTCTGGGAGATCTGCTTGCAATCTCTGAAAACTTGGGGCCTCTTCAAACCATTGTTCGTCCTCAACTAACCATGCTTGTGAGACCAGACCATGGCTGTATTTAGTCCTTTAATATTTCCTCAAGTATTTAATGAATGATACGGGCAACAATTTTCCTTCAGAGCTTAGCCAGGGCCCTCACGAGATTATGCAAAAGTTCAGACATGCTCTCCCATGGGTCAGCTGACTGACGTCCAAATAAAAACCAAAGGATAGGCTTATGTTTACAGGTTAAAGAAAATCTTAGGTATTAAGCTGATAAATGTGAATTTTAGTGAAAAATGAATTCCTGCTTCATTGTGAAGTCTATTTACACATTCATGTAGCAACAAGGCTAGGCATAAAGTAGGATTATAACTATATTCAATCAGTAACAGTAACAAAGAAAATATACCTCCTTGGAGGTCTTCCAGATAATAAGGGCTCTGGTTACACCTGCCACTCAGAGTGTCTGCCTCTTTGTCATCATGTGGTAAAAAGGTCAAAGGTATGTGGCCATGTGCCAGGAGCCACCCTTTAAACACAAGGCAAACTCCTGGAATATGCTTCAGTTTAAGAACAAAAATGTCATTGTAGTGAATTGCAATGCAAGAAGGACATGAGGCTTAAGACAAAGCTCTGAAACTTAACATGTCAATGTGAAATCTCCAAGTTTTCACCTGGTATCTTGGTGATTTGGACCCTCTGGTGGAAAGTGCAGAGATTCAGTGTCTAAGGCACTCAAGGACAGCCAGACTTAGAAAATCCAGGTTCTAATCAAGACTCATCATTTGACCTTGGATGAGTCACTTGCCCACTGAGTGAGCCTTAGTTTCTTTTTCTGATTAATAGAAAGTGAAATGGCATGATCTCCAGGATTCCCGTCAGTTCTAGAAGGCGTGTGGTTCTTATTTATGGTTTAGAGCTTTGATTAATTTGTTTAATTTTGCCTAATCTATCATTTCTACTGAATCATATCTGTTTACTCAGTGTGGAGGTTTCACATCTCTGAAATATCCCTTGGAGATCCCAAAGACCTGAGCAAATTTAAACTGGTAATATTCCACTTATTAGGCTATTACTGCTCAGCCAATGAAGGCTAACCAATACCTTCAAGGGCAAGATACACTGTAAAACGTTTTAACCAATATCCAGACTCATCAAAACTTGAGTTTCTTTTCTCTATAATCCCTGGCTCCTCAAATACCCAGGAGATAACTTTTCAGGGTTCATGCATGCATGCATGCTCATTCACTAAGTTGTGTCTGACTCTTTGCAACCCCATGGACTGTAGCCCGCCAGGCTCCTCTGTCCATAGGATTCTCCAGGCAGTGATACGGGAATGAGTTGCCATTTCCTCCTCCAGGGGAGTCTTCCAGATCCAGGCCTAGAAACCGCATCTCCTAAGTCTCCTGCATTGCATGTAGATTTTTTACCACTGAGCCACCAGGGAACAGTTCACTAGATTTTAACTGCATATACCCCCTATTGTAAATATTCATAATTTTGTTGTTTTTAGTTGAAATGCCCTGAAATCAGTTTTCTTTTTCAAGTATTTACATACATGAAACAAATATAACAGAAGTCAAGAGTAAAAATTCTCTTAAGCACATACATAACCATAATACATATTACTTGAATATTTATAAATTTTTTTAAAATTTAATAACCATTGTCATATTGTCTCATGATTTATACAATTTAAAAATAAGCTTGTGTGGTCACATCGATTTTTTTAAAAATACAGCACGTGTTTGAATCACAAAATGATTAGCAAAATCCATTACTTCATCATTTACCATCCTCCATAAAAACCACATTGAACAGAGTACTGAGGAAAAAGCAGACTGCTCTTCAGTGGGAAAGTATATTAAAATTAAAATCAAGGGCACTTTTAATTGTAAAGGCACAAATCTTCACAGGAAGCTATAATCTTTTGAAATTGCAGTAGGAATACTGTACACGTCTCCAGTCCGTGAATAAGGCATCTTCCCGTCCTGGCTGACGGTGGTCAGCATGAAACCCTGCGAGTTACACCCTACAATTTAGGAATCGGGGTGGCCGCCAGCGCTATGCTTTCAATCGCACACTCGTCGGTGCCTCTGCGGATGCGGAAGTAACCGTCCTCACCCCAGCTGGTGCCCCAGCTGTTTTTAACAATCCAGTAATCCAGTCCCGAGGCCGCGTCCGTGCCGTAGCCCACCAGCAGCACAGCGTGATTGGTCAGCTCGAAGGGGTTGAAAGGGTCTCGCAGCCCCGTGTGCTGGTAGACGCCCTCCCTGTAGTGGAGGAAGTCGTTGTAGACTTCAAAGGCAACGGCCATGGGCCCCTGATGGACCAGCTCAAGCTTCATCAGGGCTTCGTTGCAGCCCCCGTAGAAACCGCCCACGTAGTGGTACTCGGAAGAATAGTACCGGAAGCAGCCCTCTTTCAGTTTGCACGGCGAATCCATGCCTGTGTAGGGGAAGCAGTCCTCTTCCACCAGCCCGAAGTCCTGGGCATACTTGCCAGCGATGAGGTAAGGGAAGCCACCTTCACAGCCTGCGGGTGAAGAACACACAGGGTTACCACCGTCTGTTAGAAAGGGCTACAGGAGAAACTGTCCCATTTCGCACGTTTTCTTTTCCACTCCATTGATGTGTTTTTAAAGATTTATTCGATATTTGGCTGTGACGGGTCTTGGTTACTGTGTGCAGGCCTTCCCAGCTGTGGCAGCCGGGGCTCCTCTCCAGCTGTGGCGTGCGGGCTTATTGCAGTGGCCTCTCTGGTTGTGGACCTCCCCAGCTGTGGATCCTGGTCTCAGCTGTCTGTGACACGTGGGATCTTCCCGGACCAGGGATAGAACCTGTGTCCCCTGCATTGGCAGGTGGATTCTTTGTCACTGAGCCATCAAGGAAGCCCACTAACTATTCTTATGTCACCCCTGGAAGTTGCTCTTGGCTTAAATACCACTTCATTCACCTTCCATCAGCCATCTAGCTAACTATCCTCTCATCTATCTGACATTCATTTGGTCCCTGAAGTGGAAGGTAGCTTCATGGTTAAGTGGGAGGCTCTGAAGCCTATATAGATTCAAACCCAAAACTGTGTTAAGAATTTAATTTCTCTGTACCTCTGTTTACTTATCTGTAAAATACAGATAGCAATAGCACCTTCCTTGTAGGATTAAGTCACATAAAAGCAATAAAAGCTTGCAATTATTGTCACTACTAAATAGGCAGACACTTCCTCAAGGAAGTCTTCTCTGACCATCTCCTGCAGAAAAGTCTGAATCAGGTCCCCATATCCTTTCCTCCAGTCCTGGCCCTAGTATATCTCAGAGACACTGCAGGTTCAGTTCCAGACCACCACAATAAAGCAAATATCACAATGAAGAAAGTCACACAAATGCTTTGTTTTCCCAGGGAATATAAAAGTTATGTTTACAGTTTACTGTAGTCTATTAAGTGTTCATGTTTTCCAGAAGAAGCAATACACACACCATAATTTAAAAATGCTCTATTGCAAAAAAAACAAAACCCACTAACCATCACCAGAGCATTCAGTGAGTCATAATCATTTTGCTGGGGGGAGGGTTGGAAGTATTTCAAGAATTACCAAAATGTGACAAAGAGACATGAAGTGAGCAAACACTGCTGGGAAAACGGCGCTGACAGCCTGGCTCAACGCAGCTCACCACAAACCTTCAATTTGTAAAAACACACCATGTCTGAGAAGAGCAATACAACAAGCTATGCCCGTATACACATCCATAACCCTGTACTTTTCCTTCATTGTTCTCATACTTATTGAATTTCTATTTTCCTCGCTTCACTGTAAGCTTCATGAGGTTACTCTCGTGATATTTTAGAGTCTTCAGGGCCCAGAAGACACAATGTGGGTGTTTAATAAGTATCTCAGGAAGAATAAAAGGCTCACTGACAAATAACTATACACCAGCAGTTGCACTGGTGAACTGAGGAACTTCCAAGCAGCCAAATCTGGGGACGGCAGCAGCAAACTTCAAAATGAGACGATTTCTCCCTGAATCCACTGGCTTTCTACATACCTTATATATGCCCTGTTCTGAAAGCCTACATACAAAACTTTTACATCCTTCTAGAGAGAAGCTAGTGTTCATACGCTTTCAATAAGAATTAGGTTTCAGAGTGAGACCTTATTTGGAACTGAAACTCGTTAGAAGCTGAGAGGTCTTCAAAATCCTACAGAACAGCTTCATGTCTGTCCCTTGTCTATATGTAGCATAACAGCTGCTCCCTCAGGGTTCTGACCACTGTTGGGTAATGTATGTAAGAGGCTCCAAAGAGCCCGTCTTTACTCAGAGTATAGCGATTACTGACACTGTGCTGGCTGCCACCGCGAGTTCCGTGGGAAACCACTAAGCGGTGAGTGATGGGGCCAGAACGTGCACCCAGGTTTTCTGTGCTCTCTCTACCCCCCATCCTGATGGTTTTGCCAACAATGGCAAACTACACACAGCTCAACAGTGCCTGAAACACACCACTTACCTTGAGCATACTGACTGCAAGACACAACCTCCTGAGGACTCAAGATTGGGCTCTGAGTATTGTTGGTTAGTATGCGGATTCTTGCTTCCATCATCCCCATAGAAGCAAAGGAGTAGCAGCTTCCGCAAGACCCTGGTGATGGAAAAGGAAGACATATAACCTCAGAGAGTTGGACGCCCTCAAGAAAAGCCAAAGAAAACCTGAGTGGATGGCATACATTAATATAGCTATACTGAGTGTTGCTGCTTTTGTTCCTAAGGATTAGCACAATAAAGGAGACTCAACCAACGGACGCTATTGACCTTACCGGCAAATATTAAGATTTCAGCTTTTTCACCGAAAGGCAAACATTACTAAATGGGACTTTCCTTGAGAATGCTTTGGGAGGGAAAAAAAACCTCCTAACTTCTGCAAAGCACTTGACAGTATTCTTAATAATGAAGAAACGATGTATTGATACATCTGCAACATTCTGAGTCAAGTTGAAAGAAAATTAGGGAGGAATACATATGAACTGAGCTTCTAAATATCTCCAGAGAGGTATTTTCTAAAGCAACTTGTTGGGTGGAATTAACTCTAAGAATGGCTCAAGTATAGGTGTATTATTATAGAGAGTTGGATTCAACCAGGGAAAATATAACAAAAAGAGTAATTATTATATAATGACCAGTATGGTATTTAAGGTATTCAATAAGGAAGTCAAGATATTAAAGAAGATGGAGGTAGTGAAATTGAAACTAAATTGAAAAGTAATTGGATGGAAGTAGGGGAGAAGGGAAAAGAAAACAGCTTAATTTAATACCTGAATGCTCCGGCAAAGACAAAATAAATTTACTTATGAAGCATATGCTAAGAATACAGTTGCTACTTCAAAAGAAGAAAAAAATACTGTATTATGAGGTAATTTATATAAAGATATTTTTTAATCTAGTTCTTCAATATGAGTAGAAGAAATTTATACACAGGATAAAATATGGCATGTAATAAAACTAGATTTCCACTTATTACAATTCCAGAGGGAAATGAACATAATTTTAATATCTTTATTATAACATAGCCTCTTTTACCTCTGCCATTGATGTAAATTCTACCTGGAGATATACTTGTACCAAACCCCCCAAAAGTGAAAGCTAGTCACTCAGTCGACCCAGGGATTGAACCCAGGTATCCTGCATCCAAGATCTGCTGCACCCAAGACACTGGAAATTAAATGAAGTTGATATATTATTCAATTTACTAATAACTTAAAAAAACCCCAAAAACTAACAAAACTCATTCTACATAAAGAGAATGCTGCCTTTGTTCTCTTTAATAAATGTGAATTTAGTAATTTAGTGACTGCCTTCCTCAGAAAAATATTCATAACATTATATTTTAAAAGTATGAGGGGCATCATTTTTCTCTTCTCCAAGTAAATGTTCATTCATGTCCTTCCCTGAGAACAAAGGAATACCAGGATATTCTAAGCTCAGTCTCCGGCGTGCTATGAAAGAAAGTCAAAGTGTTAGTGGCTTAGTTGTGTCTGACTCTTTGTGGCCCCGTGGACGGTAGCTCGCCAGGCTCCTCTGTCCATGGAATTCTCTAGGCATGAATACTGGAGTGGGGTAACCATACCCTTCTCCAGGGGAGCTTCCCAACCCAGGGATTGAACCCAGGTCTCCCACATTGCAGGCAGATTCCTTACCATCTGAGCCACCAGGGAACATTCTAAACTCTACTTGAATTACTTAACACTATTTTCCTTAAACTAAACTATGAATTTCCTTGAGTGTTTACAGGAAACCTATCTTCTTCACCTTGATGCAATGAAGGAACTCAGTGCATCTCTGTAGAAAGAAGTCAGATTATGAACAAGCAGACACATATTTATAGCCAGGAAAGAAAGTTATTTCATTGGAAACAGTCAATATTTACTTTTAGTCTATTAGTGCCCCGTCACCCTTTAACTGCTACCATTTCAGATGGCTCCCAAAATTCTCCCCATAAACATCTCAGATTTATCCATACTGCTTTTGCTAAACTGTGACAATTAGAAGAGAAACATTTGGAAGGGGCCTTGGAATTCATCTAGTACACAATCTACTGACTTGACAATGCATACATGAGACTCAGAAAGAGGAAATGGCTTGGCCAGTTACCAAACTAAAGGACGGCAGATGCCAGCGCCTAGCTGCCTCCTAACACAGGAATACCGTTTCTTCCATTTACAGATCCATATCTACTTTAAAGAATTCTCAAATTTCCTTTCCCCATCTTCCAATCACTCGGCAGACCAAAATTAACTTGTCCATTTTGTTTTGGAAGTCATCTAAATAATACTGCCCTTAGGACTCCTCTTTCACATGGTAGAAAGTCAGAGAACTAGACGAGTGACAATAAATGGCAAAGCCAATGTTCCTTTCATGAGACATCAGTCATATCACAAGAGGGTCTAGAAACAATCCCAATTTGGCCATTTAGCAGTCTTGGCCCATGGCAGTCACAGAACTAACTCTGTTGGTTTTAAGTATTAAACCTTCATTCTCAGGCCATCCCGCATTGTGTGAGGGACAGGCCACATGTCCATTCCAGGACTCAAAATGTGCTATTACCAGAGAAATTACAAGGAGGAGGGAAGGAAATAATCTTCCTCAAGCCTGTGATGTTCCCAGAAGGTCAGCTGCTGAAGAAATTAACATCTCTTCAAAAGTCAAGGCCAGAGTCTAGATTCCAAAAGGACCGTTTTCTCTTAAGAAGGTAACAGGGCAACAAAGAATAGGAGGGCTTTCCTGGTGGATCCCGGGTTAAGAATCAGCTCGCCAATGCAGGAGATGAGTTCAGTTCTTGGGCTGGGATGATCCCCTGGAGAAGGAAATGGCAACCCACTCCAGTATTCTTGCCTGGGAAATCCCACGGACAGAGGAGCCAGGTGGGCTACAGTCCATGGGGTTGCAAAAGAGTCAGACAAGACTTAGCAACTAAACAACAACAACAAAAAGAAAAGAATAAGAGGGGGAGCTGGCCCAGGCAGAGTTCTGCAGTAATCAAGTTTCCACAATCTCAAATAGATAATGTGATTGCCACATGGCTTAACTGCATGTTAACGCTCAGCCTTCACCTTCTAACAGTGGTGAACACACTGAACGGGTAGTAAGGAGCCAGGATTCTTTTTTGCCCTTCCCGCTCACCCCATCAGTCAGCTATGTGACTGGGCAGTTAACTTGACCTTTCTGACATTTCTTGTCATCTTGGGTGTAAAAGGAATAGGGTGGAACAGTTTAACGCCCCTGCCTTCCAGCTTTAGTATAAACAATAGTTAGAACAAGACTAAAAATGAACTAGAATTTTGAAGTTAGGAAATCATTCTGCATTTCCTAATTAATGTAACCTGAAAGATACTCCCCTTCTCTCTTGAAGACACAAGAATAAAGACAGCACAACTGGGAGATGAACAAGGAAAGTCTGTCTCTTCCAATTTCCTAGCTCTCTTCCCTCTCACATGCAAAGTAAACCTTAGTTATAAGGCTGGTGCTTAAACTCACCCTAACAAATTTAGGGTAAAAGTTTATCCCCCTACCCAGGACTTTTTTTTGTTTTTGTTTTTTCATTACTCTTAATTTGCTGTCTGAATAGAGAAAAGTTGTAAATTCCCTGAACTGTGGGTAATTTTGAATTCTATAGGACACTGGTATATTTAAGTTAGTGGAAACTTCCAAGTAGCCCAGTTAGTAGGAAGAGAAAATAATTTTTTTCATAACCTAAAGTACAGAACACCACAAAGAAGTCAGAAGAGGAACCACTGAGTACATTGTTTTCTCAGATATCTGAGAAGATACCACAGATGAGGGATCAATTTAAAAGCAATGAATCACTCAAAGCCCTCTGTTTTTAAACTGCCCATGTCTATACAAACCATATTCATAACACGCAAAGAATATGGAATATTACAGACAACAACAGCTTTTACTGAGCTACAAGAGAGACACTGTCAAAAATCTGTGGTTAGAAAGTCTGATTTCCTTCGAATTATTATCTCAGCACTAGTCAATCAAACCTTTTTGGGAAGTGAGCTGAATGAAATTTTTCCTCCAACTTTCTCTTAATGAAGTTTTTAAATGCCCTACTTACAGCAGTTATATTGTATCTTAATGTTTTGTTTTTAAGTCTTGCTAAACTGTAGTCTCTACAAAGGACTGTATTGTATTAGTCTTCATATCCTCAGCCTTTAAACAAAAATTCCTGACATGTTAGATACCCTATAAAAACAACGCAGTGGGAAAAACCATGTGCTAAGCCCGCAACAGTCAGTGTGTGGTATCTACTTCAGGAAACCTATTCGATGACAGAATAAACCTTAATCATCAAATCTTTTTAACTGACTTTCCATTCATTTCTCAATTACCTTTAACTTTCTCTCATTTCCAATCCCTCATTTTCAAAGAAGCTGCCCCCTTTCAAAGAAGGACCCACACTTTCTCTGGAGCCAAAGAGCCCAAGAATAACTGGCACAAAGGAAAGACGAAGAGATGAGACCTCCAGTGTCAGATAAAGGACAGGAACCCTGCCGCTGCAGGACTTGCCCAAAGCCCCATACATTCAGAACACTCTCCAAGGATGCAGTGGGAATGAACTGAAGGGGTGGTGGTGAATACTAAGAACCGGGAGAGGCTGATCACTGAATTTTTAGGAAAGGGGAAGGAAAGCTTATCTTTGGGTGTTATTAATGTATAATCCTTTCAGGAGACACCAATCAGAATGTTTCCAGACAGCAAATACTACACCCACTTTATAGTAACAAATCAGTCCTGCATACAACTGTCTTCAAAATGAGCTTAGAAGTAATAAACCTGAGCATTGTATACATGATTCTCCAATTATTGTTGGCTAAAATTTAGGCTAAGATAATTTGCTCTCAAGTGCTATTAGAGGCAACGTTATTAAATCAACTCATACTGTATCTAATTTTCAGAAACAACTGACAAAATGCAATTATAGTGATAATGCTGGTAAACATTCCACCGGGAAGCTGAGTTAATACTTACCACTATATGTCATATCCTGATGTAAAGTTAATTGAAAGATCCTTACACAATTCAAAAAATCTACTTCATCAGCAAAAAAAAATTAAGGATTCATTTTCTGGGCTCCTATAATTAGACTAATGATGGGGGAGGGGTGGGGGGAGAGTGGGTGGACACTTAAAGAAGGATTCCAGAATAAAGAAGATATGGTGTGTGCATACACACACAGACACACACACAGTGGAGTATTGCTCAGCCATAAGAAAATGAAATAATGCAATGTGTAGCAACATGGATGAACCTAGAGATTATCTTACTAAGTAAATCAGCCCTCCAGGCTCCTCTTTCATCGGGATTCTCCAGGCATGCATACTGAAGTGGGCTGCCATGCCCTCCTCTAAGGGATCTTTCCAAACCAGGGATTGAACCCACGTCTCCCACACTGCAGGTGTTCTTTACAGATTGAGCCACCAGGGAAGCCCAGGAATACTGAGCAGGTAGCCTATCCCTTCTCCGAGGGATCTTCCCAACCCAAGGATCAAACCAGGGTCTCCTATATTCCAGGTGGATTCTTTACCAGCTGAGCTACAGGGGAAGCCCAAGTGAATCACAGAGAAAGACAAATAACATATGATATCACTTATTCATATAACATATTCACATTAAACTATAATGGAAAAGAATCTGAAAAAGTATATATAAGCTGAATCACTTTGCTGTACACCTGAAACTAATACAACATTCTAAGTCAACTATATTTCACTTAAAAAAATGAAAGATTCCAACAAACCACCTGCAGAAGGAAGACAAGAAAGACTAATTTTAGCTGCAATTCTTTGTTGCAATAAAAGTCTCCGTAACTTGGAGCACAAATGAGTTTGGCTTATATACTGCTCTAATGAATTTCACTAGCTATCTGAAACACACACTGAGGAGGACACTGAAGAAATGCTGAGCTCAGCTGGAGAGATCACGTATTACCAGTGTCTGTCAAGGATACAAAAAGAAGTGAGTATTCATTAGCTATAGATTTTCTATTTCTTTACTAAAGTAGATCATACCAGTTTCATCTCTGTATCCCCAGAATGTGAGAGCCTGGTACATAGTAAATGTTCAATAAATATTTCAGAATGATTTAATACAAAAGAAAAAAATCAGACATTTTTTTACCTTGGTTTCGAACAGGAGTAACAAAATTGATACCATGAACATTTCTCCAATCCCAGGATTTTGGCAAATGCAAAATCTTTTTCTGTATTTCAGCAGTTATTGGTGCAGGTTTGGGCCTAGGATGGAAATAGACACTTGACATCAATACACAGTCTTTCCTTTGAGGATGATCTCCTAACCTTTAATCCCATAATTTCAACCACCTGGCTGGCTAGGATATAGATTCAGATCCAAAGTTTCAATGTGTCTATCATACAAAAATGTGTCTATTATACAATGTGTCAATTATATAACTAAGTTAGATAGACTGCCCTTTTTTTTTTCAATTTATTTATTTGGCTATGACTGGTCTCAGTTGTGGCATGTGGGATCTTTAGTTGCAGCATGTAGGGTCTAGTTCCTTGACTAGGGATTGAACCCAGGCCTCCTGCATGGGGATCACAGTGTCTCAGCCACTGGCTACTGGAGAAGTCTCAAAATTACCCATCTATTTTTCAGGATCTAGTAATTTTCCCCTATGAAACAATATTGGTTTTATATATTCCCATTGCTAGTTTTAGTATGCCTAAATAACAGCATTCTCTTTTCATATATTTTGACCCAAAAAAGTAGATATGGGAAATTGAAGATGACCTACAAAGGTTTTAGAGAAAACAGAGCAATTACTGATGTTTGACTCTACGGAGGGTGGTGATGGTAGTCACAAAAGAAGTGAAAGGCAGAGAAATATAGGATGTAAGTAGAAGAAGGCAAACTAGGTCAATAAACAGATAAAAGAAAGACATAAAGACACCTCCAGTGGCTTCACACTTCCTAGCTGTAGGACACTTGTCTAAGAACTTAACATCATAAAACTATGTCACCTCCTATTATGGTGTGCACAGTCATACCTACCTCTAAGCACTGTTATGATAATTCAATGCAATAATGATTAATGTGCTTAAAACATTACCTAGTCTTGGATGTCTTTAATAAGCTATTAAGCTATTATGGTGATTCCCAAGACCATCAACATCCATGTCTTTAAGACTAAATATGCTGCTGATACATTTAAGTAACTATCTTAAATGTGAACAAAACACTCAATTGAAGTGTCAACTTCCTTCTTCCTACATCCTATAGGCAGAGTGTTTATCCATCAATGCACACAGATAGAATAAAAGCAGCGTGATAAATGAAGTTCAACGGTATGAAAATGAAGTGAGTGAAAGAGGAAGCTGGGTGGCAGAGAAGTGAGAATTACAAACATCATAGGCACATTATACATTATTGGCTCTTCATCATTTGGGTCCAGATTCTTAAGAATTTGGAGAAAGCTCTGGACTCACTCAGAGAGATGTCCATAAATGGTACGTTTTCCTACAATTTGAGCAGGTTCAGTTTCAGAGATTCAGATTAAGAATCTCTGAGTTTCTATTATGTCACTTTCAGTAGATCTAACATATATACAAAAATGCTACTGAAAACCAGGCAGCTAGACCACAGTGTCTGGCTTCAACATTTCCCACTTCTATCTCATCTTAAACCTTCTATGGAGACTTATTAGCCTTAAAAACAGGGCTTCATAAATCTCTCTCTTCTCTAAAACCAAGGTGGTTGGGTGGAAAGAGAAAAATTCAAGTACAGGAGTTCTGCAGAAACATGGCAATGCAGCTGGGTCTCAGGCTCAAATCTTTCAGATAGGCCAGATAGCCCTGGTCTCCCTAAGGTTCCAACACTGATCACACCTCCTCTGGGGGCTCCTCTGGATTGCTACTGGACAGCTCTCAACTTTCCATCTCACACAGACACAGGATGGCTCTTTCACTTTAGTAAATCTGAGAAGGGATACAATATGCTGCCTTTCTGAATTTTGACTAACCAGAACATCTCATAGACTAGTCACTCCTTAGAATACGCTATGAGAAACATTATACAAAAAAATTTTTTTTGAGACAGGGGTAGAATCACGAGAGAATGCTATCAGTCAGACAGGTAAAAAACTCCATACAGTCTCAGAGTAGAAAAATGCCAGATTATGATCATTAGTCTGCAGAAGAAAAACTTAGCAATGAATTTTATTGTTGTTCATTTGCCAAGTTGTGTCCTACTCTTTATGATGCCATGGACTGCAGTACGTCAGGCTCCTCTGTCCTGCGCTATCTCCTGGAGTTTGCTCAAATTCATGTTCACTGAGTTCAGTTCAGTTCAGTCGCTCAGTCGTGTCCGACTCTTTGCGACCCCATGAATCACAGCACACCAGGCCTCCCTGTCCATCACCAACTCCCGGAGTTCACCCAAACCCATGTACATCGAGTTGGTGATGCCATCCAGCCATTTCATCCTCTGTCATCCCCTTCTCCTCCTGCCCCCAATCCCTCCCAGCATCAGAGTCTTTTCCAATGAGTCAACTCTTCGCATGAGGTGGACAAAGTATTGGAGTTTCAGCTTCAGCATGAGTCCTTCCAAAGAACACCCAGGACTGATCTCCTTTAGAATGGACTGGGTGGATCTCCTTGCAGTCCAAGGGACTCTCAAGAGTCTTCTCCAACACCATAGTTTAAAAGCATCAATTCTTTGGCACTCAGCTTTCTTCACAGTCCAACTCTCACATCTATACATGACCACAGGAAAAACCATAGCCTTGACTAGACAGACCTTAGTTGGCAAAGTAATTATTGTCTCTGCTTTTCAATATGCTATCTAGGTTGGTCATAACTTTCCTTCCAAGGAGTAAGCACCTTTTAATTTCATGGCTGCAATCACCATCTGCAGTGATTTTGGAGCCCCCCAAAATAAAGTCTGATACTGTTTCCACTGTTTCCCCATCTTTTTCTCATGAAGTGATGGGACCAGATGCCATGATCTTCGTTTTCTGAATGTTGAGCTTTAAGCCAAGTTTTTCATGCTCCTCTTTCACTTTCATCAAGAGGCTTTTTAGTTCCTCTTCACTTTCTGCCAAAAGGGTGGTGTCATCTGCATATCTGAGGTCCACTGAGTAGGTGATGGTATTTAACTATCTCATCCTCTGACACCCCCTTCTCCTCCTGCCCTCAATCTTTCCAAGCATCAGGGTCTTTTCCAATGAGTTGGCTCTTTGCATCAGGTGGCCAAAGTATTGGAGCTTCAGTTTCAGCGACAGTCTTTCCAATGAATATTTAGGGTTGATTTCCTTTAGGATAGACTGGCTTGATCTCCTTACAGTCCAAGGGACTCTCAAGAGTCTTCCCTACCACCACGATTCAAAAGCACCAATTCCTCGGCATTTGGCCTTCTTTATCATCCAACTCTCACATGTGTATATGACTACTGGAAAAACCACAGCTTTGACTAGACGGACCTCTGTTGGCAAAGTGATGTCTCTGCTTCTCAATTCACTGTCTAGGTTTGTCATAACTTTCCTTCCAAGGAGCAAGCATCTTTTAATTTCATGGCTGCAGTCACCATCCTCAGTGATTCTGGAGCCCAAGAAAATCAACTCTGTCACTGCTTCCACTTGTTCCCCTTCTATTTGTCATGAAATGGTAGGACCGTTTTAAACGTTGAGTTTTAAGCCAGCTTTTTCACTCTCCTCTTTCACCTTCATCTGGAGGCTCTCTAGTTCCTCTTCACTTTCTGCCATTAGAGTGGTATCATCTGCGCATCTGAATTGTCAATATTTCTCCCAGTGATCTCGATTCCAGCTTGTGATTCATCCAGTCCAGCATTCGGCCAGCAATGTATTTTAGTTAACCATTAACCTACCAGTGGTCTGTTTAAACAATAAAACTTGACCAAAGGACTCTATAGCTATTAAGAAAATGATCATTATATTCTCTGAATATTACAAAATGCTTTGATATACTAAAAGAAAATAACCTATCTACACAATGTATTGAGTCCCATTAGCTTTTCCAATTGGTTTCCTACCCTTCAGTTACATCAATTTCTCCTGCAGCAAGGTATGGCATTACAAGAATGTCATTGGTCATTTAATAAATGTTAAGGGACTACATATGTTAAACTCAGCTATAGTTTTCAGGGAATAAAAGAAATCTACCAAACTCCTGACTATACAAATTCAAAGAATGAAATAATTTCCCATCAGAAGCATATCATGGGGTATGTAAACTAAGATGGGAAATGCCACTTCTGGCTGAAGGCAGGAAAAGTATATTGATAAATATGTAACTATTTTATTTTTTTTTTGCTGAACATCAAAACTGAGAAAGAATTTTGAAATTTTTACCAGTGGCAAATTTGATGGTTTTTATAGGCAGGTTCAGGGGTTTGTGAGGCAAAGAGAGTTTCATGAATGGTGGTAGAAGAAAGTTTTCAGTAATTTTTTGTCATATTGTTTGAAAGCAGGTCAGTTCAGTTCAGTTCAGTTCAGTCGCTCAGTCATGTCCGACTCTTTGCGACCCCATGAATCACAGCACGCCAGGCCTCCCTGTCCATGACCAACTCCCGGAGTTCACTCAGACTCACATCCATTGAGTCAGTGATGCCATCCAGCCATCTCATCCTCTGTCGTCCCCTTCTCCTCCTGCCCCCAGTCCCTCCCAGCATCAGAGTCTTTTCCAATGAGTCAACTCTTTGCATGAGGTGGACAAAGTACTGGAGTTTCAGCTTCAGCATCATTCCTTCCAAAGAACACCCAGGGCTGATCTCCTTCAGAATGGACTGGTTGGATCTCCTTGCAGTCCAAGGGACTCTCAAGAGTCTTCTCCAGCACCACAGTTCAAAAGCATCAATTCTTCAGTGCTCAGCTTTCTTCACAGTCCAACTCTCACATCCATACATGACCACTGGACAAACCATAGCCCTGACTAGACGGACCTTTGTTGGCAAAGTAATGTCTCTGCTTTTCAGTATGCTCTCTAGGTTGGTCATAACTTTTCTTCCAAGGAGTAAGCATCTTTTTATAGGCAGGTTCAGGGGTATGTGAGCAAAGAGAGTTTCATGAATGGTGATAGATGAAAGTTTTCAGTAATTTTTTGTCATACTGTTTGAAAGCAGGTCAAGGTGGTAAACAGAGTTATAGTCAAATTTAGATGGTTTTGATTACCAGGCTGAATTTATTCCTTAGACAACAGGTAGTAACCTGATCAGAGCTGAATATAGGAAGATGTAACTGGCAGTATTTCATAGAATGGCTAAGAGTGGGGACAGGGAGGGAAAGAGATCAAGAGGACAGAAGACAGGAAGCTGATCCATCCTACAGGCGAGAGACAACAAAGCCCTCAAGCCAACGTGGAGAAACGGAAAGAGAGCAAAGGAAGCAGCAGATGCTGAGAAAGCAAAGCCCATAAACAGGACCTGGAGAACATCAGAATACGTATGAATAGGAGAGGGGCACAGTCAGAGAAAAGATAATATAAATATCTAAGCTGGGATAACCAATAACATAGTGAGCGACCCAAGCAGGGCTGGTTAGAAGGGAAGATATCAGTCAACACATATCTTTATCCGTGATACAGAGATGTGCTTTATTACCTTGGAATTCTCCGGCTGTGGCCACCACCCCTCCTGATCATCTCTTTTAGGGTAAGAGTCTCATATTCCGCATATGGGGCTGCAGTCCAAGACTTCTGAATGGCATTGACAGCTTTCACAAACTCGTGGTTATATCTGTAGAGCCTATTAGAATACCTGCCAACCAAAGTTAAGATGGCTTCAGATACACTCTTTACTGATGTAAACAGAGCTCATTAAAATAGGCACTCATACCCTGGGCCTGAGCGTAAAGTGATATAATCCTTCAGGAAGGCAACTGGGTATATCAGTCTCTCTGTCTCTCTATCTGTACATTTATATCCACAGCCTGGAACTGCAATGCGTCCCGTGAAAATAAAATTTAAGTGAACTAAGATAACTGTATAAGGATGTTCAGTGAAACACTTTTATACTAGTAATAGATTATAAACATGAATTCTAAAGCAAAGAATGGATTAAATAAATAATGGCACTTCATTTGCTATACAGTTTATTCAGTAAACATGTCTGGAAGATTATTTAGTGATATGGGAGAATGTTCACACTATATTAGACAAAAAAGCAGACTATCAAAGAAGTTGACATAGCATGAATCAATTTTTTGTGAAAGTGTACATTTATATTGATACTATAAAGAACATGCAACCAAGGTTATCTCTGAGTGGTAACACTGAATCGCACCTCTATTAATACAATTTCTACAACGTACCTTTTAAACTTGACAATCGTAAAAAAAAGGTGGCGGAGACAGGGAAATTGTCTTCAATGTGTATCTGTGGCACAGTGGGAAAGAACCTGCCTGCTAATGCGGGAGGCAAAAGAAACTCAGGTCTGGTCCCCGGCTGGGGAAAAGCCCCTGGAGGAGGAAATGGCAATCCACTCTAGTATTCTTGCCTGGAAAATTCCACGGACAGAAGAGCCTCGTGGGACACAGTTCATGGGGCTACAAAGAGTTGGACACAACTGAGCACACAAACATCACCTTTTAAACTTTGCCATAATAAAAAAGGGGGTGGGTGAAGCACAGCGAAACTGCAGTCAGTGTACATATGGCAAGGCAAGTATCATAACCACATGATGAAAGTTGTTCCGTATGGACAAGGTTTATATCCTTGTCACTCAGATTTGGCTCTTGAGCCAGTATCAGCAGAAGCACCTGGAAGCTTGCTAGAAAGGCAGACTCTGAATGTCATTCCAGGCCACCTGAATCAGAACTGACATTTTAACAGGATTCCCAGATGATCCACAGCAACATTAAATACTGAGAGGCACTGGTTTAACTGACGCCAAATGCTTGGACAGAGATGTAAACAAATCTAATATACAAAGAGCATGTTTACAAAGACAAAAGACGGAGGGAGTTGATTCATTTAACTCAAACACGTATTACACCTCTGTGCCAGGTGCCAGGAATTACAGAATTCACCACGTTATTTCTACTAAAAAAAGGTTCTATGACTTAAGTATGACTCGCTATCCATATAGTGTATGGATAACTTCATACACTATACATACATATAAGTTATACATATAGTAAATAAGTTATACTTATATGCTATATTATGTAAGTTATTACATATTATGTAACTTATTAGATAAGTTATATTTACTCTAAGTTATTCATATAGTGAGTGTATAACTTCCATTAACATTCAGTTATACAAAACAAGATATACCTAACCTGAGTAACTTTAGGCATACTGTGAACTTTTCTTTCTGTTTTAATTCAGATGTTCACAGAGAAAGTATTGAGATATAGCCAAACAACCTGGAAGCACTGGCAATAATAACAAAAATGTGCAACCACATTGATAATGTTTTAATGTTTTTATCAAAGTACTTTCCCACTTTTTTCAAAGTGTGAAACCAGAGAGGTACATTTATTAAACATAAAACTCTCTGTATTCTATTTCTGACAAACTAGCAAACAACAAAAAACAGTTACAGTTGCTTCTTCTTAAGACACAGGTTCAGTTCAGTTCAGTTCAGTTGCTCAGTCATGTCCGACTCTTTGCAACCCCATGGACTGCAGCACACCAGGCCTCCCTGTCCATCACGAACTCCCAGAGTTTATTCAAACTCAGTGCCATCGAGTCAGTGATGCCATCCAACCATCTCATCCTCTGCCATCCCCTTCTCCTCCTGCTTTCAATCCTTCCCAGCATCAGGGTCTTTACCAATCAGTCAGCTCTTCACATTAGTTGTCCAAAGTATTGGAGTTTCAGTTTCAGCATCAATCCTTCCAATGAATATTCAGGACTAATTTCCTTTAGGATGGAGTGGCTGGATCTCCTTGCAGTCCAAGGGACTCTCAAGAGTCTTCTCCAACACCAAAGGAAAGACGTTTTTAAATTGTAAATATCTATCTTGAGATCTGATCATTAAGAGCTGAAAGAGACCTTGACGGTAACTTAGTCCTGAATGTTTATTTTCCAAGTGAGGCAACATAGATTCTGAGCAGTCTGCTTGTAGCTTCTTCACTAAATGAGGCAATGCTGGAAATATCAGAAAAGTACATAGTACACAGTGAGCAGCTTCACAGGAAATGTGTCACTCAAGGGTCAAGCCAAGCAAAGCAACTTAAAATCTATGTTCAAAATGGAGGGGATGAATTGGTCTAAATCTCGGGGGAGTGCCTCCCCAGACAAGAGCAATCTGTCCTCTTTGAACTCACGTCCCCTTTTTCTGCTACAGAGCCCTTTACTGCCTGTGTGGCCTGGCTTTGGGTGATCTGCTCATACACACTTCCAGGGGATTTCACAGACAAATAAAATAGAAAATCTGCTACCAATAATATTTATCTTTTCCTTCCCAACTAATAAAGTCTGAAATCTCTTGTGTGGTTCACAGGGACTTACACTGGACCTGACTTAAGAAAAATACTAACTGTCTGTTATAAGCTAAATTCATGTGTTCACATCCTAACCTTCAGTATATCAGAATGCAACTATATTGAGAGACATGGCCTTTAAAGGGGATATCAAGGTTAAACGTGGTCACATGGATGGGCTCTACTCCAGTGTGACTGGTATGTGTGTGTGTGTTTGCTCAGTCATGTCAGACTCTTTGTGACCCCATGGACTAAAGGCTGCCAAGCTCCTCCGTCCCTGGGATTTCCCAGGCAAGAAGACTGGAGCAGGTTGCCATTTCCTTCTCCGAGGGATTTTCCCGACCCAGCATCAAACCCAACTCTCTTGCATCTCCTGCATTAGCAGGTGGATTCTTTACCACTGAGCCACCTGGGAAGCTCACATGACTGGCATACTTATAAGAAATGGAGATCAGAACACAGACAGGCTGACCGTGTAGGGACAACTGTTAGCGGCCATCGGCAAGCCAGGGACAGAGCCCTCAGAGGAAATCAAACCTGCTGACGCTGTGACCTTGGACTTACCGCCTCCAGAACTATGAGAAAACAAATCTCTGTTGCTTAACCCAGTCTGTGTAATCTGTTATGTTAGCCTCAGCAAAAACATTACATAAATACTAAGAACTTGAAACTCGGTTATTTATTGCCGTAAGATTTATGTTAGATTAGCATCACCTATATTTAATGCAAAATAAACATGTATCTGCAAGGATTCTGCAACATCTTATTGTGCTGTGCTAAGTCATTTCAGTCTTGTCCAAATCTTTGTGATCCCAAGGACTGTAGTCCACCAGGCTCCTCTGTCCACGGGATTTTCCAGGAAAGAATACTGGAGTGGGTTGCCATTCCATGCTCCAAGGGATCTTCCTGACCCAGGTATCAAACCCATGTCCCTTATGTCTCCCACATTGACAGGGGGGTTCTTTACCACTAGGGCCATCTGGGAAGCCTGCAACATCTTATTACATAGCAATAATAAAATGATTTTTCTGTATTAGAATTAGTTCAGTCACTCAGTCGTGTCCGACTCTTTGTGACCCCATGGACTGCAGCACACCAGGCTTCCCTGCCCATCACCAACTCCTGGGGTTCACTCAAACTCATCTCCATCAAGTCAGTGATGTCATCCAACCATTTCATCCTCTATCATCCCCTTCTCCTCCTGCCCTCAATCTTTCCCGGCATCAAGGTCTTTTCCAGTGAGCCAGTTCTTTGCATCAGGTGCCCAAAGTATTGGGGTTTCAGCTTCAACATCAGTCCTTCCAATGAACACCCAGGACTGATCTCCTTTAGGATGGACTGGTTGGATCTCCTTGCAGTCCAAGGGACTCTCAAGAATCTTCTCCAACACCACAGTTCAAAAGCATCAATTCTTCGGCACTCAGCTTTCTTCAAGTCCAACTCTCACATCCATACGTGACCACTGGAAAAACCATAGCCTTGACTAGACAGACCTTTGTTGGCAAAGTAATGTCTCTGCTTTTGAATATGCTATCTAGGTTGGTCATAACTTTCCTTCCAAGGAGTAAGTGTCTCTTAATTTCATGGCTGCAGTCACCATCTGCATTGATATTGAAGCACCCCAAAATAAAGTCTGTCACTGTTTCCATTGTTTCCCATCTATTTGCCATGAAGTGATAGGACTGGATGCCATGATCTTAGTTTTCTGAATGTTAAGTTTTAAGCCAACTTTTTCACTCTCCTCTTTCACTTTCATCAAGAGGTTCTTTAGTTCTTTGCTTTCTGCCATAAAGGTGATGTCATTTGCATATCTGAGGTTATTGATATTTCTCCCCGCAATCTTGATTTTAGGTTGTGCTTCATCCAGCCCAGCATTTTGCATGATATACTCTGCATATAAGTTAAATAAGCAGGGTGACAATATACAGCCTTGACATATTCCTTTCCTGATCTGGAACCCATCTGTTCTTCCATTTGCCTGTATAAGTCACTCAATTCTGTGGTCCTTTATATAAAGATTCTTTAAAGCCCTCACTGGTCCATAACTTTAGAAGTATTTTGAAAAAATACTTTCTTCTCTCAGTTAAATCACTCAACGTATTTTTCCAGTAAAGTGGTACATAACATGGTTTACGTTTCTAAGTCAAATAAAGTTAATATAATCAAATTAAATTTTCCAAGGATCAGTACAGAAACATCCTTATAAACACCATACAAAACTAAATGGATCTTTCATTGATGACAACTCACGTTTCCTCGAGACCCGCAAGGCGTGCTGTGTTCACATTCACGTTCTCCGAGGTATTTCCTGTCTTCCTTCCAGTGAAACAGGCCCAGTTCCGGCCCAGCACGTCATGGACCCAGCCAGTCATCGTCTCATGGCAGTAACTGGTTACCTTGCCACCCTCTTCTTTATACTGCAACCAAGCAAGAGAAGGAAAGGCCCCATGAACCTGTTTTCTCTCAGGTCCGTTTCCTTGTCTCTCATTCACAGTAACGACGCCTCTTTTTCATTTCACCTGAGGGACCAGCCTCTGTCAGGCAAAACAAAATCTGAGAGGTTTCAGTCTGAGAACTATGCTAAAAGAGGAAGAGAAAGAAACATTTCTAGGATTAGCATCCCTGACCACCGAGCAAAATTTACACAACCAACACTGCAAGAGAATGAAAGGCAGGTAAAGAAAACAATATTTTTAAAGCAGCTGCTTTCCAAAGCACTTTACCAAAGTCACCTCATTTAATCTTCACGGCAAGCCTCTGAGGAGACTGACCAGTGAGTAAGCAGAGGCTCGCCTCAGACAGCAAGCAGTGCCTATGGTAACCGAGCTGTGAAGGGTCAGAAACAACACAATCCTGCTCACTTCCTCAGACTGGTCCACTCAGAGAAGAGGCACTCCAGCAAAATACAAAAACTTCCAAGGAATTTAAATTTTTTCTTCTGTCAACCTTCTAACTTCTTAGCAAATTCTAATCATGAGGGAGTTAAAATATCCTAATTATTAAATATTCTCTCCACTTTATTTCACCAGCACAGCCTGTTATTTTATATCAGTGTTGACACTGAAAAATAACTACAGCTGGTCCTTGAACAGAGCAGGGGCACTGATACACCATGAGCAAAAATCCACATACAATTTTTCAATCATCCATCTGTATCCTAGGTGCTGCATTCAAGGAACCAACAAACCCTGGCTCACGTAGTACTGTAGTATGTATTTATTTTTAAAAAAGTTGAATACAAGTGGACCTGTGCAGTTCAAACGTATGTCATTCAAGGGTCAACTGTATAAAGTGACAGATCAAGAACTCAGATACTTTGGCTCCAGAGCCTTAAAAAAAACCCTCATATTTTAATATATCCTTATGGAGGAAGGATATATAATCCTGAATGAAAGTAGAGAGCATAGGAGGAGGAAAGAAAAAAAAAATGCATGGTAAACTTTTTTAAGAAGGGACTTGAATACAGACAGTTTCAGGCACTGACTTCATAGAACAGAAGCACAAAAGCCGTCAAAGGCAACATAAACATATGAGCACAGGCAGCTGTGTTTCAACACTTTTCTTTACAAAGGCACACAGTAGGGTGGTTTCAGCCCACGGGATGTAGTTTGTGGACTCTTAAATCTAGCAGAATGGATACTACTTCACCTGTGCTAGGTGGCCTGAGTAAGGGGCAAACAGTAAATATATTAACTTTTGCAGGTTATCAGGCTTCTGTCATTATCACTCCACCCTGCCTTTGCAGTGTGAGAGGTAGACCAGAAATACATAAAGGAATGAACCACAGTCTGTTCCAGTTAAACTTCATTTACAAAAACAGACCCATGGTTTGCAAACCCCAAGTTTAAAGGAATGTATAAGCTGAACTACACCTAAAGGTAAAACTACCTTACTGCATCCGAGTCTCTGAATTTTAGGCGTAGAGTTAAAAGGGCTTCCTTGGTGGCTCAGTAGTAAGGAATCTGTCTGCTAATGCAGGAGACATGGGTTTGATCCCTGGTATGGGAAGAAGAAAATGGCAACCCACTCCAGTATTCTTGCCTGGAGAACCCCATGGACAGAGAGACCTGGTGGGCTACAGTCTGTGGGACTGTAAAGTCAGACATGACTTAGTGATTGTGTAAGAACAACATGGAGTTAAAAATGCATGGTCTTAGAATCCAAAAGAGCTAGGTCTGGATCCTGGGATTCACCACCCAGTAGGCTGCACTGGGTGAGTGACTGCAGGCTACTCACGTGTACATTTTGCTCTGTCTTGGTGCTTCATGATACTGTGAAGCTCACATCCCTACCCCGAGCTAAGAATATCTCCACAAGCATAGGTTTGACTCACCATTCCTCATGTCCCTGCTAAAGCCCCAACTTAGGACAAAGGAACACTGAAATAAAGGTCTAGGATATGACCGGGCTGCAACACTGGAGGGCATGTCACGTGAAAAAGTTAATAAAAGTTCATATTTATTATGCTGAACTACCTGAAGCTATTTTCACTGATCAAAACCATCTAACGCTGGTGACCTCATATGATGTGGACAGGCCAGGCAGGGTTAGGCCACTGCTCCCCCGACCACTGCTGTAGAATTCAAAAAGACATGTACCCCAATGTTCATTGCAACACCATTCAGAACATCCAGGACATGGAAGCAACCTAGATGTCCATCAACAGATGAATGAAGAAGATGTGGTACATATAGACAAAGGAATATTACCCAGCCATAAAAAGGAACACACTTCAATCAGTTCTAGTGAGGTGGATGAACTTACAGCTTGTTATATGAAGTGAAGTTAGAAAAAGAACAAATACCATACATCAATGCATATGTATGGAAACTAGAAAAATAATACCAGTGAACATATTTGCAGGGAAGGAAATGGAGACACAGACATAGAGAACAGACTTGCGGATCCATCAGGGGGAAGGAGAGGGTGGAACGAATTGAGAAAGTAGCATTGATATACATATATCCATCACACCTGGAACAGTTGATGGGAAGTTGCTATGTAACACAGGGAGCCCAGCCTGGCACTCTGTGATGACCCACAGGGGCTGGATGGGCGAGAGGAGGGAGGCTCATGTGGGAGAGCTTGTGTGCTAAGTCGCTTCGGGCGTGTCTGACTCTGTGCTATCACATGGACTATAGCAGGCTCCGCTGTCCATGGGATTCTCCAGGCAAGCACACTGCAGTGGGTTGCCAGGCCCTCCTCCAGGGGATCTTCCCCACAGGGACTGAACCCATGTCTCTTTCAGGTCCTGCACTGGCAGGCAGGTTCTTTAGCACTAGCGCCAGCTGGGAAGCCCCAGGTGGGGAGGGGTTTTATATGTAAAATTATGATGAGTTGCATTATTGTACAGTCCTATACAGCAGACTTCCCTGGGGGCTCAGATGGAAAAGCGTCTGGCTACAATGTGGGAGACCTGGGTTCAATCCCTGGGTCAGGAAGATCTGGAGAAGGAAATGGCAACCCACTCCAGTATTCTTGCCTGGAAAATCCCATGGACGGAGGAGCCTGGTGGGCTGCAATCCATGGGGTCACTAAGGGTCAGACACGACTGAGCTCACTCACTCACTCACTCACAGTAGAAACCAGTAACATAGAGCAATTTTCCGCCAATTAAACAAAAAAGTAACCTAACAAGGCTTTAAGAGTTTTTCAGAGCAACCTTGTTCAAAGTATCAGATACACATAAATGAAAAAAAAAAGCTAAACACAGGAGGATGTTCATCACAGAGGAAGAAGCTGGAGAAGGCTGCTTGCTTTTATAAACAGTGTTGCTGGAACTCAGCCAGGGCCACTGGTTTATAGTATCTTGACTCTGGCTGCTTTGGTGCAACAGCAGCAGGAATGAGGTGCTGCAACAGACTATAAGGCTCATAAAGCCTAAAACATTTACTATGTACCCTGCAAGAAAATGTACTGACCTCTCTGTTTAGAACAATTTTAAAAAAAGAGAGAGAGAGAACCTGGGAATTCCCTGGCGGTTCTGTGGGTAGTTCTCCACACGCTCACCACCGAGGGCCTAGGTTTGAGTCCTGCTGCAGTCCATGGGGTTGCAAAGAGTCGGACACGACTGAGTGACTGAACAAGAACAGGGAAATAAAATCCTACAACCTCGCAGGGTGTCCATGGAAAAAACAAACAAAACAACCCAAGAGCTATTAACAGGAAAAAAATTACAAGATGGTACTTAAGTGGAATGTAAATATGTAAAATTTTTTATTAATATGAAACATGGTTTTTAAAAAATGAAAGGTGAAAACAGCCTTTGGATGGAGTTTTCTTGGTTATTTATAAAAAAAGAGTTATATAAAAAGTTATATAAAACCTTTTAACTTTATAAAGTTATATATTTATAAACAGATAGATTTTGTAAAGCTCATCACTTTAAAAAAATGCTCCTATTTCCTAAGAATGAGAAACATGCCAACAAAGTCTTAGAAAAGAACATCTATGAGGGATGGTCCAGATGTTGCTAGAATAACTTTGTTCTGTCTGAGACTATGGTTAAGTTTCTTGAAAAAGAAGAAAAAAAACATTATTTATATATCCTATTGGACTGTAAGGAGATCAAAGCAATCAATCATAAAGGAAATCAACCCTGAATATTCATTGCAAGGACTGATGCTGAAGCTCCAATATTTTGGCCACCTGATGCGAAGAGTCGACTCACTGGAAAAGATCCTGATGCAGGGAAAGACTGAAGGCAAAAGGAGAAGAGGGATCTCCAACTCAACGGACATGAATCTGAACAAACTCCAGGAGATAGTGGAGGACAGGAAAGCCTGGCGTGCTATAGTCCATGAGATCGCAAAGAGACGAAAATGACTCAGCGACTGAACAATAAGCCCTTTCACTTATATATCAAATACTTATCGGTCACATAACACTTTCCAGGTATAAGTGCTAGCCATGCACACACTGTATACTGATGTAGCGCCCGACCTTAAGACAACGGGAACTCTGTGAACTATGCAAACATGTAATTCATGGGATTATTTATCTGAACCAAAACCATGTGGTTCAGTAAGTTAACCATGCTTGGAAAAGCCTGGGAAATTTCCCCAGAAATTTAGATCACAGATGAAATGACTTTCCCAACATACCAAAAGTTCAAGGCATGCACGTTAGAAGAAATGGGCCCATGTATTTCGTCAGTGTGGCTTTGTTTGCCTAGCAGGCACAGCTTAGTCATAGTTATAAACATGATCGCTAATACGAAATGAATTTCCATTTGAGGGAAAGGCTGGGTTGTTACTTTGACTGGAGAAGAAGAAAAAAATCCTTAAAACATGACCGACTGTGCTAAAGATCCTTACCGTTCATATTGATCAATGACTCTATACCCTTCATCATCAATATTATGGAACTACAGGATCTTAACATTTACCTATCACATCATACTTTATATACATTTTACAGATTACTCATAAATCTTAGAGGTTCAACAGAACATAAAGGTATAGACTCGGGGGACAGAAAAGAGAACTAAAAGACGTGGCTGAACTAGCATTTAGAACCAAGGACTCCAGAATCAAGTGCTCTTCCCAAATACCATGCCCCATTTCTTTATACACTCCGTCTTCTCACGGAGTGCCAGAGAAATAAACATACAAGTCACTGGCCAAAAACACTGAGAGGAGATACCTAGAAACCACACAGGAAAGGCTTAAGCAATCTGCAAAAGGTTTTCATCTATATTATGTGAGTTTCAAAATGATTCTTTGGGATACTGTTCTCATGGGGAGAAAAAAAAAAGGAGACTTTGCAAAGTTAAATAGAGAAGATATAATTAAAGTTTGAGTTCAAATATTGTAAGAATCATTGCTTTATTCATCATTTCCTTAAAAAAAAATTGGAAATTAACTGGCTTTCATGAGTCAGATTCAAATTGTTGCCCTACACATCTTAAGGGTCACCTAAATTCTCCATCTAAGGAGAGACCCACATGGCTAAAGGTCATCTAATTTCACCTAAATTTTTACCTAATTTTAAAATTTTTGTTTCACTTAAACGTTTGTTTCATCTGATTTCATCTAAGATCCACACATCTAAAGGTCATCTAATTTCACCTAAATTTTTGTCGAAGATTTTTGATTCAGGGCAGAGGTAGAGGACATGGTCTGCAGGCGTGACTCCTGGATGGCATCCAGTTCTGCCTCTTATAGGCTGTGTGATCCTGAGCAAGTTACTTACCCTCTCTGTACTCTCAGTGTCCTCATCTGCAAAATCAGGATGGTATAACAGACTCAGCCTCACAGGCTGTATTTTATAAATACTAACCCATTTAATTTCACAGTAGCCTGTAGGGTTAGTCTTACCACATAAGCATTGTTCTCACAGTGAACAGGATTTTTTGCTTATTTGGTAACTAGGACACTAGCAGTAGAAAGCAATTATTTACTGGATGAGTGAGTAAATAAATGAATAACAGAAAGAACAACAAATGCCAAATTCTGCTTAAACAGTAACATGAGAAACTCAGAAAAGTTTATAATTAAAGTGTGATCCTTTTATAATTAAAAAGGGGTCACAGAGACCCAAGTTCTGACTCCTAGTATGACTTCAGGAATGCCAATTTTTCCTCTCCAAACCTGTTTCCTCACCTGTAAACTTAAGCTGACCTGAAACTTCCAAAACATCCCTGCAAGTTTCCTAACTGCACAGTCTTTACATCTACGGTTTTCTTATTATTCACAAAGTAGGTAAATAATTTAGACTCCCTACTTATACAGAGCATCTATATATTCTCTAAATGTGCTTGTTAGTCGCTCAGTTGTGTCTGACTCTCTGCAACCCCATGAACTGTAGCCCACCAAGCTCCTCTGTCCATGGGATTCTCCAGGCAAGAATCCTGGAGTGGGTAGCCACTCCCTTCTCCAGGGCATATTCCTGACCCAAGGATCAAACCCAGGTCACCTGCACTGCAGGCAGATTCTTTACCATCTGAGCCACCAAGGAAGCCCCATCTAATCATTCTAAGTGATCCAAAATAATCCTAAAAAACTATAACTGTTTTCACTCAAGCAAATTACTAAGAGAGGCTATATCCATTTATGTACCATTTTTTATACATTAATTTGAAGGAATTATTTTCCATTAAAATTTTTATTGTATATTATTCTGTAGTTTTCCCAATCTAAAATAATACAGTCTTCTTTTAGAACCTGAAATTGCCTTATGAAGGGGAGAAGAGGACTATAATACCACTATGCAGGACAGCTGTAACTTAGTAGAAAAGAGATATTTAACCCACCCCAGAAGCCAAGCACTCAGTACCTTGAGAGGACCATGCACTGTGCCATTATTTTCTTTATTTGAATATTCTCAGTATTGCTGTCATTTTTTCTGCTACTGTAAAATACATCTTATGTGATTTCTGAAAATATTACCAAGTAGTAAATTGAAGTTTTGGCCACACTATCCAGCTTGAAATGTAGTCAAAATTTTTTCTAACCATTTTCATTTATTTTATTTATATAAACAGTCTCTGAATACTGACTTGCACAAATGAGATAATTTAAGTTTCTATTCACTGATGCCAATTTCTATTGCAACAAATAGATAATCACACAAAATTTGAAGAAATTACAAATCCTAGCACTTAAGTTTAGAAAACTACTAGCATTCAGTAACTATTCATTTGCTTCTTCAAAATTATCACTGAGTTGCCATTCTGAAAGCCGCCCTTCTTCACTTTCCTATTCATTTTATCAACTATTGAGTTCCATCCAATTACCTAGCAATATTAACCAATTGAAAAAGAAAAGGTTGGGATATTTTAGAACTTAAGTTATTTATCCTGGATCTCATTCTCAACTGCTTTTGGACACTAAGTGTGAGAAAATCACTTAAACCTTTTGTTCCACTGTTTTCCTGATTACATTCGCAAATATTTGAATACTTCCTTTATGTAATGCACTGGCTATGAGAAAAAATGCTCTTTAGTAAAAAGGACTTTGCCCTTTAAATTCCCGTTCTTGCACTTATCATTTATGTAACATTGGACAAATCACAACTAAGGAGCCTCAATTTCGCCAGCTGGTAACAGGTATGATATCTACTTCACTGGATTCCTATCAAGGATAAAGATGATACTGACGTCAAGAGTTTAAAAACTTATAAAACACTAAACAAGTAACAATATAAACACTACCATCTGTTACCATGGGTCATACGAAGCTGTTAAGACTTTATTCATGTCATCAAAGAACCTATACTCTCAAACCCAACTCTCAACTGAGCAGCGGATAAAAAGTTTTATTTTGTCAACCAGTGGTTTCCCAAAATGAGAAGATAATCACTAAAATATTAGAAAGAACATTTTATAATTTATATTTATTTGTAATACAGAAATAAAACTGAAAACCAACTTCCACTATTAGTTCATATACAAAGTAACACTGATATGCCCACCCAGTGTCAGAGGCTCACCTGTTAATAGCAGCGTGCTGCCTGTAAGATGGCTGGAAGATGGCGTATTCCTGCTCATGTGTGCATGCTTAGATTCACGCACATCTGATGCAATTTAACTCACACAAAATGAACAAGTGGCTTCAAATAACACTTACAATGAAAACAGGATTTGCAAATACTAATGACATAACTGGGCTTCCCTCATAGCTCAGTTGGTAAAGAATCTGCCTGCAATGCAGGAGACCTGGGTTCGATCCCTGAGTCAGGAAGATCCCCTGGAGAAGGAAATGGCAACCCACTACAGTATTCTTGCCTGGAAAATTCCATGGACAGAGGTGCCTGGCAGGCTCTAGTCCATGGGGTCACAAAAAAAAGAGTCAGACCCATCTTAGTGACTAAACACCACCACATACTGTGGGACATATAAGAAAAAAATCTGGACATGTAGGTCTAATCCATCAAGCACCATTTCGGAAAAGAATACTTTGTATCACGTTAAATGATTTGATCATACACTGCACAAGTAGAGAGATTTCCTTCCAACAATACTGAAGAACAGTGTTTACTCCATATTATGCCCTTTGTGTTCTGTGTCTGCCTCTGCAAGTGCAGACCAACTGTTTGCACATGCTGTCAGTCTGTGGTGTGAATAAAGCCTTTAGGATAAGGCACATCTTCCTAAACAGGTATTTCGCCAACCGTCCAGGACGGTCACATGTTTCATCAACAAACCTATGTCATTCCAAGGATTCCTTCTAGTTTTCTGCCCACTATTTCAGCTTGACCATTTATTTTTAAAGTTGAATTTTAATGAATTGTGAAACTGATAGGAAATTGTGGCAGTGGTTGCAACCAAATAATTTCTAGCATTTTACTTAAGGAATTGGCAATTGTGAAAATGGAGGGTCACAGATTTATTTCCAGAGCTGAGACGATGTCCCCTTTAAACCAAAATGTAGGTTCCAGAACTAGTTAAGAAAACAGCAATTTGATCCTCAGCAAGGTAACCAAAGTCCCTTGGCTCATTCCTCACTTACTTGCTTGTAAACTCTTAAGATGTAGGGTTAGAAGAAATCTCAGAATTCATTGACTCAAGTGCTGATGCTGAAGCTGAAGTTCCAATACTCTGGCCACCTAATGCTAAGAGGCAACCCACTGGAAAAGACCCTGATGCTGGGAAAGACCGAGAGCAGGAGGAGAAGGGGGCAGCAGAGGATGAAATGGTTGGATCGCATCACCGACCCGAAGGACGAGTTTGAGCAAACTCCGGGAAATAGTGAATGATGAGGAAGCCTGGCATGCTGCTGTTCATGAAGTCGTGAAAAGTCAGAAACAACTGAGTGACTGACAACAGTAACAACCTTCAGCTAGTGCTTCTCAAGGGGTGGGGCACAGATAACCTATGGCATCCTAAGAAAATACGAGTCTTTGGTTATCTAGGCTTTGGGGAACCACTGTAGACACAAATAAAGCTCAGTGTCTCCCGAGAGCTAATTTGCGTGCATGCTCAGTCACTCAGCTGTGTCTGACTCTCTGCAATCCCGTGTCCTAGAGCCCACCAGGCTCCCCCGTCCCTGGGATCCTCCAGGCAAGAACACTGGAGTGGGTTGCCATTTCCTTCTCCGTTAGCCTCTATAGTCTCACACAAAAAATTAAAAATGACAAATAAGCAGAATAAAATTTTAAAAGTCTCATCCCTTTTCTACAAAGTCATTCAACAAATATGGTTTGAAGGTCCACCACAGCCTCTAAAGGACACAAAGGCAAAAAAACTTTCAGAAACACAATGAAACAGGAAAACAACACAATGATATATTATTCAATTTTCTTTCTTTTACAAATATTTATTGAAGGTCTATTATTTATCACATAGTGTGCTATACATATGAAATAAAAAGGTCGGTAATACAGAGTTGATCACTGCCCTCAAGGAGTTTAAAAATCAGAGGAAAGGACAAACAGGCAATTACAACAGAGAATGCTAAGCAGTAATCTATTATGGGTACTTCTAACACAGATACCTGCAATTTGTACCCAAGTCTTCTATAATCAAAACAAACATTAAATGCAAAGTTACTCGAAGAAACCACTTTGGGAAAAAACTACTTTGGTAGGGGTGATTTTAAATGCCTTGCTAAATATATACACATTTGTTGCTTTGTCAGTATTTACATCCAGTTTGAAAATACACAACTCTTACAGAACACTGGAGGCATGTAACATGATAAATCTTTTAGAACAGAACACCAGAAATATAAACGTAGCACCGTTCCTGATTTGTGCTTCTAGGATCCTACAGAATTAATTTTTTGAAAGCTGGTATTACTGCTGAAGTCTTTGAAAAGACTAGAGAAATGTGGATAATCTTCCAAAGTTCCCAGATAAAGTTCTACACGCATTAAAATCTGAAGCCATACAGGCTTTCAGTCTGGAAGAAGAAGACATGCTCAAGCCATTCCTTTTACAGCAGAGTACTACCAGGTCAGAAATCCCTGCCAAGTACAACTGGAACCAACATAATGGCATCCCTCCCAGTCATGGAGAGAGTTGGGGAACTGCACAGAGATGGCACCAAGAACCTGAGTGATACAGAATTATCAGGATGGAAGAAAGTATCCAGGTAGCAGTGGGATGTACTGTTCCTTAGTGTTTATAAGATACAACCTTTCCAGAACAGCAGACCAGTGCCTCTCAAACGACATAATTATCTGAACCAATAAAGTAATGATGACAATCTACCAGTAGAGAAAGATTTCTCCACTCCAGGAGTAATTTAAGGGATGCAGAGAAGTCCTCCCAGGAAATACGAATTGGGTGGAGCCCCACGTTTCTGGTTTGCCAAGGCTGATGTTTAATCAGCTCTAAACAACTGAGGAGGAAACTAGTCCATTGTGTAGCAGGAAAGAACTAAAAGGCAGCAATGGCTTTGAACAATAACGTAATTAAGAGAAGTAAGCTTGACATGGGTACTTAATTTGAAGCTTATAAAACTCTCCTTCAATTTGGAGAACTATAAAAGGAAGGAGAAAGTAAATTTTTGTCTTGAATAAAGGGACCCAGGCTTAGGAAAGAAAATGAGTAGCCTCATTTGGTAAGGAAATCTAAGCTTCAGGCCAGTTCTTCTCCTAAAATTTTAACAAGAGCAATTCAGTGCATTGAACTAACATTTGGGATTCACCAGAAAATCTGCCCAAATGTGACCTGAAGTACCAATATTTTTTCCTGAAACAAACTTGACAAATAGCCCGTATCATTTTACAATTAGAAGCTGTGTAGGACTTCCCTGGTGGTCTGGTGATGAAGACTCCACACTTCAGTACAGGGAATGTGGGCTTGATTCCCAGTTGAGAAACTAAGATGCCACATGCATGGCCAAAGAAATTTAAAAAAATAACAAAATTAAAAAAAAAACAAAAACAAACAGAAGCTGTGTGAGCTTAAGCACTGTATGAGAGTAATTCTCCCTATCTGAAAACTGAAGCTAGTAATATGTACTTCACAGGACATTTATTTGTAAGGTAAAGCATGTTAAGCTCTTAGCACAAGACTGGCATCTAAGGAAAAAAATATAGCACCCCCTCACCACCCCAAATGTATTAATCATACCATCTTTCTAGACAGGGGCACTGCAGATCTATGATCTGCAAAAAGAGACCCTTCAGCAGTTCAGCTTATCTCAGAAAGCTCCCCCCCCCAAAACATGTCTTCCCTGAGACCATCTTCTCTCCCACAATGCATCTGTGCATCTCAGGATATTCTGAAGCTTGATTTTCTTCTTATAACACGTGTTGGGGTTCCTCAAGGTCATTAGCAAAAGAGAAGGCCCGTGGGAAGACCATTTTAACTGTGAGTAAAATCTGCACAAAATACAACAAATAATTCAAGTCCTAAGCAGTTTGAAAAAAAAAAATCACTTCAACAAAAGAACATTCAAAAGAGAAAAAAATACAACAAAAAACCCTGGTGTTGCATATCATTCTGTTCATTCAAAGGCTGAAGGATAAAGCCACCTAAGACTTGCAGAACTTTTTCCTTTTTCCTGCTTGGTCTTTGGTTGCTCACATTCCAAAATGGTGGTGGCTGCTTTCCAAGGAAACGTTCGGAGGGCAGCTGCCTCGGAGGTAGGTACCAGGACTGCTCTGCGTGTTACGTGCCCTCAGAGACTCCAGAGGGACTGTGGCTGCTAGAGGCCTCCGCGAGCTGTTAGAGGGAGGCAGGTCCACTGGCGGGCGCTGTTCTGCCTCTTAGCCCCAAAGTCTGTTTTTGGCTGTGGTTTTAAAAGAGCCGCTCAACAGACGCTCTATTTAATAACTAAAAGACAATGAAAACTAGAGTTACAAGCCACCAAGGATCACACTGTCTCTTAAAAAATGCTTAAACATATTCATTTATTTACGTGGAAAAAAAAAATACCAGTACTGAGTATTTTAAATGCTGGTATTTTTTTTTTATGTTATTTAAGACATTCACAAAAAAGCCACTGTTCTCAAAAGCTGAATGCTTAAGCAACACGTACTGTGCGTGCAGCCAACATGCTGAAGAAGCGCATGCAGATGCATTTCAAATTAAATGCTACCAAATAAGCCTAACATAGCTTTTAAATATAGATAAGAAGCCTAATCTAGCAGCCTAGACATAATAGCATGTATATCTTACAAATTCTAAACGTAGGCTTAATGCAAGTGCGTGAAGTCGCTCAGTCGTGTCCAACCCTTTGCGACCCCATGGACTGTAGCCTACCAGGCTCCTCCGTCCATGGGATCTTCCAGGCAAGAGTATTGGAGTGGGTTGCCATTTCCTTCTCCAGGGGATCTTCCCAACCCAGGGATCGAACCCTGGTCTCCCGCACTGGAGGCAGACGCTTTACCGTCCGAGCCACCAGGGAAGTCAGGCTTAATGCTACTTTGATCAATATTCCCAGGTACAAGGCTACTTATCCCATTTACAAAGGATCTATCTTTTCTACTGGTAAAAGCATCTCCCCAAGTTAGGAAAAGAACGAGAGCTTTAAGACAGAATTTTATAAACTGCATTCTGAGAATACCTTATTTTTTCTGAGGAAAACGTGGTAAACTTTGAAAAGTTTTTCTACTGTAGCTCCCTCCTCGGCTACAGCATAATAAAGATTCTGAGCAGTTCTGAAAGGAAGCTAATTTCACACAGTCTGCACGTACTCAACTACCAGAAATAAATAAATTCTGGTAGTTGAGTAGGTAGAAGAGCGAGCCTATTGGTTCCAGCTCTAATATTCACTTTGATCTCTTATTAGTGGCTGCCTGGAACCTTTAGAGCTTTACAAAACAAAGTGACACAACTTAGGAACAATTTTTTCCTGGCACATGTGTGGCCCATTGCTGGCCCATTAAACAGCTTGAAAAACGATGACACAGGATAAGGCTATGGTACTTTCAACACTTGCCCCAGTTCCCTTTTTCATATCTCATTTCCTTACCTAGGAGCTAAGTAAAAGAGGAAGGGAAAGGAGAAAGATTGCCGTATAAAATGCAAGGGAGGGCAAGTCCCCATCAATTCTTCTCTCTCACCGCCTACTTTTACATCAAAATTTTAGCTACCAAAATTTATGGATCCAGGGAGAGAAGTGATTTAAACATCTATTCTGAAAGTATGAGGAGAATGTACACAGTAAAAAAAGATCCTCTTCTCCCTAGCCAATAGTCTGTTCTGAGAAGGAACCAGTTTAAAAAGACACAGGTGGTGTCTCATAGGGATGAGTGACAGGTATGTTAATTTCTGTCATTAGGAAGAGCCACCTTTTCTACTGGGAAGACACATCTAAAATGCCATGGTCTCACACAGGTCCCTCTTGAGTCATTTTAGGAAAAGAATGAGTAATCTCAGGCAGCACAGCTACTTCAAGGACGTGAACTGAATTTGGGCCATCCTCTCCTTCACTGAGTCTTTACCTTTTTGGTTTCATGTCCACTTACGAGCATCATGCTTGAGAAAGCTTGTGTGTAAACAGAGCATACTAAAGTGAAAAAACTGCAGGCAGGTAAGAAGCGGCAAATAAGCAGGCTCAAGCAAGAAATCTGTAAGAAAACCATGATCCATCTATTCTCCAACTCCCGCTCCCTGAGGAAGAAACGAACATTAACTTACATAAGCCACCAGGGAGAAGGGAAACTTGCATTTAATAAGAAAGTCAGAAGTATTTCAGTGGAGCTCACCCAGTTTGTTCCTCAGATGTGGAATATCATACATCCCCACAGTTCCCAGTTGCATGAAAAACTGACTGATAAGATCAGTGACATCCTATGAAAGGTTTACAATGGAAAACTCAGTCATTAAGTTGAGATAAAGCATCATCATGAAAGAAAACAAATGGCTAGGCGTCTTCTGATTCTTTTCCTGAATCGAAACACTTTTAAAAGTAAACATCAAGTTATTTAAAAGAAAGACAAACACCTCATTTTGGTGTATTCAATCTATATTAAAGCAAGTAACTCTATCCCAGTAATACTCTGAAAGTTGAATTGTTACATCTTAAAAATAAAACCAGAAGTCACAATGGAAAAGACCACAATGAGACTCCCAAATCCTTTGCTGTAGAAAACACATGATTTCTGGCTGTTGTGACAAGTTTGAAATTTACAAGTCACTGGCACACAAAACGGGCAAATAAATCCTCTGGTATGGATTTCTTTGTGTTGAGTGCCAAGCTGCTTTAGAAATACTCATGGTAGAGATTTTAGCTTACAGTTCTACTAAGACTAGTAGCTCCCAAACAAAAACTCAATTAGAAATCAGTGAACTTTGTTTAACCATCACCAAATAAGTTTTTCAGCCATTATGAATCTAGCTTCTCTTCCACGTACTTTCTTCAGCCCTTGAGTAGTTTAATCTTCAAAATATAAACTGAGTTCATTCTCTACTACTCCCTTTTACAGTCTCAGAAAGTAAAAGGGGAAACAGCAAAAGGTTAGAAAGCCTATTCAACTTAAGAGTATCCTTTGGAGCTGAGTCTGTTTCACACCACTTCCTTCCTTGGCAATCAGGTGGAGGACAGTGGAGAGGAGCGTTATACATGCTCATGGTAAAAAAATGAACAAAGTACACAAAAGCATAAAGGAGAAAAAATAATCACTTACCTACCCATCACAAAGTCAGTCATAATTAAACATCCTCTATATTGTTTTGTTACATTGTGTGTTTTCATAAAAGAAGGTGGTTGTTTTTCATCTGCAAGTACTTTTCATTTGCAGATGTGTTGGACTTACAGTCAAATGGCAATCCTATTAAAAGTTGATAGTCTTAGAAACTGGTCTGTGGCCAGCACATTATTTTAAGGGAAAACTGAATTCAAATGTCTGTAGGAAAGTTTTCATTTCATAGGCCATAAGTCAAATTACTCCTTACTGCTTTACATAAAGTTGTTTCAGATGCTTAGGTATCTGCCTGGGTGAGCCCTAAATTCATTTGAGTTTGTAACCCCTCACCCCGAGTGTTCTGATAACTGAACCTACGGTGAAAGTTAAGGAGGAAAAAGTGTCTTTCAAAAATATAAACCTAGTGCTTCCTTCTTGACTCACACAGTGCATAAACTTTCAGCATCAAGATTTCCTTCTTGAGAAGGAAATCTATCTAGCTTGAGATCATCTACTCCACTGCCAATTTCTTAAGCAGTTAAAACCAAGGGAAAAAAGGCCTAAAAAGAACAAATCATGAAAAATTCTGCTTATTCTCCAGATGAGTCCTGAATAAGGGCGACTTAATACAGCACGTTCCTGGCAATAAAAGTGGTACCACATGGCTCCAAAGTTGGAATGTAGGGAGAATGGTGTGGAAGCTGTCTGTTCTGAACTGCAGGCTGAGCTGAGGGATGAGGAGTAGACACCTAACAGGATACCTTGCCCGCATCAGCTACTCAACAAACTCGAGCAGGAACAACCCTAAGAAACAATTTCATGAAAGCCTATCTGAAACAGGACAAGAGCAAACAAGTGGGAGAGTCTGTTATCAGTCAGAGGAGAGACCTGAAATCCAGCTGATTGGCAGACTGACAACGGAGGGTATAAATGACAAACGTTCGTCAAATGTTTCTGCAATAGCAGTTAGCTTATATATGATAGCTGAATAGTAAAATACTGCTTATATTTTGATAATTATTTTTTTAAAAAATAATTTTCATTTAAAAGTTACTTCTAATATCAGTAGGAAAAAAACAATCTCACATGCCTCTGCGTAAATAGGTGCACTTTGTTGGGTCACACACCCAGCGTAATTTCCCCAGCACCACTGCACAAAATTCCGTAAGGCTTCGGGTAAAGTCCAGCAAGACTTTTATGTTAAAAAGTGTTCCCCCCAAAGTATTTGTCCTATTATGTAAAGTCAAGTCCACTTTATCATTTTTCCTGAATTTGTTAAGCTTTGCTGCTCTCCATTACTTTTCTAGTTGGCTTTGCTAAGAGAACATAGCATTTTATCACTCTGGAAAGCATGTTTCTCTGGAACTACTTGATTATGTTGAGAGAAATTTTAAAACCATATATCTTGTTAATGTTCTGCTCTGCTTACTGAAATTATGACACTTATCACATGACCTAACCACAGCCTAGTGTCTGATTTTTCAGCAGGAAAAGAAAACACAGTCCTGATAATGGTTCTGGTCAAATGGACACTTTTAAAAATATACTGAAATCAGTAGCAGGAGATCACCCTTGTTATTTTTATTCCTAATGAGAGAATGCCATTCAGAAGCACATGATCAGGTAGGGTTCTACCCTACAACAGACTATACACAATGACTTCCCAATTGTGGTTGAGAACACTTATAACCTTATTTGGCTTTAAAAAGCCTTTATTTACCTGAAAATAATGTTCTGAGGCTACAGAAAAGTGCGAAATCTGCTTACACCTTCGATCTAAAGAGAAATAGAGTTGACCCTTGAACAAACGAACAACACAGGGTTTGGGGCACCAATCCTGCAAGTAGCTGAAAATCCACCAATAATTAACAGGCAGCCCTCCACAATCTGGGTTCCACATCTAAGGTATCAGCCAACCTTGGATTCTCATCTGCAGATTCAACTCACCTCTGATCGAGCAATGCTGCAGTATTTACCATCAAAAAAAAAAAAAAATTCTGTGTAAGTGGACCCATGAAGCTCAAACCTGTTATTGTTCAAGGGTCAGTATGGCTGGTAGACATACCCTCTGTCCCCACCACCTCCAGACTGCTAATCAAGCTGAGAGCAGAAAAACCGACAGGAAAATATTAATGGAGGGAAATGGCCCTTGCCTATTTCTGATTACATCTTAGGTAACTGACGGTGTCATCAGAGGCTCCACTACCTGTTTCTCCAAGCCTACCGAAGTGAAGAATGAAAAGTCTTCCAAGCTAAATGGGTAAAACTATTTATTCATCTATTTATATACTACACCCTATCTTGTACTTAAATAATTCAGGCAACCTATTTCTCAACTGAATTCTACTTCACTTGCATGTTTTAAACAAATATCGATTACCTGTTTTGTATCCACAGAAGAAAAAGGGAGAAAAGGGGAAAGGAGGGGCAAGAGGGTACATGGTAAGAATGGATTCGAATCTCTCTTTCATTGAGCATCAAGTCCACAGGCATTCACTCCCAACCTAAAAGCAAAAAACTTTTAAAGGACTGTAACAGAGTACCTGTAAGAGGTCTATAGAGCCCTAGGCCTAAGATCAAGAATTATATTCAGAAGGAATCACATTACACACTACCACTTTAAAAGCTCATACAGATACTCTTAACAATTTTTAAAAATACATAGTATCTATACGGTGATAGTATCTAGGGGTGATAATAAAAAATATTTAATAAATGGTCAAGCATGGGCTTCAACTAATAAAGCAGACCGCTGGCCTGCCAGTGGCCAGCACAGATGGACTGGTTCCCACCAGCTGAAAAGCAGATAGCCAATCCAGGTGAGAGGAGACAGTTTTTCCTGTCTCTCTTTTCTTTTTTCATATTAAGAAGGGGTCCTCATAGTTTAAAAAAAAAAAGTATTGGGCATTATGATTCTAAGAAATTTGACTAGATTACATCACAACCCACATGAGGAATCACAATAAGTTCAGAAACTCATCTTTTGCTGATTCTTAGTCTTTCTTCATCTTTAACAGACTCATTCCCTCATGTTCCCACAAAATCCTGTAATTGGTTAACTCTTATCATTTAATTGGTTACCTCTTACCATATGTTTTAAAGGCTATCAATACTATCCCTTGAAAGAGTCTCTATTTAATAACCTTTATTTATAATAAGAAATAGCTAGTCTCTGGCTTGTGGGTTCAACTTAGTTAAACCATTTAATACTCTGCAAACAGGAAGGATATCTGGGATGGATTGCAGTTTGTGCCCAACTGTTTTACCCTAGAGTGTGTCTGCAATTAGCAGCAGTGTGTAAGACCACTGGAATGGACATCAGCTCTTCCCCAGTGAGAGAAGAAAACCAGCTGGGCTGGCGGGGCTACCTTTTACTTTAGCCCAAGGGGTAACTCCAAGGCTCTCCATCTCTTTGTCTGAGCTTAGTCAAATAAGTTATTCACATTAATATATTTAGTACATGACATTATTTCAATGAGTCATTCAGGTCAGTTTCTCAGAGCTAACAAACAATGATAAGAGGGACAGTATAATAACCTCAAGAAAAGTTTATAAAATTCCTATCTTTCCTACAGATTCAGTAGGAAGCCAACTAAAGCAACAATTAGAAATAAAGGTGTAGTAATAAAGAAAATAAATTATTTAGTCATACTTACCAAAATGTAAATTCAAACACAGATGGATTGCACACATGCAAATATAGATTTGGAGTGTTTTTTTTTTTCCTTTTTTTAAACCAAAGTCATAATTTTAAATAAAGTGGCAAAATTACATCATCTAATTTCTCTTGGAAAAACTGGTACAATTCTGGTTATCTTCCTAATCTAAAGTTAAAATACTGAGGGTCTCCTCATTAGAAGACTCTTCAGATAGCAAATCACTGGAAATAATGAATGCATATTCCAACAAAACGTACCTTAAAAAAGGCGAACCACTTGTAGTCATTCAACACAATCTCAAAGCCTTGATTGTAAATGATGGTGAAATGGCCGGAATTGCCAAAGTCATCATATGCTGTATCCAACTTCCTGAGGTGCACCACTACTTTTTTTTCTGGTGGTCCTAAACAAAAGAAAATACACAACAAAGGAAAGTTATTTGGACTTCGATGGGAGGTAGTCTCATCTATAAGTTCCGTTATTTTTAAGCAGTTTTCCTTTCCTGCTGCTGAATACCAGTGGATCTGGCTTATGAAGATATCAGAGTGTGTTGTGGCCTCTTTCTGAATAATCCCAGAGGGGTCTCAGGCAAGCCTGTGAAGTGAAGGCTCAAAAGATATATTAAGTAACCCATCAGGTAGAGACCCCAAAAGTACAGCCACTACCTTCCCAGAGGATCCAAACACTGAAAAAATTTTTCCCTGAAGAAAAGGAGAAATAGGGAATGTTGAAAATGACAGACAGAAATGGGGAGAAGACAAAATGGTAGTCAAAAAGTGGAAATATAAAAACATAAAAACATCTGCTATCAGTTCATAAGAACAAAGGACAATGATCTCTTCAAAGAAGAAATGGGGTATCTTTCTCCTAAATGGCTACAAAGCTCAGAATCTCAGAATCTCAATCCTTCCAGTCTTCAGCAAACTCAAGGTTTTTATCCTACAAAGCTAATTTATACTGATAGGAACTAAACTTTTAACCTTCAGAAAATAGGGACTCAGGTTTGTCTTTAATGATTAGATTAAGGTCAAAGTATGGTATATGGGCAGAGGCTGCCTGAAAAGGATTCTGCTTGTCCTCTCTGGAAGTTCCACACTGTGCACAAATTTTCCATGTTTCCTATTAATGCTCTGAAATAGGAGATTCCAAGGGCTTCTCAGGCGGCTCTAGTGGTAAAAGCCGAGGCAGGAGACACAAGAGAACCAGGTTCGATCCCTGGGGAGGAAGATCCCCTGGAATACGAATGGCAACCCACTCCAGTATTCTTGCCTGGAAAATTCCAAGGACAGAGGAGTCTGGCGGGCCACAGTCCATGGGGGCTGCAAAAAGCTGGACAGGACTGAGTGAGCGCACACAGGCGATTCCACGCAACAGAACAATGCAAATCCTGATCTCCCTTCTGCTTTGGACCTCCAAGTTCAACTTTTAAAAGAGAAAAAGATTATAATGCCCCATATTATGAACTGCCACATGGTCATCTGGAGTTGGACAGCTGAGTAAGTCTGTTCAGTGACAAATGAACTAGCAATCTTTGTTCTGTTAACAAGGAAATTGTGGCCAAGAGCTCTGCTCATTCTGCAGAAGCCACAGTGTGGTAAGGGCCTGAGTAGAACAAGAGTGCCTCTCCTGACCCAAGACTGTGTTTTTCCTCTCCCTTGACTAAAATTTGTCCTCAGGATAGCAGTGTTATCGGAGAGCATATGAAATGTTCTAGTGTGTTCAAATGTTGTTGTTCAGTGGCTCAGTTGTGTCTGACTCTTTGTGACCCCAAGGACTGCAGCAAGCCAGGCTTCCCTGTCCTTCACCATCTCCCTGAGTTTGCTCAGATACTAGATACTGAGAGCCTTCCGTGACCTACACATTGTGCTTGGCTCCCTGCATTTCAAATTACTGGCTAAAGAGGTATTAAAAAAAAAACAATTATATACTACCTGCCCTGCAGTACATGAACCCATCCTTCAATACATGAAACTGTGGAGGAGAACCATACCAGAAGCTTTCTCAGACTAACAGCATCAACACAAGTCCAAATCAAAACCGCTGGGCATAAGGGCTCTTTTCCACAATCAAACAAAAGGAGAAAAAGTTAACAGCTATATTCTCAAGAGTCTTTAAGCTCATTTTTCACTGGCACAACGAAATACTGAGCATTGGATGGGGAGATAAGATTGCCTGGTCTCAACTCTCTTCCAAACAAACAAAAAACAACAAGAAACAAAACTCAAGGGAGAAAAAAAGTTATTGCAGAAAGTGTTGAGGGCCCAGGAAACAATCAAGACCACGTGAAGTTAGAAGCGCTCAGCCTCTCCACTCTGACATCGCCGCCCTGGAGCGGGAGGGGGCGCCCGGAGGGACCCCAAGTCCAGCCACGACAGCCCGGCCACCCGCCAACGGGAGCGGGGAGGGGGGTTCGCTGCGGGGACAAGGGCACAGGGATCGAAGGGCAGGAGCCCCGGGCAGACCCAGGGAGGAAGCGGGTGCCCGGGCGCCGGCGGCTTACCCATCACCGAACAGTTGACATCGCGCTGGGAGCCGCTGGGGCCCACCTGGAAGACCCAGGTGCCCAGGAGGTCGGGGTAGGTGCAGTTGGCAGGCGTGTCCCCGCGCACGGAGCCAGCGCCGCAGACGAGCAGCAGGAGCGCGGCGAGCCGCCAGCCGAGCCGGGGACCCATGCAGGCAGACGGGAGGAAGCGGGCGGGGGGAAGAGAGCCGCGGCGCGCCGGGCGGGACTGCAGCCGCCGCGGCCGCGCGCGCCCTGAAGTCGGCGGAGGGCCGGAAACGCGGCCCGGCGAGGGTGGGGTCTCGGGCGGGGCTAGGGGTCGCTCCGCCCCTCGGGGGGGGGGCGCGGGGCGCGCGGGTCGCCTGGGGGCCGCCGGCTCCGGGTTCGGTCGCCCGAGGACAGCTCTCCAGGGGCAGGAGAGCCACCGCCACTCCATGGGCGCCCCGGACGCGCTCCTTCGCTCCTGGAGGGGTAACGGAGGGAGGGAGACTGAGAATAAAAAAGAAAAAAAAAAAGGTGGGGGGGAGGCGTACAGAGTCAGGCTTGCGGGCGAGGGGAGACCGAAGGTCAGAGAGAAGCGGGAGCCAGGTGCGGAGGCGGCGGTGAGGGGCTGGCGGCATCCAGGCTGGGAGAAGGGTCCAGAGCGCGCGGTCTAACCAGGGCAGCTTTCCTTACTTGCTCGTCGTCCCCACTTAGTCCTCACTCAGTTACCTTTTTCCCCTCAGAACTACTTTACGTGCGACCACCAGCACACTCCCACCCACCCCCTGCTGTTTGAAAACTGCTCTTCCTTCCTTTTCCGAAAACTTTCTTTGCCTTTTTTTTTTTTTTTTTTGCTGGATTTTGTCGGTTTCCTGTTCATGTTCTTGGCCTGTTGTCTACAGGAGAATTCAGTTGTAGTGCAAACTTGCAGTTTTTGTGTATTAGTGTTTTGTTTTCTGTCCTCCTGCTAATTTTATAGGATTTAGTTGCGCGCCCGCGCGCCCGCAAACGCGTACAGGCACTGAGGCTCTTGTTTTACAACTGAAAAGCTGCAGGCCCAGAGAGAGGAAGTAACTTGCCCTGGATGAGGACGGTAGCTGGTGGGAGATAGTCGGTCTTGTGATCAGGTTTCAGAGTGCCAGTCTGATCGCTGGTAATTATTAAGTAGCACGATTTCCAGATGCTTCCTTGTGCAGTTTAATTATCCCCCTTTTCTGTGAGAGCTGCTGTCTTTCCTATCTGTTGTTGGAAGTCGGGGCTCCTTTCCTGTACAGAGTGTTCTAGGCGTCAGGCTTCGAGCATCATCAAGAACATGTGATGAAGAAGACAGACTTTCCTGTGTTCCTGCTAGGGCATGTTCATTTTGCCCTCATTACACTGATTTCAAATAAATATTTGTATGCCCACCTTTTCCACCAGATTCAAGGAAGCAAGTCCCGATTATTCACCTTTGTCTCCCTAGATAATGGCTTGAAAAAACTAAGGAAGTGTCCTGAGGTGTTAAAATAAATTCACTTAATAACCTTATCTTGATTTCTAGGCCTGAAAGCCAATTTCAATTAGGCAGAAGGCGTTGCCCTTGAAAGCTCAGAAATGAAAATGCTCTCTAATATAGTCACAAACTGCAAAGGCATGGGTGGAGCTAACACCCTTCTAGGTTTTATTGCCCTTTACTGAGGATGAAAAGCTGACAGCATGAATTAAACTAGCCCATTTACTGTTCAGAGATAACATGCTGACAGAGAAATGTAGCATTCCTAATCTCTGCGAAAATGTGCCATTGGTTGTTGAAATACTAAAACTTATGTTAGATCATCAATTATGAATTGAATAATCAAGTTGAAAATTTCTTTGATCATGTAATCAAAGTAGCACAAACAATTGTGAAAAAAGTTGAAAACACATCTCTAGTCAATGAATAAATAGGAAAGAATCTCGAAGACTTCTTAACCTAATGGATTTGTTTTGCTATTTGGAAATGAAGATCCAGAGATAATAATAACAGTCGCATTGCCAGTTACTAAGATTTAGGAATAAACCTCAGGTACTTTGACTTTCAATTTAGTTTATTTCTACTAATCTAATAATTCTCAAACTAGTCCTCTCTCCATTAGCAGGGAGAAAAACTAGTGATTCTCAAATTGATCAGATGCAAAGCTTTATTTTTATAACAAATATTTTATAGAGACCTTTTGCTGATTTGAAATGAAATTCATATATAAGCTTACTTGAAAAGTACCGATAATACAAAAGACAAAAAGATATTTTAAAAAATTAAAATGAAAACAGAGGGAAAAAATCTCATTGATATGACCACAGAAAGTAAGGGGAAAAGGTGTAAATATTGAGGAAAAGATATTTTAGATAACGTTTAATAGAAACACCTGTATTTCGTTACCTAAAATGCTCATGTATGAATGTACTGGAGAATAGAATGAGATATTCAGATACTTGCATTTTATGTGTCTATGTAGAACTGTAAAATTGACAGGTACCTTTTTTCTAAGAAGAGAAATTATTTCAATGAGTTTATAACTCAAATACCCCTTAGTCTAGTGGATGCATTTTACTATTGAGAAATGATCCAAAGATGACAGCATCTTGAATGAACGTCACAGTTGCCTTATCAGATGTCATGCTGGAAAACTCTTGGTCAAGTTCCCAGCAGACAAAGTCCTATTGATTTATCTGAAAGTTGCATTCCTGAAAATTTAGTATATTTCAAATGATATGAAGTAAAAGTCAATTTATGTGCAAACCACGGTTTGGTACTAGGCTCAGATCATTTTAACTAGGTTTATAAAGAAGTGGCATTGCTTATTAGACCTCCCTGGTGACTCAGATGGTAAAGAATCCACCTGTAATGCAAGAGACTTGGGTTGGATCCCTGGGTTGGGATGATCCCCTGGAGGAAGGCATGGCAATCTACTCCAGTATTCTGGCCTGGAGAATCCCATGGACAGAGGAGCTTGGCAGGCTGCCGTCCACGGGGTCGCAGAGAGTGGGACACGGCTGAGCGACTAAGCACAGCACAGCATTACTTGGCAGTAATTCTCTAGCTGCTGGGTGAAAATGACCAGGTGCACATGTATCTCTTTAGAATTTGCTAGAAATGTAGATTCTTGACTCCCAGCCTTAGCTACTGAATCAGTTCCCCACTATCTTATGTTTTAACCCTTTCAAAGGATCCTGGGAAGCTGCAGCTTGAGGATCACTTAGATTCTCAGAGATGGCTTAGAGGTGAACAAGAACTTGTATCACACTGCCTAAGTTTGAAGCATGGTTCTGCTACTCACCATCTATTAATATTTTGATCTTGAGGAAGTTATTTGACTTCTTTTTGTGCCTTAGTTTTCTCATCTATAACTTGTGCATAATTGGTGTAGACCTATGACTACCTCATCTAGCTTTGAGAAGACTGAATGAGTTAATACAGATTCTACAAGTAACTGACTACATTTATTACTGTGTATATTACTACTAGAAAACTGTCTTTATTAGACAGTAGACTCCAAATCCTGTTTCTCTGCTATAATCCTAACACCCTCAATAATTCTGGCACACAGTACTCACATATTTTTGGAATGAATGAATAGTATCATGGACATAAATATAGCTATATTTCATGTATTTGGCAAAGAACATCTTGATTCCTATATTCCTTGAGAATAAGTTTGAAAGTCACTGTTCAGGAATGCATATTGAAACAAAGAAGGATCAAAGAAATAGAGAAAAAATTTGACAGTCAATGTAGAATACCATTTGGCATTCTACATATCTGGCATTGGTAGTCAGAGTAGCAACCATAATAATTTCATTTATTTACCACTGTAGTGTGTTTGTCACTGAGTCATGTCTGACTCATTGAGACCCCATGGACTGTAGCCTGCCAGGCTCCTCTGTATCCATGGGATTTTCCAGGCAAGAATACTGGAGTGGGTTGCCATTTCCTTCTCCAGGGGATCTTCCCAACCCAGGAATTGAACCGGGTCTCCGCCATTGCAGGCAGGTTGTTTACTCTCTGAGTCACCAGGGAAGCCCATTTAGGACTTTACATTTTATCAAGGTAATTCACATATCTCGTCTCATTTAATTATTACACAATTGTGTGAGCAAGATATTATATGATTTCAAGTTCACTGGAGACAGAACTGAGGTTCAGATAATTTACTAGGGGGTAATGCCTGCGAACTTCCAGATGTTCAAGCTGGTTTTAGAAAAGGCAGAGGAACCAGAAATCAAATTGCCAACATCCGCTGATCATTGAAAAAGCAATGGAGTTCCAGAAAACATCTATTTCTGCTTTATTGACTATGCCAAAGCCTTTGACTGTGTGGATCACAATAAACTGTGGAAAATTCTGAAAGAGATGGGAATACCAGATCACCTGACCTGCCTCTTGAGAAACCTGTATGCAGGTCAGGAAGCAACAGTTAGAACTGGACATGGAACAACAGACTGGTTCCAAATAGGAAAAGGAGTACATCAAGGCTGTATATTGTCAGCCTGCTTATTTAACTTACATGCAGAGTATATCATGAGAAATGCTGGACTGGAAGAAGCACAAGCTGGAATCAAGATTGCCAGGAGAAATATCAATAACCTCAGATATGTAGATGACATCACTCTTATGGCAGAAAGTGAAGAGGAACTCAAAAGCCTCTTGATGAAAGTGAAAGAGGAGAGTGAAAAAGTTGGCTTAAAGCTCAACATTCAGAAAACGAAGATCATGGCATCTGGTCCCATCACTTCATGGCAATTAGATGGGGAAACAGTGGAAACAGTGTCAGACTCTTTGTCAGGGGACTCCAAAATCACTGTAGATGGTGATTGCAGCCATGAAATTAAAAGACGCTTACTCCTTGGAAGGAAAGTTATGACCAACCTAGATAGCATATTCAAAAGCAGAGACATTGCCAACAAAGGTCCGTCTAGTCAAGGCTATGGTTTTTCCAGTGGTCATGTATGGATGTGAGAGTTGGACTGTGAAGAAAGTTGAGTGCTGAAGAATTGATGGTTTTGAACTGTGGTGTTGGAGAAGACTGTTGAGAGTCCCTTGGACTGCAAGGAGATCCAACCAGTCCATTCTAAAAAGATCAGCCCTGGGTGTTGTTTGGAAGCACTGATGCTGAAGCTGAAACCCCAATACTTTGGCCACCTGATGTGAAGAGTGGACTCACTGGAAAAGACCCTGATGCTGGGAGGGATTAGGGGCAGAAGGAGAAGAGGATGACAGAGGATGAGATGGCTGGTGGCATCACCAACTCAATGGACATGAATTTGAGTGAACTCCGGGAGTTGGTGATGGACAGGGAGGCCTGGTATGCTGCAGTTTATGGGGTTGCAAAGAGTCAGACACGACTGAGTGACTGAACTGAACTGAATGTCTGCGAAAGAGAACTTAGAAAGGGAAGTGGAATAGGAAGGGAAAAAGTCTCAGACTCCAGTTTAGTTCTGACCTCTGTAAAAACGGAGGATCAATCTGAGAGAAAGAGACTCGGGAATACTACCCTGTATAGTGTCAGCCAGTCCAACAGGGAACTCTTGTGCAATGACACCCATGCAGGAGCTTGTCTTAGGAAAAATGCCCAGGCCAATGATCAGTTCATGGTGCACTTAGCCATTGTCCTGGACTGGAAAACTGAGGTGGTTCCTGAAGTCACTGCAACCGGAGTCTGTCAACAAACTGCACTCCTGTGACACATTCTCTCTTGAAGAGAAATAGGAGTAAAGTACCACCTTGGTGGCCACAGTGGGCCACTTCTATTTAAAATAAGAGGTTGAACCACAAGAGTAAAAAGAGACCTGAATTATTTGTTCAGATCTTGTGATGCTCCAAGTGCCATCCGCTGCTTTTCTCCTTCTGATCTCCTGGGCAGATGTCAAAACTCTCTCTTCTGTGGCCTTATATTCCTGTGTTCACAGTTCACGAACATCATTTGATTGAATGCCTTTTTCGCTAGAGTCCATGCTCTGTATGGACTCTATGGACCATTATTTTGTATCTCAAGATTTTTGTCAGTTAGCCAACTCATTCATCCTCTCAATAAAATTAATGAAAGAAAGGAAGGGAGGAAGATAAGCAAGAAGAAAGGCAGAAGGTTTTACACCTTTACAGAAGGTTTCACACCTTTACAGAAGGCAGGATTAGCTTTCTGTGCATGCAAACTCAATTGATGAGAGCTTATCTGGGAAAGATCACAGGGTTGCTTAATAATGCTGCCTAGGCTGGTTGATTGCACTCTGACAATATTTCACAGATTTTTTGTTCTTGGCATCCCTTTACATTCTTAAAGATTATGAGGACTCCAAAGAGTTTTTATATGGATTATATCTGGCAGTGTTTACTCCATTAGGATGAAAAAATAATAATAATAATAACAATTGACTTACTCATTTAATAATAATAAAATGAAAGCGGCACTTTAAAATATAGCATGAAAAAAAAATTAGAAGAGTTACATTGTTTTACAGTTTTGCAAACTCTAATGCCTGGCTTAATTGATGAATGCTATATTTTCCCTTCCTGTGCTCCATTCATTAGGATACGTTATTTTGGTTGCAGTATGTGAAGATACAAAGACTTAATACTTGAAAAAGGAATAACCTGTCAGCCCATGAAGGGGTCTCATGAATCCCCTGGCTCCTTGGACCACATTCTGAGAACTTCTTCACCAGAATAATTTTACATTCTGAGATTCTCTCACTGTCAACTATTGAAAGTGTGTGCCCTTGGTCATGAGGTGAATAGGGATAAGGAGAGATGTGGTTATGTGACCACGGACACAATTCCAACCAAGGAAAAAATCCACTCAAGCACATTCCAGTGTCATTTTCCAGTAGCAGGAATATTGTAGGTTTACTTAGTTAAGATGTAGAAATAGAAGGAAGTTATCTTGAATTTGATGCAATGTGAGCTGGTGAAGGTAGAAAAATAACAATTATGTTTTCTATTTGAATAGTTCATCATTATTTGCACAGTACATTCACATATTATGTCAATATGATAGTAATCTCCCAGATACTATTACTCCCATTTTACAGATAAGAAAATTGGGGCTTAGAAAGGATAAGTGACTTTTCTGTGGTCAAACTGCCAGTGAGTATAGCTCTGATAACCAATAAAAAGCCTCCATTTTCAAGTTAGAGTGTTAGAATGAAATTAAGCACGTGAAGCTTTGTCTGCTTTGATAAGAGTCAGATACAAAATAAAGAGAAGGAAAAGTTCCACTGCAGATGCGTGCTGAGGCAGCTGCGAAACGAGGAATTGCTGAGTTGGTCTCTACTGTTGATCCTGTTCTCAGTTCACTATTTCCTTCTGTGAAATAAACCATGTTTTTGAAATGAGAATTTTGAGAAGCTTTACTTTTTACTGATACACCAGGATTATCCTATAGGTCAGGGGTCCACGACCCGCAGGCCGCAGACCAGTACACACAGCAGGAAGTGAATGGCAGATGGACAAGCTGCACTTCCTCTGTGTTTACAGCTGCTCCCCATAGCTCACATGAGCACCTGAGCTCAAGAAAACCAGCTCCGAGCTCCCACTGGTTCTGCGCTATGCTGAGCTGTCTAATTATTTCATCATCCATCACAATGTAATAATAATAGAAATAAAGTGCACAGTGAGTGTAACGTGCTTGAATCATCCTGAAACCACCCCCAACACCGGCACATACATATCCACACCACCGCCCCCCCCCCCCCTGGGAAAATTGTGTTCCCCGAAAACCCCCCCCCCCCCCCGGGGATGGCTGCTATAGGTCACACAAAGGTAGGGCAACCCTAGCGACCCAATAAACAGTGAATGTCTCCACTTTCCTCCTTTTCCACCAATACCACTCTGGGCCAATGGGCTATCATTTCTTCCTGGTCGATCAAATTCACCTTCTAGTTTCATCCACTATTTCTTGAATTTATGAAAGCCAGGAACTTAAGTGTCATCCTTGACTCATTTTTCCCCCCAGGTCCCCCACCCAAGCTGATCTGCCAATTTATCCTACTAAGTTTGTTTTACTTGCAGCATTATTTTTTCTTGAAATGTAAACCATATCAAGGTACTCCCAATGTTGACAAGTGGAATATTTCAAAATAGGTTACTTTTGTCATCTTCGAATAAAATTCTATAAGATCCTGTACAATATGCCCACCTATTCCTTCATCCCCCTAATTGTGTCAGGAAACTCTGCCTTCTGTTAATCCTCAAACCTTCTAAAGTTTCTGTCTCCATTACCATTGGGCTTTATTGTCCTCTCTGCCTGAAATAATTTACTCAGCTTTCCCCATGACCTGTCATTCTCACTGTATGAAATTCTCACTGATAAATACTTTATCTCCACAGGAAGGTATCCTCTAATCATGCTATCTGAAGTGGCCTCTAGCTCTTCGTTTTATTGCTGTTTCTACCTAACAATGATAAATGCCTACACTTATTGCCCTTTCTTGTTTATTGTATCTGCCCCACTGGAACAGAAGCTCCGTGAGGTTTGGGCCTTGTCTGTCTTGTTCACCACCGTGTCACCAGGACATAATAGATGCTCAATAAATATTTATTAAATGTTGATTGAAACCACTTACTCTACAACTTATCAGGTTTATGATGTCAGCTTATTTTCAGCTTATTATGGTGAAAGTCGCTCAGTTGTGTCTGACTCTCTGTGTAGTCCATGGGATTCTCCAGGCAAGAATACTGGAGCGGGTAGCCGTTCCCTTCTCCAGGGGATCTTCCCAACCCAGGGATTGAACCCAGGTCTCCCACATTACAGGGGCTTCTTTACCAGTTGAGCTATCAGGGAAGCCCTTTCAACATATTAAAATGAAGTATTTTATACAACCCCATATCATTACCAGAGTTAGTAATGTGATTCTTGGGAAACGAATGCAGTTTCTCAACTTGGAGAAACTGATAGACTTGACCTTTAGATCAGTCTCAAATTTTCACGGGGCAAATGTCATGTCACTCAATAAATGTTTATATTTCGCATCTCATGCTGTTCACTTTCAGAGATAGTCAGCTTGTAAGGGACCAACTTTGCAGCCCCAGCAATATCTGAAATTTTAAGTTTATATACCTGTGTGGATTAGCTTCCAAGTTGTAGACGCTGACTTAGAACTATTTCATAAGCTATCAGCAAGTCAGGGTGTAAGCACACGTAGGACAAGAGGACCATGCCTTGCTGTTCAGTTGCTCAGTCGCGTCCGACCTCTGCGACCCCATGGACTGCAGCACGCCAGGCCTCCCTGTCCATCACTGTCTCCCTAAGTTTGTTCAAACTCATGTTCGTTGAGGCAGTGATGCCACCCAACCGTCTCATCCTCTGTCACCCCCCTTCTCATCTTGGCACTTTATTTCCAAAGTTTTGCAGTTCAGTTTGACTCCCCTTCTTTCTCTAGGTTATGGCTGAAAGGGAAACATGAAGTCAAGGTAAATTCTAAAATAGCAAGCTGTAGAGAGTCTTGGCATGAACACAGCCAAACCAGCACAGGGTGGCTGATTTAAAGGTCAAGACTATCCGTTTATTCACGTTGAGAAAGTGCATTCCTTTACCAAGAATTACATTACTTACCCAGGTAATGATAGGGGAATGTTGAAAATATTTCATTTTGATAAGTTGAAAATAAGCTAACATTATTACTTTTTACTAATTTAATTGGTAAGATCAAACTGATTTATGCAGTTCTCTCATTTTTTAAACTAATAGTACTTCTTAGAATTTAAAAATAGTTAAATGTTTAAATAAATAACTAGTTCAGATTCAGTTAATGTAACAACTTGAGACAAAAAGCTCTCAAATTTATCATCATTTTCATTTGTTCCTATTCATTCTTTTTTTTTAAATCCCTTCTTCTTAATCATATTTGTGTTTTTATTACATGAAATAGTAAAACTCAATAAATTACATTAAATATATTTTGCCATTTGCTACAGATTTTTTCCCTTTCCATCTATACTCTGCCAAGAAAGGCAACTTTTGTTCCCTCCCTGGTGTGAACACTTCCAAATTTTCTACTAAAATTACCCAGTCACTTACAAATATGCATAAGAAGCAGGACACATATGTTCAAGGGTACAGATTCTAGATACAGAATGCCCTGATGTGAATCTTAATATCACTTCTTACTATGTTCAGAAAAGCTGTTTATATTCTCTGACTTGGTTTCCTTGTTAGCAAAACTTAATAATAGGCCCTACGTCATAGGGATGTAGTGAAGTTCTGACTGAGTTAATATGTGAAATGCTTAGAACAATGCTGTCAACTAGTTTTCAATCTTTCGTTCTCATCAACCTCATTTCATTCTTAATGAAATCTTTTCATTCTTAAATATACATTAGAGAGATCTCTTCACAGCAAGAAATTGAATTCATTTTAAGGAAAATAGCTGCATGGTACTTTTCAGGTGGCACAATGCTAAAGAATCTGCCTGCCAGTGCAGGAGACGCAAAAGATGTGTGTTTGATCCCTGGGTCAGTAAGATCCCCTGGAGAAGAAAATGGCAGCTCCCTGCAGTGTTCTTGCCTGGAAAAGTTCATGGACATAGGAGGTTGGCAGGCTACAGTTCATGGGATTGTTAAGAGTCTGACATGACCCACTGCGCTTGAGTGCACGCGCGCGAACACACACACAAACACACACACACTGCTAAACATGGTCCACAGATTCAAAACAGCCTCACATGTACCAAACCTAGATTTAATACCTAACTTAACTGCAGTTTTGACCTTCAATTCAGTTCAGTTCAGTCGCTCAGTCGTGTCTGACTTTTTGTGACCCCATGAATCGCAGCACGCCAGGCCTCCCTGTCCATCACCAACTCCCGGCGTTCACCCAAACTCATGTCCATCGAGTCAGTGATGCCATCCAGCCATCTCATCCTCGGTCGTCCCCTTCTCCTCCTGCCCCCAATCCCTCCCAGCATCAGGGTCTTTTCCAGTGAGTCAGCACTTCGCATGAGGTGGCCAAAGTACTGGAGCTTCAGTTTTAGCATCAGTCCTTCCAAGGAACATTCAGGACTGATTTCCTTTAGGATGGACTGGTAGATCTCCTTGCAGTCCATGGGACTCCCAAGAGTCTTCTTTAACACCACAGTTCAAAAGCATCAATTCTTCAGCACTCGGCTTTCGTCACAGTCCAACTCTCACATCCATATATGACCACTGGAAAAACCATAGCCTTGACTAGACGGACCTTTGTTGGCAACGTAATGTCTCTGCTTTTGAATATATTATCTAGGTTGGTCATAACTCCTTCCAAGGAGTAAGCGTCTTTTAATTTCATAGCTGTAATCACCATCTGCAGTGATTTTGGAGCCCCAAAAATAAAGTCTGACACTGTTTCCCCATCTAATTGCCATGATCTTCGTTTTGTGAATGTTGAGCTTTAAGCCAACTTTTTCACTCTCCTCTTTCACTTTCATCAAGAGGCTTTTTAGCTCCTCTTCACTTTCTGCTATAAGGGTGGTGTCATCTGCATGTCTGAGGTTATTGATATTTCTCCTGGCAATCTTGATTCCAGCTTGTGCTTCTTCCAGCCCAGCATTTCTCATGATGTGCTCTGCATGTAAGTTAAATAAGCAGGCTGACAATATACAGCCTTGATGTACTCCTTTTCCTATTTGGAACCAGTCTGTTGTTCCATGTCCAGTTCTAACTGTTGCTTCCTGACCTGCATACAGGTTTCTCAAGAGGCAGGTCAGGTGATCTGGTATTCCCATCTCTTTCAGAATTTTCCACAGTTTATTGTGATCCCCACAGTCAAAGGCTTTGGCATAGTCAATAAAGCAGAAATAGATGTTTTTCTGGAACTCTCTTACTTTTTCCATGATCCAGCAGATGTTGGCCTTACTCCCAAATAAAACCTTAATCAACCAGTTTGGAACTTTCCAGTTAGAACCAACGAGGTATTCTGAGCCTTCTCCAGTCTACTACTCAGAGGAAGAAGACGCAACCTTTTATATATTCATATATTACTTATTGCTGATGACTTATTTTGAGGGGGCTGCAAGGAGATCCAACCAGTCCATTCTGAAGGAGATCAGCCCTGGGATTTCTTTGGGAGGAATGATGCTAAAGCTGAAACTCCAGTACTTTGGCCACCTCATGTGAAGAGTTGACTCATTGGAAAAGACTTTGATGTTGGGAGGGATTAGGGGCAGGAGGAGAAGGGGACAACAGAGGATGAGATGGCTGGATGGCATCACTGACTCGATGGATGCGAGTCTGAGTGAACTCCGGGAGTTGGTGATGGACAGGGAGGCCTGGCGTGCTGAGATTCATGGGGTCGCAAAGAGTCGGACACGACTGAGAGACTGAATTGAACTGAACTGAAAATCACTGCAGATAGTGACTGCAGCCATGAAATTAAAAGACACTTGTTTCTTGGAAGAAAAGCTATGACCAACCTAGACAGCATATTAAAAAGCAGAGACATTACTTTGACAAGAAAGGTCCATCTAGTCAAAGGTATGATTTTTCAAGTAGTCATGTATGGATGTGAGAGTTGGCCTATAAAGAAGGCTGAGCGCCAAGGAATTGCTGCTTTTGAACTGTGGTGTTGGAGAAGACTCTTGAGAGTCCCTTGGACTGCAAGGAGATCCAACCAGTCCATCCTAAAGGAAATCAGTCCTGAATGTTCCTTGGAAGGACTGATGTTGAAACTTTGGCCACCTGATGTGAAGAATTGACTCACTGGAAAAGACCCTGATGCTGGGAAAGACTGAAGACAGGAGGAGAAGGGGACGACAGAGGTTGAGATGGTTGAATGACATCACAGACTTGATGAACATGAGTTTGAGCAAGCTCTGGGAGTTGGTGATGGACAGGGAAGCCTGGTGTACTGCAGTCCATGGGGTTGCAAAGAGTCAGACAGAACGGAGTGACTGAACCAAACTGAACTGAACTCCTTGCCCCCACCCTCTTTTCTATAAAAGCCTTCCATTTTGTGGCACTAATCAGAGCTCTCTTCTGTTTATTAGATTCATGGGCTTCCCTGGTGGCTCAGAGGGGAGAGAATCTACCTGCATTGTGGAAGACTTGGGTTCGGTCCCTGGGTTGGGAAGATCCCCTGGAGGAGGGCACAGCAACCCACTCCAGTATTCTTGCCTGGAGAATCCCATTGACAGAGGAGCCTGGCGGGCTACAGTCCATGGGGTCACAAAGAGTTAGACATGATTGAGTGACTAAGCACACACACACATCCTTGAATAACACCGATCATGTCTTCAAATTTAATCAGTTGGATTTTGTTTTTAACCAATACTTCAGTTCAGTTGTTCAGTCATATCCAACTCTTCGCAACCCCATGGACTGCAGCACAGCAAACTTTCCTGCCCATCACCAATTTCGGAAGCTTGCTCAAACTCATGTCTGTCCAGTCGATGATGCTAGTGGAAGTGATGTAATTCCAGCTGAGCTATTTCAAATCATAAAAGATGATACTGTTAAAGTGCTACACTCAATATGCCAGCAAATTTGGAAAACTCAGCAGTGGCCACAGGACTGGAAAATGTCAGTTTTTATTCCAGTCCCAAAGAAAGGCAATGCCAAAGAATGTTCAATACTTAAGGCACTGAATACTAAGGTATGTAGCAAATCTATTTAACTATTGTTAAATGGCCATTTGTGTTGTTTCTAGGTATTCAGCATTATTTTTTGCCAGTGCAAACAATATCGCAATAAGAAAATTTGAATACACACCCTTTCTGTAGCTCCTTTTATTTCCATAGGAAAGTGACAACCATATCCTTTCCTTACAAATTATCTTTCCTGAGTTGTTTTAAATAAGTTGTAAATTTCAATATTTTAAGTTCCCCAAACTGAAATATTTTAAATTATTGCCATTTAATTTAAAATTTGTATTTTGGAAGCACCTAAGGTCTGCTTTTGTATATGGTATCATATTTTTATTTAAGGCAATGATGATAGTGCTGTTTATAAAATAAACCTTATTTTCCCTCCAAATTAAACACCAAATATGAATATATTCAGGTCATTAAATACTAGAATATTTCGTTTTGTTTCACTGATTGATTTTAAGGCAAGGTTGCTTCTTAGTCTTCTTTTTCATGTTTTTCTCAGCTCCCACTCTGTATAAATATTATGATTGCTTTATTTGTTTTAAAATTTTTTATCACTTTCAAAATTGTATGCTTTTGCTACCCTCTCTACTATTTTTTTAATTCAATGGAGCATTCAGTGAAATTAAATTTGGGATATTACTTTCAAGTAACCAATTTCGGGTATTTTTTTGTTTTTTAATTGTTTAACCAATTTCATCTTTTATTTGGAATAATTTTTTGTTTCTACTTTATTGGGTTTGTTTTGCTTTTCTTTTCTTAATTTGTTAATATGAGAACTTAGCACCTTACTCTTAGATTTTCCTGTAATAATAAAGGTGTATTAGGCTCAGGTTTTTTTTTTTTTTTTTTTTGAAACAAGTTTTAACTGTATTCCACAAGTTATCATATGACATACTTGTTTTTCTTTGTAATTTAAGAAGTTTTTAACTAAGGTTTAATATCTAGTTGATTCCATTTCTTATTTCAACTAGTTATATTTAATTTCTTTTCTTTTTTAAAAAATTAGATTATGTTCTAAGAATGTAGCATATATAATATTAGCATTTAAAATTTAAGCAATCATTTTTCTGGTTAAATTTATGGCTTATTTTATGAGATAAACATTAAAAATTATGTTTTCTCTACTCAAAAGAACTTTGATATACACTCAAAGTGATTACATCTCTTATGACCATGCTTAATTTTTTGTCTATTACATCTTTCAGTTATAAAAGATTGAAGTATCTCAAGGTAACTTCATTCTAATACATTTCTTAGTTATCTCATCATTTGTTCTTAATATTTTAATTGCTTCCTTCTTTAGTACATTTCCATGTAACCATATTATGCATACTTTGAAAAACATACGCTTTTTGCCTATTCATAGATCTCCCACAATAACTCTCTCCTCTAGAAATTCTACCTAAGCCTACAATTTCAAAAGGAGTTCTAAGACTTGCCTCTCCCGGGTGTTGACTTGTTCCAAGACCTAGTTAAGGTTGGGTTTAGAGGGAAAGAATGATTGAAATGCAAATTCACACTGCGATTAGGTGCTTTAGGTTTTTCATTTCTAATACTTTTTTTCTTCCTGATTTTTATGATTTTAACAGGTCTTCTCAACAATGTAGAATACAGAATACTGACAACAGTATTAGTAGTAAACTAAGAAGAACAGAGAAATTGAATTAAAAGTGAGAAAATGGAGAGAGGCAAAATGCACAGGTAAATAATTGCTTTTTATGATGACAGTTACCAGTTATTGAATGTCTTCTATGTGCAGACACTACATACATGTGCTCACTCTCTAGTTCCTACGGCTGCACTGTAAGGTAGGTATTACTCACCTTAGTTTAGAAATGAACAAGTGTTTAGAACAGAGAGATTAAGGATCATGCCAAGTGTCATACAACTTGAGTGACTGAGCTAGAGAATTTGGCTGATTCCCAAAGTGTATTCTGAGTTCCAGTGCCCCCTTCTTTCCACTGTACCACACTCCCTTACTTGTAGGCAGACTTGAGATATTCTGCATAAATAGTTGTCCATAAATAAAAAGCACAATACTTCTTTAGCCACAAAACTGTATTTATTCAATACATATTTACTCAACATGGTATATATATAGTGTTGTAACCACTAAGAGGAAGTGATGGTAGAGTAGGTGTTTCTGGAAGAAAGTAAAGACAACTGGAGGCTTCCCTGGTCGCTCAGCAGTAAAGAATCTACCTCCCTGCAGGAGATGAGGGCTCAGTCCTGGGTCGAGAAGATCCCCTGGAGAAGGAAAAGGCAACCCACTCCAGTATTCTTGCCTGGGAAATTCCAAGGACAGAGGAGCCCAGCACACTAGAGTCCATGGGGTCAAAAAAGAGTCAAACACAACCTTGCAACTAAACAACAACAACAAAAAATGGAGACATTTATTTCAAGTACCTGTGGGATATCAGAATGAAGGTATCTAATGATAAGCTGGATATATTGCTGTAGGACTCAAGGAAGGGGCCATTCAGTCAGTCAGGTCAATACAGATATTTATCAGGCATCTCCTCTACTCAGGTATAGACAGGCAATGAGAATACCTGCAGGGTATTCAGACTACTTTAGGTATTGACTGAATGCAGTTTTTATTAATTCTCACCAAATAAGTAAGAGTTGACATAGTGGTAGAGATCACCCAAAGCAAGCCCATAGAACATAGAGGAAGTGGAGGGAAAAGGCTGAAGACAGCCTGACAATTACCAAAGTATAAGGGCTAAGCTAAAGAACAGGAGTTCATGAAGGAAAAATTAAGAGAATCAGAAGGAGGACCAAGAAAGTTAATGATATGTTGAAAACAAGGAAGAGGAAATATTGAGCCTAAAATCTAATGAACGAGTTTTTGCTGCAACTATCAATAAGTCAGGACCAATTCTAGCTTCTGCTTCTAGAACCACGTACCAAATTGGTGTTCCAGTTCTTTGGTTCAGGGCAAAGATCCCTGTTCTTTTTGAAACTGATTCAGAAAGCGGGAGCTGATAGTCCTGAAATCCTCCAGACAACTGAGAGCTGCCTGAAACTGCAGCAGGGCCGTTCCTGGTGGGCAGGACTACAAGCCCTGACTCATATCCTGTGACGTGAGATGGGTGGGTGGCGTCACCGACTCGATGGACATGAGTTTGAGCAAGCTCCAGGAGATGGTGAAGGACATGGAAGCCTGGCGTGCTGCAGCCCATGGGGTCGCAAAGAGCTGGACGTGAATGAGCGACTGAACAACAACAAGATATAGACTGAAGAGTATCTCGAACCTGTCCTGTTTCATTATACCTTTTTACTAGAATGTGGCCATGCTTAGAGTTGCTTTAAAAAATAAAATTTTCATATCAAGCCATCATTTGTGTATCTTTATAAAAGTATGCAGACACATTACCATAATTTGAACTTTCATAATTCTAGTCACTTAGAACCTGAATAAATAGGAATAAATAGGAATTACTGTGCCTTGTTGAATTTCTTTATTAATTGTTAAGTTTTTTTCCTTGAAAAACTTTACCTGTAGGCAACAGACTTGTTGCATAATGGCAAGAGCTAATGGAAAAAGATCGTCTGTACACGATTCACACGGCATGTCTCAAAGTCAAAAGGAAAGTGTAATTTCATTTCCCGTGCAATGCTAAGTTCAACATTCTGGCTCCCCTAGAAGACCGGGAAAACAGTTCTTCACTCTACAGTTATAATTCCTGATTTGCTTCAACTGAATCCATTTATTGGGAAATAATTAAATCAGAGACCTTATGATATATCTCTACAGAGACAGTAATGTATTTAAAGAATCTCTATGATATCTCTAATTGAGATCTCAATTTCCCTGAGATATGTTATTTTTAATGATAAAAATATTCAAATATTTCTTGAAGCATTGATTGACCTTCTTCTAAAATCTCTGCCAGAAGTCAGGAAAGCTGGGTTGTGATAATGTCTTTGCCACTAACTCACATGGTGATCTTGAGGAGATCAATTCAAACTATGCCTGTGATTCTTCCTTGAAACTTCACTGGATTGTTATAAAATTTGAAAAAGATTAATTGATTCAAGAAATATGTATAAAGTAATTACTGTATGTCAAGATCTGTTTTAGAACCAAGGATTCAGTGACGAACATGCCAAAAGAGATTGCTGCTTTCCTGGGCTTAAATTCAAGCCAAGAATAAAATTATTTAACAGTTACATGTGCATAAATAACACAAAGGAAAGTATTAGAGGTAAGGGTATTGTGTGTTAGTTTGGGAGTTGGAAAAGAATTCTTTGAGAAGATAACGTATAAGCTGAGATCTGCAGGGTGAGAATTGTACATGTCAACGCCATTCTATGTAGATGGAAAAACATATAGAAAGGCTGGAAGTATCTGAGGACATATGAAAAGTTCAGAAGAGCTATCATGATAAGTAATGGGGAAGAAGTGAAAGGTAGTTATGAAAACACATTGTGACACGGCTAGTGGGAACATAAATTGGTTTGAACATTTTGGAAAGTATTTTGGTAACATGAAATAAAAATCTCAAAAAGTAGTTCTAGTCTTTGATTCAACAGTTTGATATCTGGATGTCTATTCTCCTAAAAATCATATGAAATACAGAAAAAATTTTAAGAACAAAGATTTTACAGTGCATTTGTAACAGGAAAATAAATGACTACACAGAGATGAGCAAAAATATAGCGTGTGAAAATCAAAAAATACATACAGCTAACAAAAGTCTGTTTATGAAGAGTTTGTAATAATATTAAACATTATATTATAAACTATTTTATATACTTAAAGAAAGAAACAGGCACCGTGCAGGCATGGGTCCAGGTGAACAATGCTCACACCATGGTCTGGATCACAACTGAGGAATTCTCAGATGAGGATATCCTGATCTTTGTAGGAGTTACTGGCAAATTAGTCTCACCTCTCATCTGCAGAGAGATACTATCTTTGTTGTCTGGATTGTCTCCAGGAAGAAGAGGGAATCATCTTGTGTTTACTATCCTGGTCACCAAACAAATCTGTTCTTTGACTCTGGCATGGTGTGTGCATGCTCAGTCATGTCCAGCTGTTTGCAATCCCATGGACGGTAGCCCACCAGGCTCTTCTGTCCATGGAATTTTCCAGGCAAGAATATGGAACAGGTTGCCAGTTACCATTTTTTGCTCTAGCGGATCTTTCTAACCCAGGGATCTAATGTGCGTCTCTTGCATCTCCTGTACTGATAGGCAGGTTCTTTACCGCTGTTGCCACCTGGGAGGCCCCCTTTTGACTTCTAGAGAGACACCATTTCTAGCTTCGAGGGCCTTCTGCTAAGAGAACAATCTTGAAAAGATAATCTCTCACAAGATGTGTAGAAATGCCATGGAGAATTGGCTCCTTAAATCCCTTATTAATATTTTTATCATTTTAACTGATGATAATTCTTTTTTTTTTTTTACGGTCACTACAAATGATTGCCATATTTACTTATTTCTAAAAATTGTTATACTATTTTACACATGCAAAAGGATACATGTTCACATGAACACACACTTGTGTTCCAAAGAAAAGCTAACAATGGAATCATTTCTCCATTAATAGACAATTTATATTGTTTTAATGTTGTTTTAGCCAGATTTATTATAACAAGCATATAATATTCATAGTTATGTGAAAAATAGAAAGTTGGCTACATATGACCCAGGTTTCCCTCCCCAGAAGTGTTAGCCAATCTAGGAAAATTTTTGCCACTAATTAGCTGTAACACTTCTCTGGGCTCCAGTTTCTATTAAATGACAGTTCAAGACTTGTTGGCTGTCTAATCTCTATTCTACTTTAAATTCTGTCTTTTTGTTATTCCATATGTGGAGGAGGGGGACACGTATAACTTAGTGAATACAAACAGACTTAAATCACTTTATTTGAAGGAATTTGTCCAGTTGTAATCTCAATAGTATACAGTTAAATTAATCTAGTCATAGATCTAGTACATCTTCTGTGTGCAGAAACATAAATATAAAGAATTATATAGATTTAAAAGCAAATTCAAGTAGTTTTCAATGCACATATTAATTCCACAGACTATTTCTATCGCAAAAACACAGCTGTAATTTTAGAGATAGATAATAACAAGATGTGATAAAGACTACTGTAAACTTAAACATACAAGGAGAAGCAAGGAAACTAGAAAGTTGAAAAATATGCTGCTTATTATTTTCTCCATCCACACCCACGTATGACTTTCTCAATTTGTAAGGTGTTATATAAAGAATTTTGTCTCACTGTTCTGTTGTGGAAAGAACACTAGCATCAGAAGACAATTTTGGCATCCACTTGTATTACCTTGGGAAATTTCTCTGAGGTTTAGATATTCTTAATATAAAAAAAAAAACAGGTTTTACCATAAAGAGTTGCTATTAGGATCACATGTGTTGATATAGGTGAAAGTGCTCTGTAAACTGTAACATCTACAATAGGAATGTAAAGGCTTATTTCTATTAAATTGGGTGGTGATGGTGATAATACACAGAATTGTCTGATAAGGAATCTGTGGTGGGGAGAGAGGGTGACTGACTTAAGGAGTGCACCTTGGGCAGAGGGGAAAAAATAGGCAAAGAGGTATGCAAGTTTCAATCTTGTTTGTAAAATGTTTCAATGTGACAAGAAAACAGAGCTTAGCTTCTTGGTAGCAATTTCACTGCTAGTTTATCACTGACGTCTGAAAGTTCACTTTTATTTCACTTGTATGATTGATTCCAAGACATTCTTGTTATACCAACTATGCTTAACCATTCCTTTTTCTGTAAAACTGCTTTGTAACGTACCTGCTTCCACCAACAGTTTCATTGTGTGCATGCTTGCTCAGTCATGTCCGACTTTTTGCGACCCTGTCAACTGTAGCCCACCAGGATCCTCTGTCCATGGGATTTTCTGGGCAAGAATACTGGAGTGGGTTGCCATTTTCTTCTCCAACTCAGAGACTGGATCTTCCCAACTCAGAGACTGAACTCCTGTCCCCTTCATTGGCAGGAGGATTCTTACCACTGAGTCATCTGGGAAGCCCCACAGTATTCATTTAATTCATCTATTTGCCTGTGTTTCTGAGCATGCTCCTAGCGGCGGGCCTGGGGTGGAGGAGGGGCTATAACTAGTACTATACAGGCTTGGATTCGGCTTTAATGAAGGGTTGTTGGACTGAATTGTCCCCAGTTAACATGCAAGCCCTTTGGAGCACTATGACAAAATATGCCTAAATCATGATCTCTCCACTAATAAAACTGAAAAACCACTTCTAATTTCACTGTTGACTAAGATCCTGTTTCCTACACAACCCCTTAGTGATACTAGCAAAAGGTGTGGATTCAGAGTTGAGTAAAGCTCAGAGAGAGCATCACAGCAGGGGAGCCCTCAAGTGCCAAAGGTTTCCTGGGAGCTAGACTGAGGAAAGGGGAAATGGAACAATAAAAACCACACTGAATTTCCTCATATTTCTTCCAAGAATTGGCCCTCCCTGCCTTCAGCAAACTCATGTTCGTAAAAAAGAAGAAGAACTGTACTTCCACAATTTTCAAACATGGATCATATGAAGTTGTTTTGTAGGATGTAAGCAACAAAATGCATCAATATGTATGTAAAAAGGTAATATGTCTCATATTCATGTGCAGGGCTCTTTTTCATAGATATGTATTAAAGTAGATCCTGTTGGATTAAGAAGATACGATTTTATGTAAGGCAATCCATAGTTAAAATGTGTGTTCTTTAGGAACTAACTTTAAAGGTAGAGCCATTAAGAGAGTAGTGAAATGGAGATAGTGACATTTTCAAAATTATTTAAAGTGAAGATTTTATATTTGAAAACATGGAAGGGACTACCACATACCATCTTTGAGAAGCAGCTTTTGGTATTCGCTGCCCAAGTGTCAGGAAAACGAGATTTCAGACCAAACTTAATCATTGAATACTATCCAGCTGGTGATCTTGGACAAGTCACTCTGCCTCAATGGGTCTGCCTTGACTTATCTGTTTTGTGTTAGTCAGATATGTCTTAAGGATAATCGGGAGAGTTGGACAAGGAAATGGAGACCCTTGCCAGTATTCTTGTCTGGAGAATCCCATGGACAGAGGAGCCTGGGGGCTATACAGTCTATGGGGTCTCAGAGAGTCAGACATGACTGAGCAACTAAATAATAACAACAACAATTAGGAGAGTATTTTGTAATCATGAAAGCTCCTGAATTAGATTTAGGTTCCCTGTGTAAAGACTTATCAAAATTCTAGTCATTTGAAATTTGGTTACTTGAATGTCAGCGCAAATAGGATAGTACCTGCTAATTCTGATATTTTGCTTTAATTTTTAACAGATGCAACCCTCATAAAAACATGAAATAAGTATAACAATGTACAGGTACCACCTTGCAGACAGCCCCCAGCTTATAAATCATGGTAAACATTCAACCCAGGTCAATGTCTAATCTCCATGCTCTCTCGTTGTATCACATGCCTTATGGACCCAAACTTTTATTGTATAAAAATAAAAGTAAACTTTCCTATCCTCCAAAACCCCAAAAATCAAACATTGTCTAACATTATTGTGAGCTTCTGTTTCCCTCTGTGTATTATCCCTTGAGAAATTGTAACAGTTTAAGAAACATTTCTATTATTTAACAAGTATCTCTCTCATAGAGAAAACTTCAAAATCAGTCTGACAGAGCTCCCCAGACCACAAGATCTCTCACTTTGGGGTGAGTTAGAGTCATTTTTAACTTCCTTTGTTTCTAAATGAGAGCCACTACCACCCTAATGGGGGTTTCCCAGGTGGCTTACTGATAAGTAATCCGCCTGCCAGTGCAGGGGATGAAGGAGACATGAGTTTGTCAGGAAGGTCCCCTGGAGGAGGAAATAGCAACCTACTCCAGGATTCTTGCCTGGGAAATTCCAAGGACAGAGGAGCCTGGCAGGCTACAGTCCATGAGGCTGCGGAGAGTTGGACGTGACTTAGCAACTGGAGCAACCTCCTCCACCCTAGTAGACGCTGCGGCCTGCAGGGGTGCACTGTGGCCGTGAGAGGGGCTGAGCAGCCTTGGAAGGCGTGTAATTATCCACAGGAAGAGTAAACTGACCCTGCAGTGGCTTTAAGAAACGAGGAAATGCTTTCTATAGATGCTGACGAAGCTCTCACATGTCCAGTTGGAATACGTATGCCACCCAAACCCAGGGTGAATTTCCCTTTATTTTTGTCTTTTGCTTCAGCTTTTCTTGTACAAAGAAAGGGTTTGAAAGAAAGAAGTAGGACGTTTTTATGTGGGAGAAGATTTTAAATTTTTTGTCTTACTTTCTTATTTCTAAAAGAAGAAGATTGGACCAGGTTTATTCTTTTAGTTCTGGTATGCTGAAATCAGAGTTTTACATTTAGAAACTTATTTTAGTTAGCAGCTTATAAAACATTAATAATTTTTAGGAATAGGCAGAAATAGGCTTATTTCTTCCAAATATAGAAAGGACCAAGCATTTATTGTGTATTTATGACAAATTAATACACCCACACACATCAATACTGTTTTAACAGTAGTCAACTTCTTGAATGCAAACCAGCATCTCTGGAATGCAAGACTTAAGCTAAAGAAAACGTAACCAAAAAAGAGAAAAGCAATGCATGAAGTGTTTTCTATTAACTTTGCTAGATATCAATAAAAAATAACTAGATAAAATAATGATAGTTTAGGAACTATTTTTACCATCGTTATGTTTGTTAATAACCCAAACATGCTCACCAAACATGCACCTTGTCTCCTCATTCTGCCAAGTTTTTCAAAATTTATCAGTCTGTATATTTAGCTCTGCCATTCATCCACCTGCCTGATGCCCCTACCTCTACTGAAGTAACGGAAAGGGGGAAAGAAGAATTCTAGTTGTCTCTCTCCCCAGCTTTTGGGAATTAAGTCACAACTGTTTTATCTTACAGTGTCCCTATTAACTAGCAATCACCTATGAGTAGATGAACTGACACCTCTTCAACCTGAAGAGAGGAAGAAGTATCTGGAACATTGATAGGAGCTTCCCTCCCCAGTAGAAAACTGAGGACCCAGTCAAACTCTTAACCTTCTGCTTTGGGGGCTTAGATAATTGTTTTCAAGCACAAAGGATTTTCTTTGCTTCTAGGGAGGGAATAAGAGCAAAGCTAGCTCTTGCTAAATTGCCAAATTGAATCTTTTCTGCTTCCCTTTGGACTTTTCTTTACTCCCCAGCTGTAAATGATTTATTTCTCCTGGGAAAAAGACTTACATTTAGCAAGACTCTTTAGTGATTTCATTTCAATCTTCCTTTTGAACAGATACACATTCTTCATTAATAATGAAAGAAAATTCAATAGAGAAATGAACCAGAAATATGAGTTAGCAGTTTAAGTGAAATAAAAATATTTAAATTTTTTCCAATTAATTCAAAATGTATATTAAAGTGTGATATTAATTTTTGCCTGTTACAGTGATAAAAATGTAATAAATAGACTATGAATATCCACTTTAGCTGAAGATGTGGGAAAATAGGTACCTTGCTACATTACTGATGAGCACAATAATGGAAATAGCCTTTCTGAAGAGCAATTGACGATATTGATAAAAAGTTAGTCCTTTGACTCTGCAGTTCCACGGGTTATAGGTTCATTATAGCATTGCTTACAATAGTGAAATGATGAGTAATAAAAGAGAGGTAAAGTAAATTAAGGAAAATGCATACTATGACATGTTTGGAGATGTTCAAACAAAGAATAAGGTAGAGGTTTACATATAGACATGGAAAGGTGGACATAATGCATGATATGAAAACAAATTACCAGGTAAAAGAATATGAGTGATTTCATGTTTGTATGTACAAGAAAGAAACTGAGATAAGCAGGACAGTCTTCACAGTGGTTGCTTTGTGGCGCAGGGGTAGGGAAGCAGCGGGACACGCGCACTGCAGTCTTCTAAATGAGCACTTACCCTAATACTCTGCGAGGCAGTGGTGTTTATCACCCCGATTTGTATGTTGTAAACTCAAAGAAAATGCTTAAGGCAAAATTTCAACCTTAATACATTTAAGGTAATGTGAAATTTTTCTCTATTTATTCCCCGCACATATATTATTTGAATCCTTTATCTATGCCATGAATTTTGCCAAACAACTATAATATATATGCAAATACACATTGCGCACAGACACACACACACATCTCTGCTCTCGCAGAGCTAACAGACTGTGCATACATGCCTTTCTTTACTCTTAGGACTCATACCTGCCATTATTCTTCCTATTTTATTACCTAATTTAGTAATTATTATTTTGAATATTCCATCAAAGAGAAGTCCCAAAATGGACATAATTATTGCCCTATAGATGAACATTTAGGATTAAGTGGCCTAACACAGGGGTCCCTAGAAGGAAAACAGTTACATTAACACCTTCCCTTCCTCTACCCCTACTACCCAACTACGTTATATACTACTTTCATCCTCCCAATAGCAATATAGTATTAGTGTCCTGATTTTACCAATGAGAAGTTCAGAGAAATTTTGTAAGGAGAATATGATTCACTGCCACTTTAAAGGACACACAAAAAAAGCTCCTTCTAAATTGCCTATTTCAGTTCAGGAGCTTGATTAATGGTTACATAATCATTATGTTTAATCCATGAAAAGCTCCAACTGGATACATATCTCAGATTTGTATCTGAGGGAAAAGAAAACAAAGTCTTAGTTCACATCCGGGACTAATTTACCAGGCTGTTAGCAAGAGTATCAAGCCACACTGGTGAGTAATCCCTCTCACCGTGAGAACAGACTCATCCCCACCCAAGTACAGGTGTTAGGTGAGGAGGAATTCTCCGTTTCACGTCTTCCTTCCTTGTTGTTACCACAATGGACACCCTCAGCTAGTGCTCCTTAGGTGGAATTAAGTTATTCCTCCTCCTTCATATGTCCTCAAATTCCCCTTGCCATTTTGGTGGAAACCAGAAGAATGAAAAGAACGCAGGACCGGACTCCCCTGGTGGTACAGTGAATGAGAATCTGCCCGCCAAAGCAGGTAAACGGGATGGATCTCTGGTCTGGGAAGGTTCCACCTGCAGGGGTGCAACTAAGCCTGCAAGCCACAAGGGCTGAGCCGGAACGCTGCAGCTACTGCAGCCCGCGCGCCTAGAGTCTGTGCTCCACAGCAAGAGAAGCCCCGCGAGGAGAAGCCGTGCACTGCCCCACTCGCCGCAGCTAGAAAGCCATGAGCAACAAGGAAGGCTCAGCGCGACCATAAATAAATAAGTGGATATATATATATTTTTAAGTGCAGGAGCGGGCACTGCTGAGGTACTTGATGTGAGGGGAGCAAAGGCAAAGAGGAGGCATGTAACGGAGAGGCTGAGAATAAACTTAGCTTTAACACTTCACGCTGGGAACATCACCCCTAAACAGAAGCTTCCTTTTCTTACGGAAAGCACCACACCTTCTGCCTCTGAAGGACTCCTAATTGAAGGAGGTTTCCCCGTCTCCAGAGGTCATAGCCTGGAATGCATGGTCTTTCCCCTTCTCTTCTGCAGAACCCACGGGGTTTTTTTCAGTCTACCGAAGAAGGTTCAAAGCTGCTTCCCCACACTGTCTGGAATCTTGGATTCGAAACTCTGCATATTCACTTATTAAAGGACAGACTTGTCATGCATTTCAGTTGTGCCTAAGGATATTAGTATTAAGTTATGCCAACCTACTTTACTCCTCCAGAGGCAGGAGAGTAGTGGTTATGGGCATGGAACTTCAAGTTAAAAGGTTTTCATTACAATCACCAGTCTGCTCCTGATTAAATTTTGGCAATTATATTTTGGCTAGCTCTGAGCCACCTTTATATATATACAGTTCATGGGGTTCTCAGCAAGAATACCGGAGTGGTTTGCCATTCCCTCCTCCAGTTGGGTGGTTGGATGGCATCACCAGTCAATAGACATGAACTTTGGCAAATTTCCAGAGACGGTGAGGGACAGAGAGGCCTGGCATCCATGGGGTTGCAAAGAGTCGAACACAACTTGGCGACTGAACAACAACAACAACAACAAGCTAGCTTTTATATAATGACAAAACTATTCTATTTTTCATAAAATTGTGACTATTAAGTGTGGCTGGCCAGCATAGGAAGCTCTCATTGTCATCATCATCACCATCATTAATATTTTGTAGGTCTAACAACCTTAACAACTTCCATGTTGGGTTATAATGGCCATTGTTTCTGACCTCAGGCTTGAACTTTTCTTCAACTGTGACTCATTTCTCATCTCTGCTGACTTCCCTGGGAGTGGCCTCATTTCACCTGATGCTTGTCTAGCCTTTGGAACTGTTAGGATGGCCAAAAAGTTTGTTCATTTTTTTTTCTGTACAATAGCTCTAGTAGCGCTTAGCTGTCTTTAATTCCATTTGAAACATTTTTTTTTTTAGATTGTATTGTGACAGCTATCATGTTATTTTAGTCACCAGCTATCATATCAATGTGCCTTTAATAAAAAACTTACCAAAATTGGTAAATTGAGGGTGGAGGAAAAAAGCAACACTTTCATCATATATTTTATTATTTCAAGAAAGGTAAAAATGAAGCTGAAATGCAAAGAGCCTTGTATGAAGAAAGTGCTGTAACTGATCAAATGTGTCAAAAGCGATTTGTGAAGTTTTGTCTGAAAGTTTCTTACTGGACAATCCTCCATAATTGAATACAATAGTTGAAGTTGATGGTGATCAAATCAAGATATTAATTGAGAACAATAAATGTTATACCACATGGGAGATAGCTGACATACTCAAAATATGCAAATCAAGCATTGAAAATAATTCCACCAGCTTGGTTATGTTAATCACTTTATGTCTGGGTTCCATAGAAGTTAGAAAAAAAAAATCCTTTTGGACCTATTTCCACATGTGATTCTCTACTTAAATATAGAGAAAACATTTCATTTTTGAAATAAATTGTGACAGGCAATGAAAAGTGAATATTGTACAGTAATTGTATTGAGTGGGCTTCCCTGGTGGCTCAGACAGTAAAGAGTTTACCTGCAGTGCAGGAGACCCAGATTCAATTCCTGGTTTGGAAGATCTCCTGGAGGTGTAAAGGGCTACCCACCCCCGTACTCTTGCCTGGAGAATTCCATGGACAGAGACCCTGACGGGCTACAGTCCATGGGGTCATGGGGTCACAGAGGGTCAGACACAACTGAGTGGCTAACGCTTTGATTTGGGTTTCCCCAGTGGCTCAGTGGGCAAAGAATCCACCTGCAGTGCAGCCGACACAGGAAATGCAGGTTCAGCCCCTGGGTCGGGAAGACTCCCCCCGGAGTAGGCAATGGCAACCCACTCCAGTGCTCCTGTCTGGGAAATTCCATGGAGAGAGGAGCCTGGCAGGTCTCAAAGAGTCGGACACAAATGAATACATGATGCACAGTGTGGAATGAAAGAGCCTGTGGGGCAAGTGGGATGGACCGCAGGCAACCACACCAGAGGCCGTCTTCATTCAAAGGCCGTGTGTGTGTGGTGGAGTTAGGAGGGAATCATCTCTTATGAGCTCCTCCCAGGAAACCAAATGACGAATTCCAACAAGTACAGCTCCCAGTTAGGCCAACTGAAGATACTGCTCGAGGAAAAGTGTCTGGAATTAGTCAACAGGAAATGTGTCATCTTCCAACAGGATAACGCAAGACCACATGTTTCTTTGACAACCAGGTGAAAGCTGTTATAGCTTGGCTGGGAAATTCTGATTTATCTGCTGTATTCACCAGACATTGCACCTTCAGATGTCCATTTATTTAGATCTTTACAAAATTCTTTTCATGAAAAATTTCAATTCCCTGGAAAGTCTTTTAAAAAGCACCTGGAATAGTTCTTTGCTCAAAAAGTAAAAGTTTAGGGAAGATGGAATTATGAAGTTGCCTGAAAAATGGTAGAAGGTAGTGGAACAAAAGGTTGAAAATGTGGTTCAACAAAGTTCTTGCAGAAAATGAAAAATGTATCTTTTATTTTTATTTTTAAAACTGAAGGAACTTTTTGGCCAACCCATAGAAGGTTCTATTGCTCCTTGACATCCTGGATGACAGTGCCCCTGTTGAGTACCAGTCAGGACTCATCAGAACAGGCCTCTGTTTCTTGCACATTGGCTAAGATAAGATTTCAAGAAAGGCTTTTCTATTTTCTGTGACTCAAAGTTTCAACCCTCTCACTCTGCACTTTCAAGCTTTCCCAAAACTTTAATTGTTGTCCTTAGTCTAATCTGGCTCAAGAGCGATTTATGTGAAATTCTTCAAAAATTATGAAGTGCTGTAGAAATGTTGAAATTGTTATTGTTTCTGTCTTCTGCTTAGCTGTTAGTAACTCTTATCACAAAATTCTGATTATTATACCTAAAACACTGGGACTTTCCTGGATGTCCAGTGGTTAAGACTCTGTGCTTCCAACTTAGTGGGTGTGGGTTCAATACCTGGTTGGGGAAGTAAGATTCCCACATGCTATGCAGCCAAACGGAAAACTACAAAAATGCCCCCCAAATAAAACTAATGCATCAAAAATCTTATTCACATTTTGATCTTTTCTGTACTTCTGCATCTACAGAAAAGTTACACATTTACTTATATTCTGAAGCAGAAGGTTTTATAACATCATTTTTTTTTTTTGTAGGATACTTTTCCAGATATTTGAGGACTTATATAGTTTCTTGGTCTTTCAATTCAATAAAACCTCTGTAGTTATGGAAAACTGGGAATAAAGTTAAGTTATTTAAGATGTATTTAATTCTTTAAGAAAAACAGTGTAATTAGTTTCTATTCATAATCATAAGTCTGTTAATCAAGCCTTGATCTAAGATCTTATAGAAAATTACTTTGATGAATATATATATATAGTTTATAAATTATGAAGCAAAATGCTTTTATGGGACAAATAATGTCACTATAATATTATTTAAATCACTCTTGCTCTGATATATTGTCATTCAATAACTATCTTGCATATTAATGATAAAAGACAAATGGAGAATGACTGTGAACAGCCATTTACTAAAAGAAATATAATCAATAACAATTTTTAAATGGTTACAACTTGAATTAAAGCATAAAACTTAAGATGAGGCCTTATTAAATTTATTTGATTGCCCCAAATATAAAAGATTTATAATGTCCAATGTTAGCTGTTTTGAGCAGCACTATCCGGTAGAACTTTGATGAGGAACAGATATCTTAGTTATTTTTCTGAATATGGGAAGATGCAGGAAATTAGGCTCATAAAAATTTCCCCTGAAAACATCCAGCTGTCAGAGAGCCAAATCTTTCAGTTTCTCAGAGCACAGAGGTCTCATCTTGATTTTGCTCTGAATCCCCTTCAGGTTGTAGAGTCAGTGACAGCAGTGGCTGGCGGCTTGGTCCTTACGAACTGACGGTGTCAGCCTCGTTATAATTCTCTCCCTTTCAGTCTTCATTTTGACCCCGAGTTGGCAGGCATTTCATGATCAGTTTGTCCCTAAGAACTCTCATTCCTAGATGGAGAGACAATTTCATTAATACGTTACTCAGTTTACTTCTTTACTTCTTTAGTTCCTGTTACAGAACTAAAAGCCTCTGGATCACCGGTCTCACTGGTCCAGAAAATGACTCCATCTTATTCTTTTTTCCATTATCTTAGAGTTGCTGCTGCTGCTAAGTCGCTTCAGTCGTGTCCAACTCTGTGCAACCCCATAGACAGCAGCCCACCAGGCTCCCCCGTCCCTGGGATTCTCCAGGCAAGAACACTGGAGTGGGTTGCCATCTCCTCCAATGCGTGAAAGTGAAGTCGCTCAGTCATGTCCGACTCTTAGTGACCCTCTTAAGAGTTACACTATTACAATTATTGATCTTATAGAACTGTATTTGTTCAGTCATTTAAAGTATCCAACCATCATTAATTTTTTCTGAGGCTCAGGCACACATTTGGTAATGTGGGCAACAATAATTTTATAAAATAGGCAGAATAGCATTGAAACATATACTGGACCGTATATAAGGTAGATGACCAGGGCAAGTTCGATGCGTGAAGCAGGGCACCCAAAGCCAATGCTCTGGGACAACCTAGTAGGGTAGGATGGGGAGGGATCAGGGAGGGGGCTTCAGGATGGAGGGGGCTTCAGGATGGAGGGGACACGTGTAGGCCTATAGCCAATTCAGCCTGATGTATGGCAAAAACCATCACAACACTGTAAAGTAATTGTTTTCCAATTGAAATAAATTAGTTAATTTTAAAAAGTAAAACAAACTAAAAGAATACAAGTAATATACTTAGCAACAAAAGACCACACGTGAGTATTTAAACTAAGAACTTTCACTAGACGCAGCCTGGATCTTCTCGAGTTGTCTGACCAGTCTGTTTGACCCCGATCACTGTCTTCAAGAGAAATGATCTGTTGGCATTGTACATAAAGTTTACCAAGGATGTCTGCACGTACCAGATGAGTGAGGGATCACTGTGACTACTTATAAGATTGAGAAAGAAATGTTACCTTTTAAGGAGTTACGTGGATGTTGTCAGAAGAGGAAAAATTGATCCTTATGCTTGAGCAAGTATATCTGCCATTGAGGAGGCCTGGTTAATGCTTTATGCAGATGGACAACACACACTAGTGGGGAGGGAGGAGTTTCAGACAGGCAGAGAACATTTCATGTTTAATTTTTTCTTATCTTACCTTAAAATATGAATTTTTATTTCATCAAGAAGAAACTCAAAGAAGTATATCCTGTTTTATAGAGTCAAACTGTTCTATCATGAGCATAACTCCAGTTCTCATTGGTGGTGAAATTCCTGGCCTTTGCTCAGTATTCTTGGACCCCAATCCTCCTTTCCAAACATGCTGATAAATATTTTCTTTCAAATATGCCTCAGCCTCTGAGCCATGCTATTACTCATATTCTTCCGTATATTCAGAATGTCCTGCTCTCTCTCTTCAGGTTCAAATCCTACCCATCCTTCAAGAGCCAATTCACATTCTGAGGTTCTTCTTTATCCAGCTCCACTGGCAGCAATGACCAGATTTCTTCTTCTCCATCATTTCTATGAATTTCTTCCTCTCCATCACTTCCTTTATCTGTACCTGCTATATATAAATATATTTAATTTCTATATCTCTCTCAAATAAAGTCTAATATAATACCTTGTACAAGGTCCAGATTTCATATATTTTTTCTTGAATAAAATGACTTTTAATGTGACTTTTACTGAGTCATGCTTGAGACTGATGAAATAATTAGGATGGGGCCTCAAAGGTCCATAGAGTCCCAAAGCGAAACTCTTTAGTAAAACTTTAGTTTAGTCAGAGGTTGGATGTACTTTTATCATGTATATCATGTTTGCTTGCAATCTCTCCTAGCAAGGAATTGTGAAGAAATCAATAGACTTCCTATAACCACTCTTGGAGATTAAGAGAACAAACCTTATAGCCTAGTACTTCAGTACTTCTCTACCACTATACATACATACATCATGACAAAGACATTTATTTCCATTACTTTTTAAATTAAAATCCTAAAATTAACTTTTTAATTTTTCCCCACTTGGTGTCTTCAGAAGTTTGTTTTGTTGAAGCTGTAACTCTGTTCTCTCCATGTACCAGCTTCACATAATTTTAAGGGATAAATTAAATTTGGCTCCGAGGTCCATGGAGGCATGGGTTATGAAACCTACCTATTTTTTTCTGTATCTGCTTGAAAAGTCTTGAGTTGATTCAATCATGGTCTTCTTCTTAAAGCATCAGTGCCTTCCCTCTGACACAAAACTTTATTTTTTAAAAACTTAATTTTTCTTTTGACATATTGGAGGGCTTACATAATCCCTGATTTCAAACCTGTGGAGATAAATTATGTAATTCAGGGGCCTGGATAGTTAATTATGATCCTGTCCAGTAAAGACATGATGCTTTCTAAGTCTGGTATCTGCAAAAGTCCTGTTGCTATGCATAGCAAGGAAAACTAATCTGTGGTCACAGAGTGAAGAGTGAAGTCGCTCAGTCGTGTCCGACTCTTTGCGACCCCATGGACTGTAGCCTATCATGCTCCTCCGTCCATGGGATTTTCCAGGCAAGAGTGCTGGAGTGGATGGCCATTTCCTTCTCCAGGGTATCTTCCTGACCCAGGAATCGAACCCGGGTCTCCCGCATTACAGGTAGACGCTTTGCCGTCTGAGCACAGAATGAACTGCTAAATTTGGCTGGCCACCTTGTGAATGTATTTAATCACCAGACTGCCAAGTAGGAAAACCATTGATCTTGGATCAGTAGTTTCACTTTCATGAGTGAATGAAGAATATTTGAAGTTAGGAAGAGCCTTCCTCCCCAACTTTATTTCTCACTGACAGCAGAGTGCCAGGATACTTCCACCTCTCTTCGAGTACAGTGCAGTCAACAAATGAAGAATGAAACGAGTATGCTTGAGTCAAGCACGAGTGAAGTATTAATAGTTCCATTGAATTTGTGAAACAGCCACTACTTAAGAAGTCCAGCTGATGAATGTGATTCCTCAGGGATTCAGTCAGCAGAGTCGTGGGAGTGCCTCAGAAAACAAAACAGAGCAATCGTTTCATCTACACCAGGGAGGATACTTCATATAATCATGAGAACAGGAAATATGTTGGCCTGAGGTCCACATTATATCAATTGGTTTAGAGTGCCATCTAAACTGATTCTGCACCAGTCAGCTTTTTGCTCTCCTGCCTCCAAGTTCTGTCTCTTTCTCTGCAGGATTAATCACGTTGATTTTTCCGGTTCTGCAGTTTTTCTTGAACCAGAACCAGGAATTTCTTACTGACAGATAAGAGAGATAATTTCACTGTGATGTTGTCTTTTTTTTTTTTAATTTCTAAGAATTTCATACACATTGTCAAATGTGACGGAAATGTGAGGTTTGCTCATGTTTTACTGGTGGTGTTTGTTCAGAGGTGGGAGCATGGGGGAAGAAGGGCCTGGAATCCATAGCACACTGAAAGAAGATCTGTTCATTTACCTGTTGTTTATTGCTAAGCCACGTCCAACTCTTGTGATCCTGTGGACTGTAGCCCATCAGGTTCCTCTGTACATGAGATTTTCCTGGACTGGAGTGGGTTGCCACTTCCTTCTCCAGGGAATCATCCCAACCCAGGGATCAAACCCAAGTCTCCTGAGCAAGAGGCAGCTCCTGCATTGCAGGCAGAGTCTTTACCGCTGAGCCACAAGAGAAGACCAGTTCATTTGTCTGACTTCTCCCTAATCTGTACTCTTCCCCCAGAGCGGGATATATATTCCCAATTGCCACTGTGTTCCCAGTGTCTTTCTTAGTGTCTGGTATACCAGTGAATGTTAATAGAAAAAATAAACTGTACAGAAGAGGAAGACAAGTGATAGACTTTGAGATGTTTTGCAGAACATAAAATACCTAAACGGGTCATGAATCCCACCTATTGGTTTCTTAAGAGTGGACATTTGGAGTGGACCTGGGAGTGATCTTCCTGGTATTAACCATAACAGCAGAGTCCAGAGTCAGGACCAACAAGAATTTGTTCATGAAGAAAGATTTGTTTCAAGGGTCTAATGCTTTTTAAAACTACCATCAAGGCTTATATAGCAGCTACATCTGTGAATGTGAATGAAGAGGAAGCCAGCGTGAGAATGTGATTTTTATCCCTTGGTTCAAGTAGACAGATTAGGTGGTGCTTTTCTAGTATTGCAGGCCCATTTGTTCTGTGTAGCTTTCTCCAACCTTCTCCCCAGTTGGGAAGAAATAACTCCTCGGTGTTAGGATAGCAACTTCACACATCTCTTAGCATTGCTACTCTTAAAACATATTTCACTTGCAATAAATCAAGATCCTTGCTGGAAAGGGAAATGGAAAGGAAACTAAGGGTTAATTGACTCATTGTTCCGTCAGATACAATACTCGATTTTAAAAATATTCTGTGCCTCATTTTTTAATAGCTTTCTTTTATTTATGTATTTGTTTTCGGCCGTGCTGTGTCATCGCTGCTGCACAGGCTCCTCTCTAGTTGTGGAGGTGGGGGCGCTCCTCTCTAGTTGCAGTGCGTGGGCCTCTCGTTGTGAGGGCTACTCTTGTTATGGAGCGTGGGCTCTGGGGTGCGCAGACTTCAGTGGTGGCAGCCTGTGGGCTCAGTAGTTCTGACTCTCAAGCTCTAGAGCACAGGCTCACTAGCTCTGGCACATGGCCATACGTTTGCTCTGCAGCATGTGGGATCGTTCTGGACGAGGGATCAAACCTGTGTCTCCTGGATTGGCAGGCAGATTCTTCACCACTGAGCCTCGAGGGAAGCCCTGTACTCTGTTTTAATCACTTAATTGTATAGGTACTACTTGCCTATTTTTCAGTTGAAAAGCTAAACAGAGATGAACAGAACCTAACCAGGAGTCAATGGTGTTTCCAGGATCCCTAAACTTTACTGACAGCAGTACCTATTTTTTCTTAATAGGAAACTTAACGTGGGGTGCCCTCCTTGTTACTCACGGACACTCAACAACCCTTTTCCACCTGCTTTTTCCCCCAAACACACGCTCTCAAATGTCAATTAATAAATGTGAAAGGGATGATGAACTTAGAAAAATTTACAATAGGAGTGACAATTTCAGATAAGTCATCAAATGATGCGAAAACTAGTGGACAAGCATGTCCATTTCTGCTTAGGATGTAGGAAGTGGCAAGCAAATATCAGTGCTGCCTTAACAATAAGAAAAAGTTAGGTGATTTACAAAATCATAAATTTTCTTGAAACTGTTAGGTAGTTAGAATAGGAAAAAGGAGTCCAAAATGGCTGTGGCTAAAAGACAAAGAAGGGGAAAACCCACGAAAATAGAACAAAGGAAGGTCCAAGGACTGGAGTGAGGACCTCAGGTAAAACAAACAGCCCTCCTGGCTAGCCCAGTTTACATAGGGCAGGCTCTGGGGGGAGGAAAAAAACATAAAAAGAGGAGCCAAAACTGAGCTGGAGGCTTCTCTTTTCTTTGCATCTTTTGGGTTGACCTTCCCTCACGCCTCAAGGAAGTATTTTCCTTTGTTTTCTAAATAAAACTGAACCATAACGTGGAGCTGTAACACTGGCCTATCCGAGGAAATTACATAGGGCTGTAACAATGGTCCGGCCATTGCTTCAAATTTTTGTTGTGACAAGACAGAACCGAGGAAATTACAAACTCCCCCAAGAGTTGAGACTTCAAGGCAAAGCAACTGAATCTCAATGAATGGCATACACCTCTGAGAAGAGATGAGACTAAGGAATTATTTTATCTTTGACAGAACAGTAGGGGACAGTTTTGCTCTCATCAAAGCAGTTGAAGAGGAAATCAGCTACCAAATGCTGAAAATCAGTGTGTAGGATAGCTTATCAGTTTGAAATGACTGTAAGAACCTGGCCTGTGGAATAGAACTTGTGTGTTAGCATGAACTCCCCTTGTGTCCAGGCCACCAGAAGTGTTCCTGTGTAAGACCAGTGCAGAGCTGAAGATAGCACAGAGACTCCCCCTCAGTGAAACTGGCGTGCAGGTGATTGGTTAGTGATTGGTTGTCACTGGGACAAAGTTGCAAATTACCTCTCACTTGGCTGGAAACGTGTCTCATATAAAACACAACTCTTAAGCCAACTGGGGGAGGGGTAGTGCCCTCTCCGACATGTAGGGCCTAGAGAAAGGTCCTCTATTTATGTGAAACTGATGATGTGAAAACTATCTATTCCCAAGGAAAAATAGGAAACTCTCCCAGTCCTGGGACCCAGGGGGGGAAAATTCCTCTTCTCCTGGGTGAAGCGTAGCATTAAAAGACTTCTGTCTTTGGGGAAGGTAAAAGAAAAGCTCCTGGACCCTGGTTGCTGGACTGACACAGCAGAGTTCAGTTACTACTGGGAGAAGGTTAGGAAACTCTTTCCTGCCCAAGACCTGACCCTGAGAGGAAAAACAAAACAAAATATCTTGGAAAGGAGCAGGAATGCAGAAAAATTATGACTCCAAGGCCAGACATATAGGGCCTGCCTAAGATGGAGGCATGAATTTTATTTACGATAATTAGCTGTAGTAATGACATTCCATGGTATGAGTCTTTTCTAATCACTTAATCCACATGATGTCCACATTGCCAAGTTGAAAGCCTTGATTGTGAGTTTCAAAATCCATTAGACATGCAGAAGTTACATCCAGCATCTGTAATCACAGTGACCCACCCTCAATCATCTTATTTACATTCCACTCTACCCTACATGTGGAGAAGGAAATGACAACCCACTCCAGTATTCTTGCCTGGAGAATCCTATGGACAGAGGAGCCTGGAGAGCTACAGTCCATGGGGTCACAAGAGTCAGACATCACTGAGTGACTAAACCACCACCTACTCTATATGGACTTCCTCCTGGTGGCTCAGTGGTAAAGAATCCTCCTGCAATGCAGGAGACGATCCCTAGGTTCAGAAGAGCCCCTGGAGGAGGGATGGCAACCTACTCCAGTATTCTTGCCTTGAGAATCCCATGGACAGAGGAGCCTGGTGGGCTACAGCCCATAGAGTTGCAAAGAATTAGACATGACTGAAGTGACTTAGCATGCATGCTTGCCCTACACTATGTAACACAAGTTCTATCTATGCCAAAACTAATACAGAATTGTAAAGTAAAAATTAAAAATAAATAAATAAATTTTAAAAAAAAAATAAAAAAAAAAATAATAATAATAAGCCTTCTAGACATCAAATATCACATCTTCCATGATAAGTCTTTCCTAGCACTCTAGGCTGAATTAATTTTTCCATCTATTCTAGAAAATGAGACTGTTTATCACAGTTCATGAAAATGTCATTACTTTTGCAAAGCTAAGGCTAATTCCAAGCCTATACATTTATAAGCTTTAGTATTCAAATACTACCCCACCACAAAAACACTTACCTGACTCTTGGTAAAATTCTCATCCCCATTGAACTCATTTGGAACCACACATAAGCTAAGAAATAAAGACAAGATATATTTATCTTATTGTTTTCACTTTGATTTCTTTGGGATCATACAGTAAGCTGGGCATCCTTTTTTTGTCTGGTTTTTGCTATTCTAGACAAACTGAAATTACTTTGTCCAAATAAATAATGCTGTCAACTTATAAAATAAGAGTATATATATTTTTATACTGGTTGGACATTGATAGCCCTAGCCAGGAAACTGCCTACTGCAGCATGACAACAAGACATAAGGAAACAAAAAGTCTAATAACAGATCGCTTAGAACAAATAGACTTGGAACAAAAGCAAAGGTTTTTGGCTCAGAGTTCTGGGTATTTTACTTAGACCAATGTTTCACAAACTCTGTCTGCGTTTCTCAAGCTGATAATAAGTTTCCCCTGAAATGAATAATTTCCTAGTGAAATACATTGGGGAAATGATGCACAGTGTGATTTACAACACAAAAAGAGTACTTAAGGTTTTTGTGAAGTCCTACGGAAAAGAAATCTATTATACTTAAACACCTATTTAGATATCTCTCAGAACACTAACGTTTTCAGGTCAGTTTGGGAGATTTTGACTTTGACTATTATCACAACTCTTCCAAGGCACATTTTCCTTTTGTTACTCAATATTGTGTCTGTTTGAGTGCCTAGTACTGAATCCACTGTAGCTAATGCAAAGAGAAAGAAATTTACTAATCTGGGTTAAATGACCTAGAAAAATCTGGGGATAAATAATGCAACAGAGTTTAGGCTGAACTTTTATCAATGACCCCCAAAGCTTCAGCATAGAACTGTACTTCAGGACTTCCCTGGTTGTCCAGTAATTAGGGCTCTGTGCTTCCACTGAAGGGGGTGAGGGTTCAATCCCTGGTTAGGGAACTAAAATCCCACACACCACCAAGGTGCTTCCAAAAAATTTAAAAAAGAAGAACCATAAATCTACAGGTGCTGCTCTTCCCATTGTAGTCAGGAATCTTCCTGTTAAATCAAGATGATGCTGCTAGAGTCAGATCTATAAACTCTCTATTCTGCTGTAAGTCACGTCAGCAGAACATATCCATCACACCTGGCCCTTCTCTCTATTTCATTGCACGCGTGTGTGTGTGTGTGTGTGTGTGTTGAATTGCTCAGTCAGGTCCGACTCTTTGTGACCCTATGGACTGTAGCCTACCAGGCTCCTCTTCATGGGATTTTCCAGGCAAGAATGCTGGAGTGGATTGCCACTTCCTGCTCCAGGGGATCTTCCAGACTCAGAGATTGAACCTGTGTCTCTGGCATCTCCTGCACTGGAAGGCAGGGTCTTTTCCACTGAACCATCAGGGAAGCCCCTTCATTATATTAACCCAGTTTAAATTCAGGTTTCAAGCTTGTGCATCTGGTTTGTAAAACATACGCATATGCAGAATCTTAGTGTCAAGGGAATATGGAAAAAGTGATTTTTCAGTTTTCCAGCCTCAACAATGGTAGAAAGTGATTGAAGTAGATATGGAGATCGTCAGTCCACAGCATCCTCCACACCATTGCTATTTTCTCCCAGGACACGTGGCATTGCAAAGTAACGAGGTTTCTGATGACGCCATGAGAGGAAATAATTATTTTAAAAATTTAAGAGTTAATTTTATAAAGGAAGGAACTACTATTATTACCAGTCTCTAGTTCCTTGGTTGTCTGCCACATTTCTCTGCTGAAAATTATACCCTTGTCCTTTGTATGTAATTTACCATGCAGGAGAACTGTGTGTCTATGAAAATATTGTATTTTTCCTCAAACTGTACCTGCTAGCTTTAGGATCTAGTGATACACTTTGCCCAAATCAATTATTATTATGATGCTCGACAAGTTGTAATTTTTAATTTCATCCTTCCTTATATATTTGTTTGGTGGCTTTCTACTGTAAGGAAGAACTTTCATTATCCCCTTATATATTTACCTATTTTATTTATATTAGGGAAGACTCATAGATTCTTTATTCAAGTGTTATAATCCTTTGCTATCATTGTTTTGATGTTTCAGTTTTTCCTGATTTGGCCAGGAGGAACCACTTAAAGCTGACCCCTGTGCCCTTTGACATGACTGATCATTATTTGGTGGCTCAGTGGTAAAGAATCCATAGTCAGTGCATGAGACACAGGAGATGTGGGTTCAATCCCTGGGTTAGGAAAATCCTTTGGGGGAGAAAATAGCAACCCCCTCCAATATTCTTGCCTGGGAAATCCCATAGACAGAGAAGCCTGGCGGACTAGTCCATGGGGTTTCAAAGAGTTGACCTGGCTGCATGACAGAACACGTGCACACACACTCACACACACACACACGCACACACACACACACGCACACGCACACACACACACGCACACACACACACACACGATTCTTTAGCAACCTTACTTTCTGTTACCACTAGATGTTTTAAGAACATCTTTTCTCTTCCTTTCTCTGATTCTACAGCTAGTTATTTCTCCCTTGAGCACTTGTTCCTCCATTTAGTGAAGTATGGTGTTTGGAGACAAAGATGTAGGCTATTGTTTTTAATCTTAAAAATAATACCTATAAACTAGCAGATGACATGAAAACAAATTGATATTACATTATTCCTGGAGCATAACAGGTCCTCAATAGAAATCTACTGAATGAATAGAGAACAATTGTTAAAGTAGATTTTAATAAGTAATTTGAGTTTGACAATTTCATCCATTATTCTTGCTCTCCTCAAGTCATTTTGCAGCTTTTGATGGGACAAGTTTAATTCTCCTGAATTTTATATCTAGATCTATCACTCATCTATTCAAATACACTATATTCTGTATTTAATCTAAACCTCTTGTTCTGATGATAAGGCCTGAGACTCTAGGTCGTGTGTAAGCATCCGTGCATCTATTTCCTCCGTTAATCATGTTCCAGTGAAAATTTGCCAACAACCAAGGATGTGTTTCTCTCTTTCTTTCATATACTGTACCAATGCTTGAAAACTTACCTACTCTACCAAACAAATGTTACTCATTCATGAAGCTTTCCCTGATTTCCCTTGCTTCAAGTGATTTATACTTTTTTCACATTCATCGAATCCTGATTGATTTATCTGAATTGTCTCATCTTTCACAATCATTTTATCTCAGAAGCATACCAAGTAGATTTGTCTGGGGAAGGATGTGGCAACCCACTCCAGTCTTCTTGCCTGGAGAATCCCATGGACACAGAAGCCTGGTGGGCTATGGTCCATAGTGTCACAAAGAGTTGGACAATTCATTAAATTAATGTCCTTGTGATGTAAAAAGATACACACACACACACACACATTTATATAAATACATATCAGTATGTACACATCACTGTACTTAACCTGCTTAGTGATTTAAAAATAGCCATAGCTATAATGTTTGCCATGATTTAGGTAGTATGTAGTTTTCTAAGCATCATTGTGTCCAAAATATTAGATTTGTTGTAGAAAGAATGCATTTGTAAAAATGCACCCTTTGTGTGAAAGGATGAAGCCTGTTAAACTATGTACAAAACATTATGCAAAGTTATGTATTACTAGATACAATATTAAATGAGATTGGCCAATTAAAGTAATTTTTGTTAGAAGAATGCTTGTATCTCTAAAAGAACCCTTGACTATTTCCAGAATTTGTCTTGATTATAGTAAAGGTGAAATACAATGATTAAAAGAAGGCAAATACTGTAATACAATGCTTTATCATCATTTTAAAGCCAAAAAAGCCTTTTAAAGGAATACTGAATAGAGGCCCAATACAGAGAACATATTTATAGCTCCATTCTTCCCAGGTTGAACTGGAAGTGCAGAAAATTTCCTTAGGAGGATCCCCTTCCACTTCCTTTGTATTTATACACAGACACATGCACACACATTCCCCTGTAGATCAAGCAAACTGCAGAGCAACCTGAGACAGAAGCTCAAGCAATCTGAGACAGATTGAAAACATCTGTGCACTAGAAGGACTCATTAACAGGGCATCAGGGGACCTGGATAAATAACAGTCTTTTTACCAGGACATTCATGATCTTAATTTTTAAAAGTTCTCCAAGTGATTCCAATATTTAGCTAGACTTAGGATCACTGGCCTCTTGTTGAAAATGAAAGAGGAGTGTGAAAAAATTGGCTTAAAGCTCAACATGCAGAAAACAAATATCATGACATCTGGTCCTATCACTTCATGGCAAATAGATGGGGAAACAGTGGAAACAGTGGCAGATATTTTGGGCTCCAAAATCACTGCAGATGGTGACTGCAGCCATGAAATAAAAAGATGCTCACTCCTTGGAAGATAAGTTATGACCAACCTAGAGAGCATATTAAAAAGCAGAGACATTATTTTGCCAACAAAGGTCCATCTAGTCAAGGCTATGGTTTTTCCAGTGGTCATGTATGGATGTGAGAGTTGGACTGTAAAGAAAGCTGAGTGCTGAAGAATTGATGCTTTTGAACTGTGGTGTTGGAGAAGACTGTTGAGAGTCCCTTGGACTGCAAGAAGATCCAACTAGTCCATCCTAAAGGAAATCAGTCCTGAATATTCATTGGAAGTACTGACTGATGTTGAAGCTGAAGCTCCAATACTTTGGCCAACTGATGCGAAGAGCTGACTCATTTGAAAAGACCCTGATTCTGGGAAAGATTGAGGGCAGGAGGAGAAGGGGATGACAGAGGATGAGATGGTTGGATGATATCATCGAGTCAATGGACATGAATTTGAGCAAACTCCAGGAGCTGGTGATGGACAGGGAGGCCTGGTATGCTGCAATTCATGGGGTCACAAAGAGTTGGAATTGACTGAGTGACTGAACTGAACTGAACTGAGGATCACTGGGTACCTAACCTTAAGGTCTCCTTAAATTGTATGGCTCTATTATTTTTTTCCCCAAATCTTTCATTTTTCTTTTTTTCTTCCTCTTTAGCTTCTTTCTTACTCTTCTCCCCACTTTACTTCTTTTCTCTTTTCTTCTCTTTCCTTTTTCTTCCTTTGCCTTCCTGAATAATTGAGGCCAGAAATCATGAAGTGGAGCCAATATTAGAAAGACGGCCACTAGGGCACAAAGTGAGGAGGCAGAACTTGGGGTTGGGGTGGGGGCAAGGAGGGCATCTTTATGGGGGCATGCTATAGTCAAACGAATTTCTGGAATGTCTACTATAAATAAGGCACTCTGGTGGATTATAAAGATGAAAAAGACATAATCACTTTTTCTAAACACAACTGAATGCCTTTTCACTTTTTGCATCCCCTATCCTTAGCCCAGTAACTAGCTGGGTGCTCAATAAATGTCTTATTTTAATTAATTAAACAAAAAGCACACTGAAAAATAGCAAGAAGCAGAGCTCTTTTATAACTGTGCTCCTCAAGAAATGAGGCAAAGTTTTTTATAATTCTTTTAAATAAAATGCCACAAAAATATTAAAATACAAAATCAAGTCAAATAATTTTTTTCATTTAAATGCCTCATTGAGAACATACTAATCAATGTTTAAATATCATGTATGTTGCTTGCAGTTCTCAGCTGAAGGTAGGTTTATTTTGCACCCTTGAGCCATGTAGACACTTGAACTGGCATACCTCCTTTGGAAAAGGAAGCAGAAATTAAATTTGTCCCAAAGTCAAAGTTCACAGGCAAGACTACAGGATGCTCAAAGTTAAGTACACTTGATCTTCTGCATCCACGAGTCCCACCTCTACCAGTTTAACCAACAGAACCAACAGATGTGGTTGGTTGAATCCAGGTGGTCTAACCAACAGATACTGAGGGCCGAGTGTACTATGCCATTATATATAAAGGACTTGAGAATCCAGATTTTGATATCCACAGGGAAGATGGGAGCATGTCCTGAAACTAATTTCCCATGGATACCAATGGACAACCATAATCAGATCACTTTTAATCACCTCTCCTAAAGGCTGAGTTATGAATTATGGTGGAGGTTCATGACATTGTACAGGAGACCGGGATCAAGACCATCCCCATGGAAAAGAAATGCAAAAAAAGCAAAATGGCTGTCTGAGGAGGCCTTACAAATAGCTGTGAAAAGAAGAGAAGAGAAAAGCAAAGGAGAAAAGGAAAGATATAAGCATCTGAAGGCAGAGTTCCAAAGAATAGCAAGGAGAGATAAGAAAGCCTTCCTCAGCAATCAATGCAAAGAAATAGAGGCAAACAACAGAATAGGAAAGACTAGAGATCTCTTCAAGAAAATTAGAGATACCAAGGGAACATTTCATGCAAGGATGAGCTCAATAAAGGACAGAAATGGTATGGACCTAACAGAAGCAGAAGATATTAAGAAGAGGCGGCAAGAATACACAGAAGAACTGTACAAAAAAGATCTTCATGACCAAGATAATCACAATAGTGTGATCACCTAGAGCCAGACATCCTGGAATGTGAAGTCAAGTGGGCCTTAGAAAGCATCACTACGAACAAACCTAGTGGAGGTGATAGAATTCCAGTTGAGCTATTTCAAATCCTGAAAGATGATGCTGTGAAAGTGCTGCACTCAATATGCCAGCAAATTTGGAAAACTCAGCAGTGGCCACAGGACAGGAAAAGGTCAGTTTTCATTCCAATCCCAAAGAAAGGCAATGCCAAAGAATACTCAAACTACCGCACGGTTGCACTCATCTCACATGCTAGTAAAGTAATGCTCAAAATTCTCCAAGCCAGGCTTCAGCAATAGGTGAACCGTGAACTTCCAGATTTTCAAGCTGGTTTTCGAAAAGGCAGAGGAACCAGAGATCAAATTGCCAACATCTGCTGGATCATGGAAAAAGCAAGAGAGTTCTAGAAAAACATCTATTTCTGCTTTATTGACTATGCCAAAGCCTTTGACTGTGGGGATCACAATAAACTGTGGAAAATTCTTCAAGAGATGGGAATACCAGACCACCTGACCTGCCTCTTGAGAAATCTATATGCAGGTCAGGAAGCAACAGTTAGAACTGGACATGGAACAACAGACTGGTTGCAAATAGAAAAAGGAGTACGTAAAGACTGTATATTATCACCCTGCTTATTTAACTTCTATGCAGAGTACATCATGAGAAACGCTGGACTGAAAGAAACACAAGCTGGAATCAATATTGCCAGGAGAAATATCAATAACCTCAGATATGCAGATGACATCACTCTTATGGCAGAAAGTGAAGAGGAACAAAAAAGACTCTTGATGAAAGTGAAAGAGGAGAGTGAAAAAGTTGGCTTAAAGCTCAACATTCAGAAAACAAAGATCATGGCATCTGGTCCCATCACTTCATGGCAAATAGATGGGGAAACAGTGGAAACAGTGTCAGACTTTATTTATTTGGGCTCCAAAATCACTGTAGATGGTTATTGCAGCCATGAAATTAAAAGACGTTTACTCCTTGGAAGGAAAGTTATGACCAACCTAGATAGCATATTTAAAAGCAGAGACATTACTTTGCCAACAAAGGTCCGTCTAGTCGAGGCTATGGTTTTTCCAATGGTCATGTATGGATGTGAGAGTTGGACTGTGAAGAAGGCTGAGGGCTGAAGAACTGATGCTTTTGAACTGTGGTGTTGGAGAAGACTGTTGAGAGTCCCTTGGACTGCAAGAAGATCCAACCAGTCCATTCTGAAGGAGATCAGCCCTGGGATTTCTTTGGAAGGAATGATGCTAAAGCTGAAACTCCAGTGCTTTGTCCACCTCATGTGAAGAGTTGACTCATTGGAGAAGACCCTGATGCTTGGAGGGATTGGGGGCAGGAGGAGAAGGGGACGAGAGAGGATGAGATGGCTGGATGGCATCATGGACTCGATGGACATGAGTCTGAGTGAACTCTGGGAGTTAGTGATGGACAGGGTGGCCTGGTGTGCTGCGATTCATGGGGTCACAAAGAGTCGGACATGACTGAGTGACTCAACTGAAATGAACTGAAAGTCTGAGAGCCCAAGAATTGATGCTGTTGAACTGTGGTGCTGGAGGAAACTCTTGAGAGTACCTTGACAGCAAACCAATCAATCCTAAAGGAGATCAACACTGAATATTCATTGGAAGGACTGATGCTGAAGCTCAAGTTCTACTACTTTGGCCACCTGATGCAAAGAGCCGACTCATTGAAAAAGACCCTGATTCTGGGCAAGATTGGAGGCAGGAGAAGGGGACGACAGAGGATAAGATGGTTGGATGGCATCACCGACCCAATGGACGTGAGTTTGAGTAAACTCCGGGAGTTGGCCATGGACAGGGAGGCCTGGCTGCTGTAGTCCGTGGGGTTGCTAAGAGTGGGACACAACTGAGTGACTGAACAAAAAAGGCAGAAACATTGATGTTCCAACTCTGTTCATTTGGAATGGTGTCTATATTCTCTGAAGGAATCATCCAAAAGCAACTAAAGACAGTTTTTAGACAAGAAGAATTTCCCTCAGAATTTGCAAAATGTCTCTATCCCTGTCTCTCTCTCTATCTTGTTTCATGTAGAGTGTTTAAGATGGGGAGTCTTCAAGCCCACAAACTGGAAGGTGTTCATCATGTCCACTCTGCCATAGACCTCTGGTTGCTTCCTTTGGCCATTTCCTGAGAAAGGCACAGCTCTCTCAACTATTTTCCAGGACAAGAGAATTATTATTTAATTCCCTGATTCTCCCTAAATTCCTCTAAACAGATGTTCAAACTTGTAATATTAGAATAACAACTTTACAACAATCATATGTATCTTCACAAGACTCTTCAATTTCCCATAAAGCATGGATCAACTTTTACAATGGTGGGTACAATATTCATGGTTTCTCAAGGAATTGCATTTACCTGACATTAATCTGGGAGAAATATCAATAACCTCAGATATGCGGATGACACCATCCTTATGGCAGAAAGTGAAGAGGAATTAAAAAGCCTCTTGATGAAAGTGAAAGAGGAGGGTGAAAAAGTTGGCTTAAAGCTCAACATTCAGAAAACAAAGATCATGGCATCAGGTCCCATCACTTCATGGGAGATAGATGGGGAAACAGTGGAAACAGTGTCAGACTTTATTTTTTGGGGCTCCAAAATCACTACAGATGGTGACTGCACCATGAAATTAAAAGACACTTACTCCTTGGAAGAAAAGTTATGACCAACCTAGATAGTATATTCAAAAGCAGAGACATTACTTTGTCGACTAAGGTCCATCTAGTCAAAGCTATGGTTTTTCCAGTGGTCATGTATGGATGTGAAAGTTGGACTGTGAAGAAAGCTGAGCACCGAAGAATTGATGGTTTTGAACTGTGGTGTTGGAGAAGACTCTTGAGAGTCCCTTGGACTGCAAGGAGATCCAACTAGTCCATTCTGAAGGAGATCAGCTCTGGGATTTCTTTGGAGGGAATGATGCTAAAGCTGAAATTCCAGAACTTTGTCCACCTCATGTGAAGAGTTGACTCATTGGAGAAGACTCTGATGCTGGGAGGGATTGGGGGCAGGAGGAGAAGGGGACGAGAGAGGATGAGATGGCTGGATGCCATCATGGACTCGACGAACGTGAGTCTGGGTGAACTCCGGGAGATGGTGATGGACAGGGAGGCTGGGCGTGCTGCGATTCATGGGGTTGCAAAGAGTCAGGCACGACTGAGCGACTGAACTGAACTGACATTAATCAAATGCACTGGGAAGAGAGATACAGAGAAACAGTTAGCAAGATACATACATATACACACTTGTGTGCATGTGTACTAAGTTGCTTCAGTCGTGTCCGGCTCTTTGCGATCCCATGGATTGTAGCCCACCAGGCTCCTCTGTCCATGGGATTCTCCAGGCCAGAATACTGGAGTGGGTTGCTGTGCCCTCCTCCAGGGGATCTTCCTGACCCAGAGGTCGAACCTGCCTCTCTTACGTCTCCTGCATTGCAAGCAGGTTCTTTACCACTAGCGCCCCTGGGAAGCCCTGTACACACATACCTAAATGTAAATATATATATATACAGAAATGGAGTGGGATCAAGAGTGAGAGAAGGAGAAATTCAAGAATCCATATGTTCTACTTTATGGGAGAGCAAGAAGAACGTTGGCTCCTTCATATAGTCTCTTTCCACTTGCCCAGGATGGTCAGCTTATTGAACCGGAATGATTTCAAGATTTAAGAATTTTCTTGCTTTGATACAGCATGGTCACTAATGTAAGCCAATTATTAGACTGAATCACATAAACTTTTCATTTTTGCATGTCAAAACTGTCAAATTTTAGCAATTTTCTATTGTTCCACTGTTTAGATCACGTCCTACTCATTCTGCTGGTGAAGGAGGGATTCCCCTACCCTATGTAATACGAGATAATCAAACACAGGACACCCAACTCGGGACAAATAAGATTGACAGCTGTTTATTAGTCACATGCTCTGACAGCAGGGGGAGAAGGACATTACTGGCCCTGTAGGGCCACAAGGATCACACTTGAGAGGAGAGTGAATAGGAAGGGGTGGTGGGAGGCAGGCTTAGAGGATGAAGACAGGTGCCTTTGGTTCCTGCAGGAGAATGTAACTGACTAGCTTGGATAATTTCCCAGATTACAGGAAGCAGAGCAGCAAGGTTGAGGTAGCATGCAGCTGGTCCAGCTGTCAGGGGAACCAGCTGAGTGAGGAGAGTTTCCTGATCGGCAGGAGGCATATCGGGTAAGCGAGGAACTGCTAGACCCTGGGGACCCTCTGAGCCACGTCAAGGCAGCGAATGAAATTGTCAGTATTATAATGCTTCAACCACACTTCAACAGGCGTTCAACTGACAGAGAAAAGGGTGCTCTATTCTACTGGTGTAGAAAATTTTGTTCTGTTGTATTCATACCCCTGACAAAGAATGTTCTCAGTGATAATTTTTCAATCTGATTTTCTGATTATGTGCTGAGACAGTTGCTGTTCGTTGTGGGACCAGTATTGGTCCTTCCCTTCTTCAGTACCAGCACAACCTCAATTTTATTCAGGATGACCATGTCCTCAGGAAATTTGGTGTCACAATCTCCATTTCATTGCTGGTAGCCTGGCCAAGAAGATGTTGTTAGGGGCTACTGAGAGGATCTTTCCAGAAAGCAGTATTTCCTTAATATAATGTAGCATGCTTACCTAGCATACCTCTTTGGTTCTTGGCATCTTCCTTTGTTTTCTTCCTTGCACCTTGGCATGACTGTGCTATAGCTGTAAATGAAGAATCATGACTGTGAGAATGATGTAATGCAGACGTACCTGGGAAGTTAGTTAGTTAGCATAATTTGAATCTTGGTGTCCACTCACAGCTAGGTGAAAACATTATGTAAACTTTATGAGTCTGTTTCCTCTCCAGGCACTTTTCAAGGTCCCTGTGAAAATTTTATCAATCCCGTAAAACATTGGTACACTTATTTTAAAATATTTATTGTTTCAACCCCTTAGATCGTAAAAGTATGAAAAGCAAAATGAACATGGGAATGCCCCCTAAAGAGTTTCTAGGGAGGGGAGTCAGTACCTTAAAAGAAGAGCATTTTCCTGGGTTATAAATTATTATGAAATATAAGGTATGACAGGCAGTATATTATTATTGGAGACAGAAGAGGCAGTCAAGAAAGTTTTGCTACTTTCCTTCATCATTAAGCTTTTCAAAATAGTTATTTATACTTGACTTCACTCTTTGCCCCTCCCCTAGTCTCTTTCCAGTCTATTCTAATCTGTCTTTCCCATTTCTACCCTGTCACTGCAATGAAAACAGCTCTATTATACTCACCAGTAACTTCATGTCTCTTTAATTAATGTACATTTTTTGGCACCTGGTTTTAATTATCTTTTTGACATCATCTGACCCGATTAAATTCCCCCTCTTTCTTGAAGGACCCCCTTCTCTTCTGTGACACCCCCCCACTCCTCTATTTTTCCTCCTGACCTCCCTGTCAGCCTGCCAGCTCATCCTTGTTTACTTTCTATCATATGTTGAAATTCCTCAGAGCCAGACCTGAAATCTCTCTTATCTTTCTATATTCTTGGTGATATGATTCATCCCTTGGGGTCAATAATAGTTATGTGTCAGTAGTTCCAAATTTTTATCTAAAGCCAAGATTTCTTCTTCAAGTTGCAGACTCCTGACAAATCCCTGCTACTACAAGACAAATTATAGTTAAAACCTGACTTGCTTTTAACTTCCCAGTATGGGGACCCTCTTTTCTTACTTGAGAGAATTAAGATAGATAGCCCTTGTCCTGCAATAAAAGTTTGAAGTTCCAAATCCTTGTTTTTCCATATTTCCTGGTAATGAGCAAATGGGGACATGTCGTAGGATCCATCAATCTGATATATCTGTCACAGACTTTGAATGGAGAGCTGGAGACATAAGGAATGAAAATTTGTGAGACATTTTCTCTGGCCGCATTGTCAAGGGGAAAAATGATCTAGCAGCTATGGTGGAGTTGGTGACAGGACTCGGTGTTCAGAGTTCATAAGGTCAGGGGTGCACCCTACGGTGTCTATGGCTGTTTTCTCATGGACCAGTTCTGTGGCATAGTTTTGGCCATTGTTCCTGAATCTGTATTCATGGACCTGGCTCGGTACCAGAGTGGTGTTTACTGAAACAAAACACTGATACAGACGAGTGACCAAATTCTAAGTGTATAGGCTTAATGAAATGACTACAAACTAAACAAATAATGAGTATGTAATCGACACTCCCGGAAGCATCCTTTATGCCTACTTCCTTTCACAGCCTCTCTGACAAATGTAACTATAACCATGACTTGTGAAACCACAGATTTGAACTCTATATAATAATTTCATATAATGTATGTCCTTGGCATCTGACTTCTTTCACGTCACATTATATACTTGGGATTCGCCCGCATTTTTGCAGGTGGTTGTTGATTCATTCAGTCTTATTGGTTTATATTTACCATCGGGTGAGAATACACAGTTTATTAATCCATTTTCCTGTATACATCCAAGTAGTTACCAGAGAGGGACTATGTCCACCATTATTTACAACAGTATTGTTTTGAACTTGCCTGTTTTTATCTTTTGGTGAAAATAGGTATGCAATTCAATTGGATACATATTTATGAGTGGAATTTCTGAGTCATAGGGTTTTTGAATGTTCAGTTAGACATTTCCAAACAGTTCTCTATAGTGATTATTACAATTCACTCTTTTGTTAAAGTGTATAAGCACCCCAGTTCCTGTGTACTGTCGTCAACATTTTAAATCAACATTTACGTTTTAGCCACTTTGGTGACTAGGTAGTTTTGTTGAATGAACTTATTTCAGATTTCCTTTATAAGCAATTGTCTTTGTTCCGACTGCTATAACAAAAACACCATATACCTGGTGGGTGGCTTAAATGAAAATCATTTATGTCTCTTAGTTCTGAAGGTTAAGTCTAAGATTATGGTTTTTGCAGATCCAGTGTTTGGAGAGGGCTCACTTCCTGGCTTGTAGACAGCCACTTTCTCCCTCTATCCTCACATGGTTGAGAGAGAGGGAGCAAGATCTCTGTGTCTTTATGAGGATGCTAATGTCATAATAAGGGCTCCACCCTAATGACCCAATCCCCTCCCAAAGGCCATATTTCCAAATACCAGCATGTTGAGTATTGGAGTTTCAATAAACAAATTTGGAGAGGAGATATAAACATTTAATTTTTAGCAACAATGAAATTAAGTGTCTCTTCATGTGTATATTTTCCATTTGGATAGCCTATGATCGTTTCTCTCTTGAGAGCTCTGCCCTTCCCATTAATTCGTAGGTTTTCTTGTATATTCTGCATATATTGCTTTGGTAACATATGTATGTAACTATTTTTAGGTTTTTTTATGCTTTCTGGATGAGATTCCTTGGAGATATATAATATCTTGTCTCAATCTGTGGGTTGCTTTTATCTTTTCATTCTCTTACTGATGTCTTTTTATTAAAAAATTTTTAAAGAATTTTCAAGTTATTCTGTATGTTCAGTGCTTTTTTGTCCTAATTAAGAAACAACTGAGTTTGTGTGGATGTTTTCCCATATTTTCTTCCAAAGACTTTTTCACCAGCAAGTTATTTTCTGTATAAACCAGACAAAGCTTGCTTACTTTGCTTGCAACTAAGAATCCTGATGTTTATTATTACTAGATGTCCCAAGGTACCCCAGATCATAAAAAATAAAGCAAAATTTGTTCTACCTTCAAAAATAGGTCATTCCCTCTGTTATCTGTAAAAGCATGTCCAACCAGCTGTGCAAGCCAGAAATCTAGGAATTATCCTTGATAGCTCCATCTTTCTCAGTTACAATATTTAATCTGTCACCCTATTAACTATCTATTGCAGTGTAACAAGTTAGTAGTTTCAAACAACAATAACCCATGTTATCTCACAATTTCTGTCATTCAGCATTTCGGGTGCGGCTTGGCTGGGCAATTCTGGCTTGGGAGTTCTCTTAAGGACGTAGTTAGATGTCAGCTGAGACTGCACTGATCTGAAAGCGTGACTGGGGCAGAAAAATCTACTTTGAAATTGGTTCATTCACATGGTTTGCAAGTTGGTCCTAGCTGTTGATGTGAAGCCCCATTCTTCTCCATATAGACTTCAAAGGGCTGCTCGAGTGTACCCAGGACACAGTTGCCAGCTTTCCCCAGAAAGAGTGATCTAAGACACCAAGGCAGAAGTCACAATGCCTTTCATGATCTAACCTCAGTAGTCATACATTGTCACTTCTGTAACATTCTATTGGTCATGCTGGCCAATCCGACTCCACATGGAAGTAGCTTATAGAAGAGCTTGACTATCAGGAGGTGAGGTTCATTGGGAATCATCTCGGAGGTGACTCCAAAATCATTAAGTCTCCTCTAGCTTCATTTGTTGTTATTAAAATGAAAATACAGAAAGCCTTACTGAACATTCTGATTATAAACGTTATATATTCTGAGGGTAAAGCATTCAAACAATACAAAAACATTTAAAGAAGTAATTATAAGTCATTGGAAATTTCATCTTCTATAGCTTATGGCCAATTTTTTAGATATCTCTTTATGCAAACCCTCTTAGTCTGACCTTCATAATATACCCAGGTTCATAGTACACACCTGTCTTGTTTGCACTCAACATGTTATAGGCATATGTCCAGGTAATAAATATAGATTTATATTACTATTTTTAATCACTTCCTAGTAATCTACTGTAAGAATTACCAAATTTAACACTATAGGTGGTCCTTTAAGTAATTTCCAGGTTACTTTCTGTTTTATACAGTACTGTATTAGGCAATATTATACATAGATCAAGTCTTCTCTATTTTTGGTGAGAAATATCTCTCAGCTCTGCCACCACTGTGGTTCAAGAGATCGTCATTTTTCTCTTGTTTAATATACATAGCCTCTCTGGACCCCCTCATCTACCTTCATCTCACCAGCAAACAGAGTGATTTTTTTTTTTTTTTCAAAAAATAAATCTGAACTTTTTAGTCTTCAGTAGTTTTAGGAAGATGTCTAAAACCTCTCTGAAAGATGTACCGAGTCTTTCATGATCCAGCTCACCCTCTATTTGCTCTGCTACTTCCTCACTGGTCCCTTTCACTTTCTCAGTGCCCAGACACATTCAGCTTGAGAGCTTCCTCCCTGAATACTGTACTCTCTACTCCCATTTCCTATTTGACTAACTCTTAATCATTCCCAAATACCCAACTTAAGTGCTATTTTCTTAAAGTTCTTTTCTCCACCTAACTTCCCAAACTAAATTAAACCTCACTCTTAGTCTCTCTTATAGGATATGATACCTTTCTACCATACTTTTTATTTTAGTCAACAACTCTTTGGTATTTAGGCAACTATTTACTTACTATCTCTTCTACTGAAGTACTATAAGAATAGGAATCATATTTCTTTTACCTCCCTTAAAGAAATGCCTAACTTAGTAGAGTAAGTCAATGCATACTTTTGAATAGTTTTGAACAAGTGGATGGATGGATGAGAGTGACTTAGTATCTAAAAGGCCAAATCAGCAGGTTGGGAGATTTAGCTGGCCATATCATTTCCCAAAATGACTGGTTCCAGAATGTCTTCTATGAAATTGTCTGTGTCTGGTGAGTGGTGGAGGGGCTGGAGGATTGCACTCTGGTCAACGGGCACAATTTGTAAAGCAGCTCTCAGCAGATTTCACTCAGAATGTGAGCTTAATATGTCACTGTTGTTATTGAAGGAATGCTGGTGCATGCATATATAAGAGTGGGCACTCTGCAGACACATTTTGCCCTAAATGTGTTACTGCTAATTATCATACTCTACTTTAGCTAGATTATATAAACATTTCTGATACTCTTGCACTTTATTTAACTACAAAAGTCCCTAGCATTGGCAGGAGATCTCTCAATCTGAAAAGTCTGTTTCCTCCAGTCTTTATTTAATCAGAAGCAACCTAGATTCCATGTTAGTTTAATGCTCTATGGAATAAAATGGCAATGAAAGAAGTATTTTCAACTAGGGCCATAACTTGAACTCTTTAAAATAAAATGCTTCAAGGCTTCAAAAAATGAGGGCATGAAATATTTTTAGTTGTCATTATTCTTTATTTGAGGCCCAGTTTTTAATTCCATGGGCTAACTTGATAACTTTTAGTTTCTTAGAAATACAAAAGGAACAGCAATTTCACAGCTATAAATCAACTTCCTGAAAAGCAAATTTGGAAACAAGATCTATACAAAGATGAACATTACATATAATGCAAGGGTTTGCTATATTTATTTTTTTCAGTTTCAAAAAAACCATCTATGTAGTTGAAATATACAACCTATGTTACAGACCACTTGTTTTGCTGTGGACCCTCAATTTCTGAATCTTTTGTCAAGCTTCTCTCCTGTTTACAGGCATGATTTGTCTCATGCTGAAGTTTCTCTCTATTTGCTGAAACCAGATGTGCATGGGGCTTTCACGCAGTATTTAGGAAAGAGGAGTAGTTGCAGAATTTTATTTGCTTCCATCAAGCAATTTTTTGGTGGCAAATAACAAACAAGTTCAATTTCTCCCAAGAGGGAATCATTCTGCCTCACTTCCTGGGATGGAAAGCAATAAAATAGCAGTTATAAGCCGGACTCTTAACGGCAACTGGAAAATACAAATTTGTAACTTCAGTTTTATTCTACTTTCTAATAATAACCCTCTGTAATTTGTGTAACATTATAGGGTTTTTATATTATTTCCATGTTTACTGAAATATACTTTGTGCTTGCTTATACTTTCTTGTTAAAGAATTTTTGTGTGTTTCTTATACTTAACACGTTAGCTTAAGTCTTTTCATAATTTCCTTCTGGGATGAGGTTCCCAGAACTTTTTTTGATGAAAACACATTTATTGGATCTGTGCCATGAATACTTGTGCTCAGTACATTTAAGAATCCACACACACACACACACCCACACACACACACACACACACAAGAAAAAACATGTGCTTATGATCCAGAATCTAGTACAAAGCAAGGTCAAGTACCTAGACACCAATAACACAAGAGAAATGTGGTAATATGTGAAAGGATTGATAAACTAAAAATGCCAAAAAAGTCCTGAGCAGAAAAACTATCATTTAGGATATTTGAGTATCTATTATACACTATATATTTTGTACTTTTATATACGAGGTTTGAATAGTTGACCATTTTTTATGTAAAACAACTCATTTTGTATTTTTATTCATTTGCCAATGAATGAAAAAAGATCCTTAAAGTTCTTGAGTTCACAAACCCAGAATGAAATAAATAAAGGGACGATTTAGAATCAAAAAGTGTGTCTCCAGCCCAGGTATTTGTTTATGGAAAAGCTTCCTAGAGGGTGTCCTTTGAACTAAACTGAGCCTTGAAGGAAGAGTGAGTAGAATTTTGAAAAGGCAAAGAAAACAGCAGAGGAAGCCAACTACCAGGGCACAGGTGTGGACTGGATCTCTGCAGAGGGAGTGAACTCAAGCACAGAAGTGAGCTCTTGGCGCAGAGCTGAGAGTTGATGGAGGACATGAATGCTAATGTACAACAGAGAATGAGGCCAGGAATAAGATAAAAGGGGAGACTGGGCATTAAGTGAGAAGGAAGTTAAGAAGGTAGAGGCATGAATCAGCTTTTAGGAGAAATGAGAGATTAAGATGTAAAAATACATCATGTCACTATATGAACTGAGCTTAAAAAATTCCCGTGTCTATTTTTATCTTATACTGAAAAGCGTTCTGGTACCTCACTTTTGCCTTGTGTGTCAGAGACTTAAAGTGGTCACCAGTAGCTTTATTATCCTCATCTCCAGGACATATGATTTCTTCGTTCATTTCCCCTAGCAATTAGATAAAACCAGTGGTAAAGTTCTGGCCAGAGAAGTTTGAGTGGAAGGGATAAGCAGTAAGTACATCCAAGCCTAGCTCATCAAAGCCCCCCATGTTTAATCCTAGCATTTTCACTGCATCACTGGATAAATTAAGAGAACTGAAAGACCTGCATGGGAGGCAAGATGAAGGATCTGGATACCCAAGAGACTTTCTGGAGCAGAGACCATCCACGGACCGACACTTCCATGTCAAGCGAGAAACAAGTTCTGCTTTGAGGTAAGTCACTGGAATTTGGGGACTATTTCTTTCAGCAGTTATTCTACCCATAGCCCTTGCTGAATAATCTGCAATAATCATTATCACTGACTTGGACTCTGTCCACTGCTATTCCCAAGAGACTGAACGGTGTGGGAAAAATTGTTCAACCCCATTGAATACTGCCTCAGCAGGACTCACAGTATTGCCATGGAACTCTGCATTCTACTGGTTACAAACTGTTCTCATCCCTTTCATGGCCTACTTTAAAGACTCATCTTTCTCCTTAGGATCTTCCTGCTCCTACTTCCAGCAAGGGAATTGGCTGTTTTGTTTTTAGTTAAGTGCTTATTCAAGAATCATGACCATCTTTTGTTTTTTTTCTTATTAAATAATTCTTTAGGTGCTAGAGATATAAGATCATTATAGATATAATATATAAAATGGCTACAAGTTTAAAAGACCGACTATACCAAAAGTTGAACAAGATGTGGAAAAACCAGAACTCTTGTGTACTCTAGATGGGAATGCAAAATGGTACAATCACTTTATAAAATTGTTTGGCAATTTAAAAAAAATTTCATCTATCATATAATCCAGTCAATCTACTCCTGGGTAGTTATTCAAAGATCAGAGAGGAAGTCCCCAATAGTACATGGCCAAGAAGAGGTCTTCCACTGAGGATTTTCTGTGGTTTGTGGTTGGAGCGACATGTAAACACTTTTCTCTGTTTTTCCCTTGAAACCTTCAGTAAGGTCTGTGTACGTCACTGGGTATTGTGTGTGAGTTACTTTTTTTATGAAAAGACCGCTGATGATTTGGTTACAATAGCAACATCTGTCGACCCTTTACCTTTGTTCAGGTATTCGACTGTGCACAGTCACATATATTATCCATTTCAAATCATACAGTCATTTTGAACAGTAATTATTATTACCCTTTTAGAGATTAAAAAACATATGCCCCATACTAAACCCCAAATGAAACAGATAGCAACAGAAAACTTGCTAAGAATAACATACTGGAAGGTCCCAACGTTTGCCCTCCACCTTCCGATTAAAGATAGAGCTGGGACTTCCCTGGTGCTCCAGTGGCTAAGACTGCTCTCTGTCCACGCATGGGGCCTGAATTCAATCTCTGGTCAGGGAGCTGGATTCCACATGTCACAACTAAAGGTTCACTTGCCTCAACTAAAGGTCCTGCAGGCTGCAAGTGAGACCTGGTGCAGCCGGGTAAATGAATAAAATAAGTAAGAGGTAAAACAAATAAATAAAATAAATGTAAAGATAAAGCTGCTTATGGCCTTTCTTGGCAGTCCAGTGGTTAAGACTCCACGCTGTCAATATAGGGGGCATGGATTCAGTGCATGGCTGGGGAACTAAAATCTCGTGTGGTGTGGCAACAAACAAACAAACCAACGGAGCAACAACAGTAACAAAGCAGTAAGTCTGCTTATTTTACCTCTACTTGGAATTTTGATCATATTTTTATTTCTATTTTTGACCAGTCTCCAGTTAAGTATTAGTGAGAACCCATTGTGTGCTGGGCTTGAGATTAAAAAGAAAAAAAAAACGGAGCGGGGCAGAATAAGAAATGGTCCCTACATTCAGTGTTTGAAAGAAGATGGAGACTAACAAGATATTCCCTAGATGTCTATAGTGAAAGTCAAGATAGAGTCCAAAGAAACCCAGAGGCAGGGTCTTGATGGTGTGAGAGATGCAAGTCTTTTCAGAGGAAGTGACCCTTGGCTGAGTCTTAAAGAGAGGCAGACGCAGAAGAAAGGTAGGGGAAAGGGGCACCAAACCAACTCTGGGGGAGGGACTAGATAATACTAAGGCATTACAATGAGGAATCCCAGAATCATCAGAGAACACAGCAGGTAGTCCTGAATGGCTACAGCCTGCTGCAGGTCAATGCATGGGGCCCTGGGATGAGCCTGGGGAGCAACAACAGGTGAGGCAATCTGCAACGCAAGCTCCTGAGAAACTACTCTCGTGCCTGGCAACCAACTGAAACCCAAATTGGACTCAATCTCCTGGACTCTAGTCACAGGGATTTTCCAACCATTTTTTTTCCTCCCTCTTAGATATATAACATGGAATTCAGGACTTTGATTTTCATTTCTTTTCTAATATGCTGATACTCATTTTAAATGAGAGAATAAATGATTTAATGGGGAAGGACTTCTTATGTGGACAAAGATTGGTAAAATAACCTGATTTCATCCACAATTTTGCAGGTTCTTTAATGTGACCTGGTCACCTTCTCCAGGGATGAGCAGGCCTTTGAAGCCCTAGAGGACCATCTCATACTAAAAATACTTAACTACTGAACTGACAAATTAAATGGCAACTTATTCATTTGTAACATTGGGATGACTCTCCATTATCCAGAATACCAGATCTGGACGTGCTGAGTAAGGAGAATACCATTTAGTGAAGAACTGTTCCATGTGACAGTGGGCACTTCCTTGTATTATTTCAATCACTTGTCAGCACAACTCTGTGATTTAGTTCTTATTTTGTCCCAGATTTATATATGAGAAACTTGAGTGAGAAACATTAAAAGATCTGCTTTGATCCCACAGCCTATAAGTTTTGGAGCTAAGATTCAAGTGCTTTGATTTCTACCCCATGCAATGAGCTGAACACACCCACACTGGCTAAAAAAAAAAAAAAAAAAAAGATAATTATTTAATTAACATAATTATAATTTATTGGATATTTTCTGTATGTATGCATGCTTGCTAAGTCTCTTCAGTCGTGTCCAGCTCTTTGTGACCCTTTGGACTGTAGCCCACCCGTCTCCTCTGTCCATGGGATTCTCCATGCAAGAATACTGGAGAGGGTTGCTATTACCTTAAATACTTTGACACGCATTATCTTATGTAACCTTAACAACTATTAAAAGAGTTGTTGAGAAACTCTCTTCAGTGGAAATGAGAAACTATTTCCACTGAACAATGAGGAAACAGTTTGCTCAAAAAGTTTAAATAACTTTTTTAACCTGGTTAATTGATGGGGCAGATATTCAAACCAGGTCTGTCTGCCCACAAAGTACTTTTTACTGCCAGGCAATGTTAAGACTATCTGATGAATAAGAGTCAGAATGGAGAGAATTTGTTAGTTGACAGAATATTTCATCACGGGTGTGTTAGAGGATAGAAAACCACTGAAGTTCTCCTAGGAGGGGCTGATCATGCACCTTCATGTCATGGTGCAACACTGAATATCTAATACTTTTATTTTTCATTCTTGCTAATAATTCTTATTAGTCACGAAAACTTGTCACTGTCTTTTTTCATGATAGAGAGTATGCATTATAATTTTCAGTCTATATCGTCTCACCTTTTTCTGAGGATAAATTTTAGGAATTGAAAAAGAAATGAAATGTCTCAAACCTGAGGAAAAACATGATTACTTTTTGATGACATACTTGAGCAATCTTTCTTTACTAAATTGGTGGTATATCTGATTAACTTCCTGGTCAGTGAAATTAGAATTTTGCCTGCAAAATGGATGTACATATGCTAGTTTTACAGATTTAAACCCTTTAAGAAATCTTGGGACTAGATCAATAAAGTTTAACAGATATTTCCTTCTAGCACCTTGACTTACAAACTTATTGAGACTGTTTTTGTTTTGGTTTGTTTCTCTTTGCAGAAGTAAGATTTGAATGGGCTTTCCCTGAAGTTGTACCCTTGTGGTAAGTTTGAAGTAAACCTTGACCTTTGCTCAAAACCAAGCATCTGAGATCTTTCCTTTAACATACCTTTGTTTCTTGAACCTGGACTCCTGGGAAAGGGTTTGTTTCTTTCCACTGCAGCCCCATCACCTGGTAGGAGGCTGGGTACAAAAGAACATGCTTTCGAAATGTCAGTTGAATAAACGAATATTTGAATAAATTCACCAACTATGAACTTTGTTTCATTTTTACATCGCTTACTTAAAAATACTCAATTGAGTTTTCTCATCCACTCATTTTTATTCCTTTGGGCCATCTTTGCCAGATCTTTCTGGTGTGCCCTAGCCTGTCTGGCTTGGTATCTCCTGGACCGTCTGGGAGGACCCTCTGCTTCCCCCTGAGCCACCCCTCCCCCAGATCAGTTCACATTGTCTTGGAGGATGGAGTTTCCAAACCACCTTCTACTCTGCATGGTTCCCCCTCCTAAACTTGAACAGGATGGTGAAAATTTAGCCAATGTAGAGAATATTTAAAACAAAAGAGAAGTAACAGAAGATTGAGGAAAGGTCACTACAGTTAGCAAGAAGAGTGTGACTCACTAAAAAAAGAAAAAAAAGCCACATTTAACTGACAAAAAGCAAACCAGAAAAATCAGGAGATTTTTGATTTTTCAAAATCAAACAATACCAGAGCTACAAGTGATGAGAGTGGTAAAGTTAGTCAGAAAAGACTATGAGGTGAAGAAATTTGCACGACTCTTGGAGGGAGGTCTATGCCTGGCTTTCCCCGGGCTAGCTGACTTTTTTGTGCATACGACCCTCATTTTCAAAATAAAGATATTAGACCAAATGATATATAAGATCCTTTCCAATTTTAACATTTTATAGAGGGCTAGAATTTTCTAGCAGATTAAATGGATTCTTTTTTTTTGGTTGAGCTGGGTCTTTCGTTGCTATAAACAGGTTTTCTCTAGCCGTGGAGAGCAGGAGCCCCTGTCTAGTTGTGCTGCGTGGCCTTATTGTGGTGGCTTCTCTTGCCTCAGAGCACAGGCTCTAGGTCCATCGGCTCCAGCAGCTGCAGCGTGTCACCTCAGTAGTTGTGAAACACGGGCTTAGTTGCTCCTCCCTTCCCCCACCACACCCGCTATGTGGAACCTTCCCTGACCAGGGATTGAACTTGTGTCCCCTGCATTGGCAGGCAGATTCTTATCCACTGAGCCACCAGGGAAGTCCTAAATGGATTCTTGTTTCAAGTCCCATATGTATATTTAGTCTCATATAATTTGATTGCTATTTGTATTTTCTTTCTTATTTTATCCACATTTATTGAGTGGCTGCCTGGTATTTGACCAGCGTTTTAGGCAGTGGGCAAACAAGATGGCAAAGATATTATCACCACCATCTACCATCTACCACCTCACAGGCTGGGTGGTCACAGATTTGTAAACAGCAACAAGGCAGTTGGAGCAGAAGCGAGGGCTGGGGAAGGGAGGCAGGGATGGAGATGAAATGGAAAGGACAAGGCCAAGAGAGAACATTTTATAATTTCCTGAGATACAAATGAGACCACCACTTTCACAAAATACAGTAAAACATGGTTTTGAGTTTTACTTTTGCTCCTTCATTTTATGAGAATGGATAGTGCCTACTGTATGACCGTGGCTACTTAGAAGGTTAGTGAGGGATTCACTGGACTTTCCACACCGCCTGTGAAGGAGATGGTTGATTTTTGTTTTATTGATGTGGCCACTACCAAGCCGATATGTTTGTGTTAACTGCACAGCTGGCTGCTTGGAGATATCAAATGTTGCTCAGTGATTCCTCGTGGAGCTTGATGGTGACATTCAAATTCAAATTGCAGGTGGCAGTCTTAAGAATAGAAGACCCGAGCACTGATTGGGGCCCTGCAAGTGGGCATCCGTGTGTGAAGCAGATGGGCACAGAGCAATAGCTAGTGGTGAGGTTAGCAACTACCAGAAAGCACAAGCTTCACCCCAACACTGTGACTTTTGATCTCCAGTGCCTGGCACACTGTTGTATTTAACCAAAGAAGCTCTTTTTGTTGTTATTTGTTCTCATCTCCCCTTGTCATGGCATCTGGTCCCATTACTTCATGGCAAATAGATGGGGAAACAGTGGAAACAATGGCTGACTTTATTTTTCTGGGCTCCAAAATCACTGGAGATGATGATTGCAGCCATGAAATTAAAAGACGTTTACTCGTTGGAAGGAAAGTTATGATCAACCTAGACAGCATATTGAAAAGCAGAGACATTAGTTTGCCAACAAAGGTCCATCTAGTCAAGGCTATGGTTTTTCCAGTGGTCATATATGGATGTGAGAGTTAGACTGTGAAGAAAGCTGAGCGCCGAAGAATTGATGCTTTTGAACTGTGGTGTTGGAGAAGACTCTTGAGAGTCCCTTGGACTGCAAGGAGATCCAACCAGTCCATCCCAAAGGAGACCAGTCCTGGGTATTCATTGGAAGAACTGATGTTGAAGCTGAAACTCCAATACTTTGGCTACCTGATGAGAAGAGCTGACTCATTTGAAAAGACGCTGATGCTGGGAAAGATTACCGGTGGGAGCAGAAGGGGACGACAGAGGATGAGATGGTTGGATGGTATCACCAACTCAACGGACATGAGTTTGAGTAAACTCTGGGAGTTGGTGGTGGACAAGGAGGCCTGGCGTGCTGTGGTTCATGAAGTCTCAAAGAGTCAGACACGACTGAGCGACTGAACTGAAGTGAACTGTTGGACAGAAGTATTTAAGTTGGTCAAATGTTAAATATTATTAGGATGATTATTAGAAACAATAGTGGATTTAGAGCTGAATGTAGTATGAAATGGGAGAAGGACATAGCAACCTACTCCACTACTCTTGCCTAGAAAATCCTATGGAGGGAGGAGCCTGGTGGGCTACAGTCCATGGGGTCTTGAAGAGTCAGACATGACTGAGCGACTTCACTTTCACTTTTCACTCTCATGCATTGGAGACAGAAATGGCAACCCCCTCCAGTGTTCTTGCCTGGAGAATCCCAGGGACGGAGGAGCCTGGTGGGCTGCCGTCTATGGGGTCACACAGGGTCAGACATGACTGAAGTGACTTAGCAGCAGCAGCAGCAGCAGCATAGTATGAAATGATTGGATGCCATCACTAATTCAATGGACATGAATTTGAGCAAGCTCCAGGAGATAGTGAAAGACAGGGAAGCCTGGCATGCGCAGTCCATAGGGTCACAAAGAGTCAGACACAACTTAATGACTGAACAACAATAACAACAATATGTAATTAGTTGAAGGGGATTTTAAACATTTTTTAATTAAAATAGTACATATAGAATACAGAAATACATTAAAAATTAATATAGAAAAATACACATGAAAGCACCAACCTTAAGAAACACATCATCAGCATCAAAGAATGAGGAGCTAAGAGCTCCTCTCTGAAGATTATTTGTAATACCAATTGGTAGCATCTGCCCTCTAAAGTCATCTAAATTATAGATATGAATTATCTTACTTATCTTCTCCATCAGACTGTGACAAACATTAGCCAGGGAGTGGCCTTTTTCTCCTTGCATTCATGTTCCAATGGCTCCTTGTAGGTTTCTGTAGGAGTTTGTTGAGCTGTGAGTCAACTGAAAGACCCCAGAGCCCCAAACATCTGTCTAATGGGGAGTCCCAGAAAAATCCCGTTTCTGGGTCACATCTAAGTTTCTGAGTTTATTTCTCAGACTGAGCTCTTAGGTGTACTTAGAGCTCTCAGGAAAGAGGCCTTTTCTAAATTTAGTCTCTCTGGTTGAACATTAAAATATTGGAGTGGAAGAGAGCCGGTAGCAAAAGGGGTTAATTAGCATTTTGTGTACATTAGATAACACAGCTGCTTCCAATTCAATGGCCAACATCAGAGGTTCTCTAGAAATATGTTCCGTGGAAATTCCCATTTATGCTTGCTTAAGTGGGTGTTGAGAGTGGGGATAAAATGGAGACAAGCACCAACAAAGAATTTAACTCAAGTGCTTTCTCGTTGGCCAAATAGTTGTGGGAAAAATCAGGGCCGGATGAGTTTTCTGGCAAGTAGCCCCTTTATTCAGTTCCCTGTCTTTCTTTCACTGGATTATAGCACAGATCTTGGTACATGGCTATTTTTTTTGCAGACCATTGTGCTTAGCTTAGATATACCTCTGATCATTTCAAACTATCCTTCTGCCAGTGTTGTGTTGAAAGGCTACTGAGCACCCACCGGAAGAGATCAGACTGTTCTAGAAGATGGGGGTCCAGCAAGTCATGAAGAAAGGGTGCACTATTCAGTCTGGAAACATCTGAAGGAGTTACCAGATGTTTTAATTAGAAGAGACTCACAGGCTGAGTGAACAACAGAAAGAGATAAAGGACTGGATGACTCATCTCTGAGGAGATGAGAATATGAATGCTCATGGATTTTCCCTTTTTAAAAACACCGTGGTTCGATTAGGTGTGTGAAATCAACTTCATGCCCTGTATATTTTTAAACCACCCCCCCAACACACACACACACACACACACACACACACACACACACTCTTTTTTTCTTTTGTAGGGGGAGGAGATTCGTGGGTCCTACTCAAGGATCACTGTCTCTGCCTAGCAGGTTTCTGGTACCTGGATTGGAAGAATGAGAGCAAGGCCATACCTCTATGTAGGCTGATGCCATGGTGGTGTGATTTCAAGGCCACCAGGAAAGCCTTCACTGACATTTCTTTCTCCATGAAGTTCGTAATCTCGCCATGAAGGATTCCTTCTTTCTTCAAAATCAATCAGCATCTCAAACTTGGTTTTAAAATGCACATCCTGGTAAAAGGATTTTTATTAAAAGATAAAATTCTGTCTGAATCTCTCAGGGCCTAAGAAAAAGCTGTAGTGACATGTATCATTGATTCCTGAGCATGCAGCCCATCAGAGTCACCCCTGATCCCAGATTTTGAAATTCTAGCAGCAAGCAGAAAAAGAAAGGCTTTGGAGGTAGATGTGTACACGTGTGCTAAGTCGCTTCAGTCGTGTCTGACTCTTTGCAGCCCTATGGATTGTAACCCAGCAGACTTCTCTGTCGATGGGATTCTCCAGGCAAGAATACTGGAGTGGGTTGCCATGCCCTCCTTCAGGGGATCTTCCCAACCCAGGGATCGAATTCACATCTGTTTGTCTCCTTCATTGGCAGGTGGATTCTTTACCACTAGGGCCACCTGGGAAGCCGTTTGAGGCGGATAGGAAGAAGTAAAAAGGAAGATAAGGGCTCAGAAAGTGAAGGAGATAAGATGAGTAGAGGTCAACTGGATTTAGAACTGATGATCTGACTTTTTTAAGCCTCAGTTTCTTCATCTGTAAAATGGAACCAATAACATTTTTTTTGGAGTTTCTTGGTCAGTGATCAGGGAAGACTCTCTTTCCTTTGTCAGACTAATTAATTAATTTGTTCGCTATACAAAACTGTAAAATTCGGAATCTCAGGAGATATATATCATCAAAATAATCTTTTCTGATATCTCCTGTATTTGTTTCTTGGCTCTTCCTGGTAAGAATACTTTACTTTTTTAAAAGGTATATTGAAAGGATATTCATATCATCTTAGATTAGGGACTGAAGTTGGCCCAAGTTCTTAGTTCATGGACATGATTTGATTAGTAATTTGAAAAGACAAGATGGTTGTGTGCTTTTGTTCTCTTTCCTTGTTATTTAAGTAACTTGGGGGCAAAGTCTTTTTAGATATTGTACTCCAGATTGCTCCCCTGATAACAGTTGAAAAAAGCCCAAATTTTTCCTGAGAAGGGAGAGTGGTTTCATGTCAAATGTTCATCAGTCTTGGCCCTACAAGCCTCTAGGAACAGCTCAGGGTCATGCACATTACATCTGCAGGTGGATGAGAAAAGTAAGCATTACACTCTATATAAAGCGCCTAGCAGAGAGACAACATTCAGTAGGTATTCATAACAACCTACATACTAAACAATTTTAAGAGTTGCTTTCCTAGGTTTTGGGGGACCATTGTATTTTATGCCACAAAATTGGTTGCCCTTCTTCAATCATTGAATAAATAAAACATAAATTGACAGGAAATTAAAATTTCAGGACACATTATATTTGTTTCTATGGGCACCCAGAACTGTTGTTACTACTGAATTATTAGTACATTGGATATTAATGTATTAATGTCCAGCTTATCTGTTTAAAATATATCAAAACTGTATGATTGGTTGACTGGAGACATTGGGATATCATCCATTTCTTTTCATTACCAGTTGGCACACAGAGTCAGTTCCGTATATCAATTCAGAATTTATTTGAAGCCGGTTTTCAATCTGTGCCACTTCTTGAGGTAATGAGTTTCAGAAGCTTGCTTCCTGGTGTGTGGACTCGTCTTCTCTTCTTCCTCCCCCTTCTTCTTCCTTTGCTCTTTCCTCCTCCTCCTTTATTTTCTTCCTTTTGTACTAAAATTAACTGTCGAGCTCAAGTTAGCATTTCCTAGAGCTGATAGACTGAAACTTCCAAATTATGTTCACCTATGAATACGATCAGATTTGGGGAGTATTTTTAAGCATTTTGGTTGTCATCATCATTTTGGATGTCAGCATTTGGCTGTCATCACCCAGGCTGTTCACAAGTACTACATTTCTTATCCTTTCTGTCACTTAGAGAAATTTTACTCCCCACCTACTTTAATATTGGGCATGTGTGTGTGTTAAGTCGCCTGGGTCATGTCTGACTCTTTGCAACCTTATAGACTCTGTAGCCCACCAGGCTCCTCTGTCCATGAGATTCTCCAGGCAAGAATACTGGAGTGGGTTGCCACTTACTTCTCCAGGGGATCTTCCCGACCCAGGGATCAAACTGGCGTCTCTTATGTCTTGTGCATTGGCAGGCGGCTTCTTTACTACTAGGGCCGCTACTGGGGAGCCCAGTATTGGGGATAGTCACACGATTTACTCTTCCCGATGAAATCTGAACGAAAGTGGCGTGTGCGGACTTCTGAGCAGAAATTTTAAGAGCCATGCTCTATTGCCCCATCTTTTCTCCTGTCAAAGTAATTGAATATTAAACCCCTATCGGCCTGGGGTCCCTGAGGGAACAGTATGAGCAGTGAGGACCTGAACGGAAATGTACAAAGAAGAGAGGAATAAATCAGCAGTTAAGACACAGAGATTCAGAAGTCAGCTGTTCCTGCAGCACAATCTACACTACTGCAATCAAATACAACCACATTATAGATTCTTAATCTTATCTTCTCAGACTGAAAAGTTAGTTTCTAAAGATAGTCTTCAAGTCAATGCAAGCACATGCCATAAGTTCATTATAAAATCTTATACTCTTGGCTAGAGGAGTCCTGGCTTGAATCATTTACTTTTAAAATCAGAATCAGTATTACCAGTCATGTACTGAACAGTAAATTAGAGACTCTTAAAGGATAAAATAAGCTATCTAACAGTCTTATTTCAGAAAGGAGAAACTTCAGATTTTCCAAAAGATAAGAAATGTATCTGGGAACATCCAGGTGGTTTTCTCTTAAATTTTAACCTGTAATGTTTTTCTAGGTCTTTGTACTTTGTAACCTACTCCATACATTTGTTCATTCAATTTTTTAGGTTAAAATTTAACAAGTGAATATTTGCTGGTTAGTCTTAATGATTTTTGCTAACGGCGAGTGCTGCTTCGAAGTGTGTTAGTTTGCTCGGGCTGCCATAACAAAATACCACGGGCTGCATGACTTAAACAGAAACCCACTCTCTCATAGTTTTGGGGGCTGAAAGTCCTCACGCTGTCAGCAGCGTTGGCCTCTTCTGCAGCCCCGCTCCCTGGTGTGCAGACGGCCGTGTTTGTGTATGTTCTCACATGGTTTTCCCCTGTGTACAGGCTTCCCTGGTATGTCTCTGTGTCTCCAAGTTTTCTTTTCTTATGAGGACGTCAGTCAGATTGGATTATGACCCATCCTCAGAGCCTCTTTTTACCTTGTTGTTGTTGGTTGCTAAGTGGTGTCTGGATTATGGGTTACATGTTTGCACACATGTGTAAAGGTGAATGCAATGCTGAACTATATTTGGAGCATTATTTTCAACAACTCCATAAATATAAGTGCTGTGTGTGTGTGCGTGTATGCACATGCACAGTTGTCTGATTCTTTGTGATGCCAGAGACTGTAGCCACCTGGCCCCTCTGTCCACCGGATTCTCCAGGCAAGAATACTGGAGTGGGTTGCCATGCCCTCCTCCAGGGGATTTTCCCAGACTGGGGACTGAACCCACATCTCCTGCATTGCAGGCAAATTCTTTACCACTGAGCCACCTACCTTAATCAATTCTTTAAAAGTCCTGTCCCCCAATATAGTCACATTTTGAGGTCCTTGGGGTAACAGCTTGAACAGATCATTTGGGAGGCGGGACATAGTTCAACTGATAATACAAAGATATGACAAATTGAAAGCAGTTTACATTAAAACAAAATAAAAGAAACCAGGATTAGAATCCCATCATGGTCTTCAGCAGCAGTGGTGCTCACGGAGTATGAGGTGGGTAGAGTTTGGCATAAAATATCTACTGCTGCTAAGTCGCTTCAGTCGTGTCCAACTCTGTGCGACTCCATAGACGGCAGCCCACCACGCTCCCCAATCCCTGGGATTCTCCAGGCAAGAACACTGGAGTGGGTTGCCATTTCCTTCTCCAATGCATGCAAGTGAAAAGTGAAAGTGCAGTCGCTCAGTCGTGTCCAACTCTTCACGACACCATAGACTGCAGCCCCCCAGGCTCCTCCATCCATAGGACTTTCCAGGCAAGAGTACTGGAGTGGGTGCCATAGACTTTCTTATTATTTGTCCATCTTACCAAAGGGCTTTAATCGCAGTGCCTAGACTATATGCAGCTTGGTACAGCTGAGAGCTGAGAAACATGTGCTAGTTCAGTTCAGTGCAGCCACTCAGTCGTGTCTGACTCTTTGCGACCCTACGGACTGCAGCACGCCAGGCCTCCATGTCCATCACCAACTCCTGGAGCTTGCTCAAACTGATGTCCATCGCGTCAGTGATGCCATCCAACCATCTCATCCTCTGTTGTCCCCTTCTCCTCCTGCCCTGTGCTAAGCCATGCACAAGCTATTCATTTGACCATACCTCTAAAGGGAGATTCTCCCAGTTGCTAAATCAAAGCCATTGTGTAGAATAATCTCACTCCCACGAATGATGGTCATAATAGGTTCTTTTCTCTCTCTTCTTCCCGCTCCTCCCTTTCGTTTTCTTCCATAAAACTCCTGTGCGTACACTGCCAGTTTCCATTTCCTGTGCTGGGAACTGAATTTTGCTAAACCAAAACCCTGCCCTGGTCATGTCTAGGATAGCAGACAGACAAGTAATCGCATGACGGTATCATCCCTGGGTGTTCTTTGGAAGCAATGATGCTAAAGCTGAAGCTCCAGTACTTTGGCCACCTCATGCGAAGAGTTGACTCATTGGAAAAGACTCTGATGCTGGGAGGGATTGGGGGCAGGAGGAGAAAGGGATGACAGAGGATGAGATGCCTTGATGGCATCACTGACTCGATGGACCTGAGTCTGAGTGAACTCCAGGAGATGCTGATGGACAGGGAGGCCTGGCGTGCTGCGATTCATGGGGTCGCAGAGAGCCGGACACGACTGAGCAACTGAACTGAATATAACATAGTATGTATGATGCTGCCAACTCTGTAAAAGCATGGGAGAGGATTTTCTAAGTCACATTTGGGGTGGGGGAAGAATCTTAAACCTTAAATTTCTACAACTCTTGCTTTTCCAAGGGTGTTCCACCATTCTATCCCAGGAGGGAGATGGAGCATGTAGTACAAGGCACAGCTGCAAAGCCTGGAACTAATGTTCTAACTAATGAACTGGGAAATATGCTGCAAAACAAGATTGCCTCTTTAAAGTCACCCCCCTGAGAGGCTTTGCACTAATTCTAAAAATGCTGCCTTTCATTAAAGCATCTTGGAATTTACATTCAGTCAGACTGTGAACTCACCTAGAGCAGAACAAAGAATGTACGATGCGTGATTAAGGTTTATAGAACAAGTAAATTAATCCAGAGACATGGGCACATTTGAAACACCTTGACTAGTGGAGAATACTTGTTCCTGGGTGTTTTGGGTGTCTAGAGATTTCAGACCGGAGAAGGCAATGGCAACCCACTCCAGTACTCTTGCCTGGCAAATCCCATGGACGGAGGAGCCTGGTAGGCTGCAGTCCATGGGGTCGTGAAGAGTCGGACACAACTGAGCGACTTCACTTTCACTTCTCACTTTCATGCACTGGAGAAGGAACTGGCAACCCACTCCAGTGTTCTTGCCCAGAGAATCCCAAGTATGGGGGAGCCTGGTGGGCTGCCATCCATGGGGTCGCACAGAGTCGGACACTACTGAAGCGACGCAGCAGCAGCAGCAGCAGCAGCAGAGATTTAAGACAACCACATGCAACAAAATCATGATCTATGTTTGGAGTTCATGGTGAAGCATGGCTGTGCAGTAACAGAACTGGATTTATTGCAGACCAGCTCCAAAGAAAACCAGAATGAAAGTAAGAAGAAAAAAGGTTTGATGAATAGTAATGTCATCCTCAAATGTGAAGAGTGCTGAGTGTAATGTAGGGGGAGAGTGCTACATAAAACCATGAGGACTGTCTCAGAAAAGCTGATTGTATTAGAAGCGTAATTTATCTTGGGAACAAAAGCACCATCCCTGGGTTACTCAGACCCTGTAGGCTCTTGAATAAGCAAAAGTAATCTAGAGCTGAATTTGGGGAGTGGGACTTGATTTTACTACACTATTCTCCAAGGGATGTGGAGTTCTTCGGAGCAAGCCAGGAGGCCTGCCTGGAAGGAGAAGTGAGCGGGAAAGGGGAGGGGATGCCACCAAGACAAAGAAAGAGCAGATGACACCCCTGTGTCCTGTGGCCAAAGGACAGAGGTGTCCTGGTTCAAATGGGTCATGGTTTCACACTGGGCTTGTGTTCCTTGCACCTTACACTGTTGTTACAAGTATGAGAATGATACCAGCATGATTTTGTTGGTGATGTTTATTTAGTTCAGTTGCTCAGTCGTGTCCGACTCTTTGCAACGCCATGGACTGCAGGACTGCAGGCTTCCCCCTGTCCATCATCAACTCCCGGAGCCTACTCAAATTCATGTCCATCTAGTTGGTGATGCCATCCAACCATCTCATCCTCTGTCATCCCCTTCTCCTTGTGCCTTCAATCTTTCCCAGCATCAGGGTCTTTTCCAATGAATCAGTTCTTCGCATCAGGTGGCCAAAGTATTAGAATCTCAGCTTCAGCATCAGTCCTTCCAATGAATATTCAGGACTGATTTCCTTTAGGATGAACTGGTTGGATCTCCTTGCAGTCCAAGGGGCTCTCAAGAGTCTTCTCCAACACCACAGTTCAAAAGCATCAGTTCTTCAGTGCTCAGCTTTCTTTACAGTCCAACTCTCACATCCATACATGACTACTGAGAAAACCATAGTTTTGACTAGATGGAGCTTTGTCTGCAAAATAGTAATGTCTCTGCTTTTTAATATGCTGTCTAGGTTGGTCATAGCTTTTCTTCCAAGGAGCAAATGTCTTTTAATTTCATGGCTACCACCATCTGCAGTGATTTGGGGGCCCAAAAGGTCAAGGAAAAGATTTTATTAAGGTCAAGGAAAAGATCTGAAGTCCTATACCTGAGTCAAAGTGTAAATTGGAGGCATTATGCAAGGAAAATGAAATAATCCTTCAACAGAGGTGATTTATGGGAGCAGGAGCTCAGAGCTAGAGATGACATCGAACACCCAAGTCCACCAGGGATTCACGGAACTCTTAGAAACAACTCTGATTGCAGCAGTGGAGTTCTGAGTAATCTTAGTTCAAGGCATAGCATTACCCCAGTTGACTTATGGGTATTACATAAACTATAACACTAGATGGACTTTTTTTTTTTTTTAAGAATACTTGATATGAACAAACAGAAATACTTATTCTCTTTTTAATCCTGTTTATTTTGTACAATTGGTTTCTGAGGATGTGTGGTATAATTCGATCCTGGTAGAGGATGTGATGTCACTTGCAGAAAACATGGGACAAGCTCAACATAAAATCTGAGCACCCCAGTTTTGATCATAGAAAGGTGATCTTAAGGTGCTTTTCCCCCAGAAACTTCCTCTTCTTCTTTCTTCCTTTTGCTTTATTAAGAAAATTTCCCACCCAGCGACTACCATCATTGCAAAGTTGATCACAGCGTCTGCTGATTGTTCCGATCCCATTGTGTTCTCTAGAAATGTCCATTTTAGCACATGTAAAATTTTAGACAGTTTACATCATTACATGCCCTTTTCTATCCCTTTAGATAATGAGCTACTTGAGGGCAAAGAATATGTCTTATTTATACCTGTTTACTATGAATCTATTGTTCATATCAAACATTCAGTAAATGTCTGTTGTATGAAAGGATGAATTAGTGATTAAACATATAGAGTCATAATAAGTAAATAAATGATATGAGTATCTATGCTCATAGAATTTATAATCTAAACACAGGAAATTTTATATAACAAAGTCAAGTGAGGGATCAAATCAAACTGAAATCTTTCAATTGTCAAAAGGAGTTTTGGTGGACTTCCTTTCTAGAGACTGTTTCAGGTTGCTTATTTTAAATATAATTCTTTTCCATGTCTTGTTCTTAACATTTCTGTAAGCCATCACCATTACTATTAACTCCCACCCCTCCACACACACACAATAAAACCAAAAGACAAAAAAACTTTTCTCTGAGAAACAAAAGAGGAAATAAGAAAAGTCAGTTTGCATGTCTTGAATTTTTAGGATGAAAGAGTAATTTGGAAGCACTGTCTCTTGCATTCAGCTGAACCATTTTTCCTTCTATATGTGAAAGTTGCTCAGTCGTGTCTGACTGTTTGTGACCCCATGTACTCTACAGTCCATGAAATTCTCCAGGCCAGAATACTGGAGTGGGTAGCCTTTCCCTTCTCCAGGGGATCTTCCCAACCCAGGGATCGAACCCAGGTCTCCCGACATTGCAGGTGGGTTCTTTACCAGCTGAGCCACAAGGGAAGCGCAAGGATACTGGAGTGGGTAGCCTATCCCTTCTCCAGCGGATCTTCCCCACTCAGGAGTCGAACCAGGGTCTCCTGCATTGCAGGCGGATTCTTTACCAACTGAGCTATAAGGGAATGACCCGCTACCTAATTACAACCTTGAAATGTGGTTAGGAACGGAACAAAATCCAAAGAATCAATTACATTCCCAATCAGGGTTACTGGCAACTTGTTTAGCAGCTTGTGAGAATAAAGAGGAAGTTGCTAAAACAGAAAATGCAGTCAGTCTGTTGATCATGTGAGGGGACCACAAGCTTTCTTATTGCTAATCTCACAGAGGCTCTGTATCACTCAAACAGCGACAAGGGACCTCCATAAAGAGGTCGAAGGTGATAACAGGAGTCCACGTGTAAATCTGAACCCTGGAGATGGACTGTTGCGAGAAAACTAGAAGCAACAACTTGCCCTGTTCCCAGCTTCTTCTGAGACCTGTTTTGAAAGCTGGCCAGCAGGAGTCAGCTATTGTTGCTTTGCGGTCGACCAGAACATAGTCAATTACTGGAGCAAAAATGGTACCTATGGGAGGGAGATTGGCTCTCTTTTGTGGGCCCTGGATTGTTGCTGCACACAGAGGACCCTCACAAAAGGAAACTAGCTAGATTCAGCTGCTTTAAAAAAAAAAAAAAAGGAGAATCCTTGATTTGAACAAGCAGCTCTGTAGCCCCCACTTAAATCCTTCTGCTTATTTTGTACAGTTGGTTTCCAAGGATCTGTGGTAAAAATTTGATCCCAGTGAGGGAAGTGATGTCATGTGAGCTGAAAAAGGCTTATATTAAGACATCACTTTAAGACTGAAAAAGAAATGGAGGCAAGAAGAAGGAGAGGATGTGGCTTAGTGGTGAGGAGAGAAGAGGATGTGTTGGGGGGGGGCATGTAACATGTGAGATCCCAGGAGACTGCTTGGGGAGGGAAACGAAGGCTGTTTGTGTAGAGAGCAGGGCGGGGAAACCGCGGTGGGGAAGGGGGCAATTACCACTCTGGGCAGGGGACTGCTGCAGCCAGGAAACCTGAGCTGAGAGCCAGCGAGGCGCTGGTTTCATTGTTGGTTTTAATAGCTGGTGCACGGCTGTGCCCATCTAAGGATGCTGTGAGTAACATCCTGTTTCTGACAAGTTCGGAATTATTATGATTAATTTTTATTTTTAGTTGGAGGATACTTGCTTTACAATGTTGCGTTGGTTTCTGCCATACAACAATGTGATATATGTATGTGAGCATACATGTGTCTTCTTCCTCTTGAGCTTCCCTCCCACCTCCCCCCACCCTCCAACCCCTCTAGGCTGTCACTGAGCAGCGGGCCGGGTTCCCTGTGTAGCGGCTTCCCACTAGCTGTCTGTTTTACACGTGCCAGGGCCTGTATTTCAGGGCTACTCGGTCAGTTCGTCCCGCCCTGTCCTTCCCAGTTGTGTCCACAGGCCCGTTCTCTGTGTCTGCAGGCACCTCTATTCCTGCCGTGCAGACTGATTCATGAGCAGCACTTGTGCAGAGTCCATGCGTGAGCGTAACTCACGGCCAAGGCCCTGACGGTGTATAACGTCCTCTGGGCGATTTTACTGAGCTGCGCAATAGCGGAAGCACCCACTCGCCTTGTAAAGCCCCCAACAGTATTTCTCTGCCACTTCGGCTCTAATGACAATCTGCGGGGTCGTCACCTGCTGCTACACCTGCCTCCCCAAACAGTGGCTTTCTAGTTTAAGGTGCTTAGGAATTGCAAGGATACCTTGCAAAAGAATTTTTAAAAGACAGATTTTGACTTTGTGAATCTGGAGCGGGACCCCCAATGTCAACATTCTAGGAGGTTCCCCTTCTGAACACACAGAGGAGCAAGGGCTTGCCCTCCACCTACCCACGGCCTTGTTCTTGGTTCAATTTCGGGGTCGTTTTTCAGAGTCCAGGCTGTAAGCTCAGACCACATTTGCTTCTATTTTGTATTTGCTATTGAGTCTGGACACATTTATTAACCTTATTACCTAGTTTCTTCACTTCTGACAAGAGAAATCAACACTAGGGCAGTGGTCCCCAACACTTTAGGGACAGTTTTTCCACAGACTTAAGGAGGGGATTGTTTTGGAATGATTCAAACTCGTCACATTTGCTGTGCACTCTATTTCTGTTATTATTACATCAGCTCCACCTCAGCTCTCCAGCATTAGATCCCAGAGGCTGGGGTGCCCTGCGCTAGGGAATGCCTTAGCAATCCAGGGGTTAGGACTCTGCACTCTTAACTGCCGAGGACCAAGGTTCAATCCTTGGTCTGGGAACTAAGGTGCCACAAGCCATGTTATATGGCCAGAAAGAAAAAAAGAGAGAGAGAGAGATAAACAATAAAGCAAGCCAGCAGCTAGCTTTTGTTCTGATTTCTGTGGTATAAATATATCCACTATGGCCAATTTCAAGCTAGCAATATGACATCACTGAACAAGGAGTTAGGAATAAATGTGCACATCCATAAACAATGCTTCCACCACAGAGATACAATCAATGAAAGTAACCTCAAGAGAAAAGATAAGAGTGAATAGGTAAATGATAAATAGGAATGATGAATCTGATTATTTATTACCTCTTAAAAATAAAATTTATTTGATTATATACTTTCATTTTTTTAATAATATGTATGGTTAGCCTCCAGATTACAAAATGTCTGAACATTTAATGACAGGCCCTTGTTAGCTGATATAGGCTGGCTCCAGCACGTGACTGACTTGTGAAACAGATGCAGTCTCTGCCCTCATGAAGCGTATAGTCCAGAAGTGAACGGGCGTGCTTCCCATGAGGACACGAAGCCAAAGGAGTGACCACTGGGGTAGGCAGAAATTTGACCCCCATAACCTTCACCATCTGGTTGTTATGACAATGAATATGTTATGACACATGGTAACGGGACTTTGTAGATCTCACTGGTTTTATAAAGTAGAAGACCAGGAATTCCCTGGTGGTCAAGTGGTTAGGACTTTACACTTTTCCTGTCAGGGGCTCAGGTTCAATCCCTGGTTGGGGGACTAAGATCGTGCAAGTCATGGTGAGGCCAGACAAAATTAAAAAAAAATTTAATTAGATGACCTTTAGACAGAGAGGTTATCCTTGGTTATCCAAATGTGTGTAATGCAATCACATGAACTCTTAAAACAGAAGAGGGAGGCAGAAGCAGAAACCACAGAGGTTCAAAGCACAGGAAAGAGCTGGTGCACTGTTGTTTGTCTGAGGAGGGAGGGAATCATGTTACAGGGAAACGGCAACCACTGTCCTCTAACCACCAGAAACTGAATTCTGTCAATAACCAGTAAGTCTGAAAGAGGAACCTCCCTCAGCTGTCAGTGAGAACCCGTCCTGGCCAATACTTTGATTTTAACCCAGTGAGGCCTTAAGAAGAGAACCAAGCCACGCCATTCCAGACATCTGACCTAGAGAAACAGTGAGGCTTGTGAAAGACTGCTACATGTGTGATAATTTGTTACACATCAGTACAAAAGTAATACAGTCAGTAAAGAAAGGCTCAAAGTAATAGTTACTAAAGAAGAGCAGGGCGGGAAGAATATGCCAGCGCTTTCAGGGATTTAGAGGTGTTTGGAATGTACAAGGGAGCTGCCCTGGCGGTTCAGTCTGTAAAGAATTTGCCTGCAGTGCAGGAGACAGGGGTTCTAGCTCTGGGTCTGGAAGATCCCCTGGAGAAGGAAATGGAATGTATGAGGAGAAGAGAGAAGAGGGAAAGATGAGATGAGGTGAGTCTGATCGTGAAGAGCCTTTTAAGTTGGGGGAATATTTTCCAAGAGCAAAGGGAACCGGTGAGCTGTTTAACAGAGCTTGCGTTTATGGAGCGTAAGGAACGCGGCACAGACTGGCAGCAGGCATTCAGGACCCGGGCTTCGGCAGGTCAGGGAAGCCGGCGAGGAGGAAGGAGAGTAGCTTGAGCCTGCCGAACCCCGGACGCTGACCAACATCTGCTGGTTTGTTCTTTCTCCTCCCTGCTCCTCAGTCACTCACAGCGCCAGCTACGTGCAGGGCCCCACATCAGGGGCCAGGGACACCCACTGCTCCGAGCTCCCAGACCTCAGCAGGCCCTTTGTTATTGCTCTTGCTTTTCCAGAAGTCATGTGGAGTAAGATAAATAGAGTTTATGGATTCCCAAAACTAGTTCTGCCACTTATTAAGCACACAAGCCGGGGCAAATCACTTAACCTTTCTGAGTTTCCCTTTCCTGATTTGTAAATAACTATTATAGCTACTTCAGAAGGCTATTGCAAGAATCAAAGACAAAGTATATAAAAACTTTAAGCCTCATGAAAGCCTTGTTCAGGTGATCCACTTTCCTCTCTTTGTCTCTCTACCATCCATGTGCTCTAGTTCTTCTTCTTTTCTTTTTCTCTCTCTTCTTTCATTGTTTTCTTTATTAAATTAGTTCAGCAAATATTTCTCATGAGCCTGTGCTATTCATTCATCTAAATGTCTGCCCGTGCTTGCTTTACACACACACATCGCCATCATGGAGCTTACTCTATGAACACTTAAGGACATAGAACAAAGCTCATAATGTATTTTTAAGTGGAAAATAAAAGTGATTATCAAATATGTTTGATTGACAAGCAGGTGTTTTGATGAATATGTGTGTGCTGTGTGAAAGGGAGCAAGAGAGAAAAAGTGCAAATATATTCGTAGAGCCAAAGATTGGAAAATATACCTCAAAACATTAGTAGAGTACCTCTAGATGCTTTCATTTGGCTTTGTTTTCCCATTTTCTTGTATTTTTCCTGTATCTTAAAAATTTTCTGCAAGAAATACATTTTATAAATAGTAAAGCACGGAAATTTGCCAGGACGCTAGTGTCCAAGTAAAAGACAATGAAGGTCTGGACCAGAGCAATGTAGTGAGAATGGAGAGAAATATTTTAGGGATAATTGAGAATTGTTTAAGGCTTATTTCCCATTCTGCCTATGTTATACTATATTGTTAAATTAGCAACATTATAACTTATTTAAGAAAGTATACTTAGGTGCCTATATAATATGCCTGCGTAATTTTCCACCTGGAACAAAAGTATCAAAGGGCATGGGAAGGCTAAGACCCAAAGACCTTGGAAGATTTCATAATTTGGCGTGGATCTCACTTCTGCAAGCCCAGAGAAGACAGTCAGTTAGAAAATGCTTCCTTCTGGTCCGAAACTAAGCTATGTGGAGACGGGAAACAGCAGAGGGCCTGAGAGACTCTGGAGGAGGACCCACCAACGTTAACGGCAGACAAGACCAGATGAGCAACTGTGGTCTTGTGGGCAGTCAGAGAGCAGGCTGTGCAGTGATGTGACTTGGAAAGAGAAAGGAGGGGTGTGTGTGTGTGTGTGTGTGTGTGTGTTTGGCTTTTTCTGAGTCATGTTTAGTTTTTATAACAGAGACTTTCCAACTGGCATAAAGACAGTCAAGAGTTAGGAGAGAAAGCAAAGCGCCTAAGTATGTCATCGCAGCAGGGTGCCAACACAAGTTTGCTGGCAGTGAGAAGCAGCTTGGCTGTCCATGCTAAGGAGAGACATGGGCACAGGGAGGAATAAATTCCCAAGCTCTTCTTTGGCCCATATTTTTACTTTGTTGACTTAAAAAATAATCACAACCTAAAAACTGAGAGTTATGTTTTATTTGGTAGGAATTTTTAGGACTTCAAGGCCAACAGACAGCATCTCAAGTAATCCTGAGAGAATTGCTCCGAGGAAGGGCAGGCGGGAAGTAAGGGGTCAGGTCATATAGAAGAAGTGAAGTCACTCAATCGTGTCTGACTCTTTGCGCCCCCATGGACTGTAGCCTAACAGGATCCTCGGTCCATGCGATTTTCCAGGCAAGAGTACTGGAGTGGGTTGCCATTTCCTTCTCCAGGGGATCTTCCCAACCCAGGGATAGAACCCGGGTCTCCCCCGTATTGTAGGCAAATGCTTTACCATCTGAGCCAGAAGTTTGTAACAAAGGGCTGGTAGCCTGAACACCAAGAGATTGTTGTGAATTAAAGAAACCTAGATATCTCAAGTTAAGGAGTTTAGCACTTTTTTATGTGTGAGAAGATGCAGGAGTCTGCTCCCTGAAACCATTGCTTTCATCATCTCAGGTGGGTTGAGTATCCAGCGATTTTTCACATCCTGAGTTCTTCAGGACGCCCGACAGCGAGTGGGTGCAGCCTTTCAGCTGCCAGATTTATGCAGGTAATTCTTCTCCTTCCTGAGCACCCTGGAGGGCGGGAAGCCCTGATGACTGTGACCTCCTTGCTTATTGATCTGATAAGAAATACTTCATTTCTCAGTCTCATCCAAGTTCTGCTTTATGTCTGCACCAAGTGAGTAAATGCTTTCCTAATGAAATTTTGAGGCTTTTTCTTCATGGGAAGTGTCTAAAATCCTCCAAGTAAGGCACAAATCTTCTTTCATGAACAAAGTGAATATTGATATTGAAATCCAAGATAAGTTTTAGGTGCTCTCAACCCTCTGGCTGGATGTAGGCAGGCACACGAGAAGCCTTAATACAAGGACTCAGGAACACAGGAGGCTTTATGGTAGAGTGCAAAGAGTTGGGTTTGGAGGTCTGGAGCCTTGACGTCAGTCCAGAGAGGGTCACAGCATCTTTCTCTGAAGGGCTCTCTGAGCTCAGCTGCTTGGGGGAAGTCAAGCCTCTGGTCAGATCAGAAGGGGTTGAACAACCTCAGGTAATCCCTAAGGGTCTTTTCATTTGTATATTTAGATTCCGTGGACCAGGAGGACTTAAAATAACAATTATTTGTAGCTTTGCAGAAAATTAGAGAAACCTGTAAGAGGGAGCTTTCCACAACAGGATAACAGATTTAAACTGAACCACCACAGAAAGCCAGAGGTAGAACTCAGAGGAATACTTTTTTCCAGTGAGGTCTGTTCTGACTTTCAAAGGGATGTGTCCCACTCTGCTGCTGCTGCTGCTGCTAAGTTGCTTCAGTCGTGTCCGACTCTGTGCGACCCCATAGACGGCAGCCCACCAGGTTCCCACCATCCCTGGGATTCTCCAGGCAAGAACACTGGAGTGGGTTGCCATTTCCCTCTCCAATGCATGAAAGCGAAAAGTGAAAGTGAAGTCGCTCAGTTGTGTCCGACTCTTAGCGACCCCATGGACTGCAGCCCACCAGGCTCTGTCCATGGGATTTTCCAGGCAAGAGTACTCTAGCCCTATATTAAAGTATACTTGGTGTTTGGAAGGGTGCTGTCTTTGTGTGTTGATTTCTTTCAATGATGGTGAAAATTCTTTCTTGGGCAAAAAAGGCCCAGAGCAGAGGAAATACGGTGAGGAGGCAGTGGGCGGTGGGGGTGAGGTGGCAGCTGTCCTCAGATTGGATACCAGGAAACAACCTGTCACATGACCTCCAAGAACCTGAAGGCTTGAGGAATCACTTTTCTGAGAAGACTTGCCTAGCAAACACCTCACCCACAGCTTCCTCTAGCCGGTAAGTCCTAAAGCTCAGTGTTGGCAGGGCAAGAGCATCTACCTTGATCTCTCCAGCCCTGGAGTCCCGCCCTCCAAAATGGCTCAGAGAAGCCAGCAATTTCCTTTTCTGGCTTTCTTTTCCCTTTTCCTATTGCATTCTACGTCACAGGCAAAAGAATTATCTCCTATGAAATAGAATGATGCTTACTTTATAGTTTTAATTCTGGTTAGGCCCACAAGGACATACAATAACATTTCTCTTGCCTTTTCTTTTTTTAAAGTATTTGTTTGGGCTGCACTTCTATGAGCCAGGTCTTGTTCTGGGAGGGGCTGAAATTGCCTGAGGGAGGCTGTGTGGGTGGAGTAAGAAAATCTGAGTGGGATTCCTGTGTTGATGAGCAGGAAAAAATTCTGTGTGTGTGTGTGTGTCTGTCTGTCTGTCTGTCTAACCCTTAGAAAAATTAATTATCATATTTCCAAGTACTCAGAGCAGAATGGATGATACACTGAACAATTTTAACGTTGCCTTTTTATCCTCTATTTGAAATTCCCCTGGAACAACGGCTCTAGGTCTGGTTTCTACATTGCCTCTGAGGGTCCCCTTTTGTGAAATGCTAAGGGCCGGACAGACTTGAGATCCTCAGATTACTTCTACTCCCCCACCTCCCTGCATTATCATTTCCCTACCATATTATACAGTGAAAGAATGTCATCTAACTTTCTGAGAAAGACAGCTAGCTGGCAAAATATACCTCTTTCCTTCTCTGCGTTAGAGGCAGATTCTGAGACCCTTCTCTATGTCAAAATGATACCTATATTTCAAAGCACAGACAGCATACATTGTGAAGCCTCCTCTAATTCTCCCAAACCCAAAACTAAATGAAACAAACTATATGTATATATACGGCTTCCTTGGTGGCTCAGTGGAAAAGACTCTGCCTGTCAATTCAGGAGACAGGGTTTGATCCCTGGGTTGGGTTGGGAAAATCCCCTGGAGAAGGAAATGGCAACCCACTCCAGTATTCTTACCTGGGAAATCCCATGGACAGAAGAGCCTGGCAGGCTACAGTCCAAAGGGCGTAAAAGAATTGGACATGACTTAGCAACTAAATAAAAACAACAACAACTATATATATATAAGGTTTCCCTCTCTTAAACTTCCAAGTGCACTTAAGGGTACATAGTTGTGTTTTGTTAATCTATGATGAGAATTTAGTCTATGTCAGGTTCTAGGTTAAGCGTTTTACATGTATTAACATTGTAGGTAAATGCAACTTTTGACTCCATCTCATATCTGAACAAAGAGATCGTGTAACTTGCCCATGACCACTGGGAAACGGTAGAGTCATTTATTTCCTGTATTGATAGAGATAGTACTCCATCTTTTGCTAAGATTTTATTATGTTTTACCTATCTTTTGCTTGCAAGAATAATTGACATTTGTAAGAGGATTAACATTTTACCATTCATCAGCTCATTAATGTCAAAAATACTTTTGTAATGTTGTTATTACTATTTTCCCCACATTTCACAGGAAGTATGTGGCAGAAATAGTATTCGGCCAGCTGATATTTCACCCTACCTCAGGCCACTGAACTCCCTTGCCTGGTCTCCTGCAAGGTCAGCTTGGTGTTTTCATTGCCTTTGTAGGGCTAGAACTTTCACTTCACCACAGCTACCAAAAGATCTAAATTATGGTACCAGGGCAGGGGCATGGCCCATACTGGCCCAGGCTTAATCTAAGAGCTACACAAAGGAGAGAGTGCTCAGATCTTTCTCAAGTTGTCCAGGTGGTCATCTGTATCTGCAAGTTTTCCATCCACAGATTTGGAGAGCTGCCTGCACGGTACTATGCTAGTTTATATAAGGGCCTTAAGGGTCCATGAATTTTGGTATCAGTAGTGGTCCTGGAACCAGTCCCTCCCAGGGATAATGAAGGGTGAGCTCCAATAGAATGTAGAGCTTCCCTTTATATTGGAGAATTATAGGATATAAGGGGCCAGGTCAATATGACCAGTGGCTTTGTATGACCAGATCAATATACCCAGTGGCTTTTATCAGCTGAAGTCTTCATATTGGTTTACAGAATGGGTCCTGCTCTTCTCTGAGAAGAGAATGAAGATTCAGGTCCATTTGGCCAGCACATACTAAGAAAAACTAAATTGGGTTAAAGAGTCCCTTAACTGAATCCCTGCATAAAGGGCATGTTACAGTTCATTAATGAGAAAATGATGAGCACTTACTATACACCAAAATATATGTGCATATTAGAGCTTTAGAAGTACAACAATTGACCAAGAATTTTTCCACACCTTTGGGATTTTGTCAGTCTAAATAAAGAAGTAAACTGGAACAAGCTCCAATTACCAGAAATTGAGTTTATTTGGAAATAGCAGATGAATTGCAATTCAGAAAACATGTGCTAATTATGATTGGACTTTTCTGCAGAATATCTAGCCAGGAGACCTGAATCTGCTTGCAATAAAGAAGAGGAAGTTAAAAAAAAAAAAAACAACAGAAGCCATGTGCTGTAGCAAGTTACAGGTGAGTCCATGGGGGTCTGTGAAGGCTGAATTTATGGGGGAGAGTGGGAAGAGGGAGAAGTCCAGGGAGAGTCCAGGCAGGAAGTTCACAAGTTTGAGGATGGGAGAGATTCTTAGCAAATATTCATTGGTCTGGAGGTAAGTCTTAGTTTTTAGTATAGCAGGCATGTACAGAAATCAGTCTCACTTCTTAAATTCCATTCTTCTGAGGGCACACATATAAGATTTTCCGTTTTGTATCATCTGGTTTCATTTTGAATTGCAATTCTCTCATGATTTCATAATCATAGGAGAGAAACATGCAAAAAGGCGTTACTGTGCAATGTGATGCTCACTCACGTTGCAGCACAGGGGTCTGTGCAGTCAGAAGAGGCTCATTTACTCTGTAGGGAGTTGGATAAGGAAGAAGGTGGTGATGGAGGGGAGGAATATGATGGAAGGAGTGAGATTCAGGGGAGATACTCCTGGTGAAAGGAAGAATGTGCACGAAAGAAAGAAAGAAAGTAGGACACAGCCAGGCTGGAGAGGCAGTGGGTGGGAGTTTGGCGTTCTTGAAATGCACTGGTATACAGCAGGTCTGTGCAGCCCACCAGGCTCCTCCTTCCATGGGATTCTCCAGGCAAGAATACTGGAGTGGGTTGCCATGCCCTCTTCCAGGGGATTTTCCCAACCCAGGGATGGAACCTGCATCTCGTACATCTCCTGCATTGGCAGGCGGATTCTTGACCCCTAGCGACACCTCTGGGATTCATTCTCCTTTCTGAAGATAGAGCAACTGCTGGTCTTTGAGTGTTATACTGCTTCTCAATGTACTCACCTAACAAAATGTTAAAAATCATTTATGTTCAAAGGGCCCACCTAGTGCCTCACTTAAGAAATAAATCAGTGGAGAAGAGAGTTCTGGTTACTATGCTGTGTAAGAAACTGTTATTAAGGTAGTGGCTTAAAAGGACAATTGTTTTGTTTATGTGGGTCAGCAGCTCATACTAGAGTGTTGAGGAAGCCTGTCACACATCCATGTCCAAAGGCTATCTCCTGCTGAGCACAGAATCTGTCTTTGGTGGACCACTTGGTCTGTACTGTGCAGGGGGCAAGCCAGGCCATGTAAGAGTCTTCTGGGAGGCAGACTCCTCCTCCAGTTTCCTTGGTCCAGCTGATTCAGCTGGGCCTCCAGTGACCTTCCAGTTGCAGAACTCCTGCTTGGCACCAGGAGGCATGCCGGGTCTTTACTCTCCTTATAAATGGACTTATAAATGGACTTTTGTGAATGGACTGATCTCCTGAGGCCACAGTGGCCCCCCTTGACCACCTTTCTATCCTGTTTGCTCTCACCGCTTTCCTTCAGGTCAGAACTGAGCATGAGTTGAGATGCCATGGTGCTTTCACAGAAACTGTAGTCGAGGTCCTTGTTAGATTCCTGATGGTTCTCAAACATCTCAGGTGGTTTTTTTTTTTTTTTTTTTTCTCTTTTCTTCCACCTCAGCATAATTTGAAGAAGCTTATCAAGCTTATCAAGTCAAAGCTATGGTTTTTCCAGTAGTCATGTACAGATGTCAGAATTGGACCATAAAGAAGCCTGAGTGCTAAAGAGTCAATGCTTTTGAACTGTGATGTTAGAAAAGACTCTTGAGTGTCCCTTGGACAGCAAGGAGATCAAACCAGTCCATCCTAAAGGAAATCAACCTTGAATATTCATTGGAAAGACTGATGCTGAAACTGAAGCTCCAGCACTTTGGCCACCTGATGCGAAAAGCTGACTCATTGGAAAAGACCCTGATGCTGGGAAAGATTGAGGGCACGGGGAGAAGGGGGTGACAGAGGATGAGATGGTTGGATGGGATCATCGACTCAATGGATATGAGTTTGAGGAAACTCCAGGAGACAGTGAAGGACAGGGAAGCCTGGCGTGCTTCAGTCCATGGGGTCACCAAGAATTGGACATGATTGAGCAACTGAACAACAACAAAAATCAAAGGTAAGACTAGAACTATGGCTTATAGGGTTCTTTTTATAATTTTCACTTTAAAATGATTTACTTTTTTTTTTGAATATGCAATTCATTCACAAAGATCAGAATTCTAAGAGGAAAGTAGGTAAGTGCCAAGAATCTCTCCCACATTGTCACATTCCTCATAAATCTCTCCAGTTTTGCTAGTGTAGGATCTCAAAATCGTCACTGAGTTTTAACTGTCAAGCTCCTAGCCGCGTACACTTACTTAGCACAGGAGATGGATTTACTGTGCTATGTGTCAGGAACCCTCCCTTGCTTGGGCCCTGTCTTAGCCTGTTCAGGCTGCTGTGACAAACTACCGTTGACTGGGTGCCTTATAAACAGTAGAAATTCCTGCTAGCTCTGGATGCTAAACAGCCTGAACCAAGGTGCCAGCAGGTCTGATGTCTGCTAAATCCCGCTTCCTGGTTCACAGTTGTCTTTTCACTGTGTTCCTACCTGCAGCAGGGGGAAGGAAACTCTCTGGGGTCTCTTTTATAATGTTACAGATCCCATTCATGCAGGCTCCCCCCTGACGACCCAGTGATCTTCCAAAGGTGCCACATCCTAACACCATTATATTGGGAGCTAGAATTTAACATATGAACTTGGGGAGACATAAACATTCAGTCTATAGCAGGCCACTTCCTAGTCATCTTCTAGGAACATTATTTTTTTTCTTTGGTAATGAATTTTATTTTAAAAATTTTATTTATTTTTACTGTTTATTTGACTGCTTCAGGTCCTCATTGCATCAGGCAGGATCTTTCATTGTGGCACGTGAACTCAGTGGTTGCAACACAGAGGCTTAGTCCCTCTGAGGTATGTGGGACCTTACTTCCCCTACCTGGGATTGAACCCAAGTCTCTTGCATTGCAAGGCAGGTTCTTAACCACTCAACTACTAGGGAAGTTCCCTAGGCACACTATTAACATGTTGATATGCCTTGTTAAACTCAACAATCCTAATAAATTTTAACCACATGAGTTGCTTATTGCCTTTTTAAGCTCCAGAACCTACAGGACCAGAGTTATTTGCTATATAAAAGTGCTCCATATAAGGCACCAGTAATAGGACATACGTATGGAGGGAAAAAAGCATTATTGTGGTGGAAGAGACAGTCTATTAATAAGAATATTATGCTATTTTTCTAGGTTTTGTGACAGCTGTAGTATCTGTCATTATTTCTACATTTGTCATTTTCCCCATTTCTTTTGCCATTTTCTAAACACTTGGTTACATGATTTTAATTTGTTATTGTGTGCCTTGTTTTCTTAGGAATCCCACATTAGGAGAACTTTTGGCCCCACGCAACTTTGAGCCTCTCCTAATAAATAGCCCAGCAGGTGTCTCAGTACTTTGATTTACTTGCAGTTTGCCCATCTGCCCAGCATAAGTGACCCAAACAGCAGAAGGATGGGCCTTGTTTCTCAGTGTATGGGCTTGGCAATTTCTTGGCCCTTGTCCAAGTCACCAGATACAATCTCCATCATTACCATTAACAGCAACGGGTTAAAATGCAACCATTACAAATTGTCTACACCAGCGCCTGAGTTGATGAGTTGAGAGGAGAGGAGAGGAGGACAGAAAGGAGAAATCTAAAGGCAAGGTGTGGTGGGGGTGGGAGAGAGCTTCTCCTTTTCCACCCTTTCTCCAAAAACTTCCCTAGTTTTATTTACCATATGCTCAGCTGTGTGTTCTCACACTCTCCTTTACCTTGAGAGCTGACTGTTAGACACGCACAAGAGAAGAACATGAAGGCCTCCAGATAAAGTAGACGCTGACACAACACAGAGTCCCAGTCCCTTGGTTTCTTCGACAGGGCTTTACCAGGCTGGATGGAAGAAGGAAAGACCATCAGGAAAGCGCATGGCTCAAGTGGAGTTATAAACCAGCTCTGCACTCTTCCGAGGACTTATATTCAACTGAAGACACGTCCAATGCAGGACCTTATGGCTTTCTGCTTTCTTTTTGCTTACATGGAGAAATAACAGTTAATATAGTCAACTATCCCAAGGCAGAAGAGTATTATTAAAAAAGAATACTTTGCAACATTATTGATTTCTCGTCACTGTCAGATATTTTAAGATTTGGATTTAATAAAACATAATATGATTTCTTTTATGGGATTTTTATGTTTTCCCAATCTTTATCACCCTTGTGTGTTTCTTAGTTGAAAATGAGAGTATCTACTAAGTATCAGCTGAACAAATCCTGATCTAAGTTACAAAAACCTTTATGGCCACGTTGTCATTTTCCTCCACTTACCTCTTTCTGTAAGCAGATTTGTCGGGCAGGGGTTGTCCCTGGAGAAAGAGAACCAGGCACGGCTTTCTTGACATTAAAGAAGCCGTTTTTGGCCCAAGCCCTTTGTGATCTCAGCCTGGCCATAATGCTTGATCTTGAACAGGTCTCAGTGATAAACAGTCTTAAGGGAACAAAAAAATGCATAAATAACAGACTGTTAACGGGCTAGAGAAATAACAAGAGCAAAAATATCAGATCTGTTGCAAAAACTCTCAGTTCTCTTTTGATGGTAAAGACTAGCCTAAAGCACAGTCTTGAGCCATTTTGCAGAAGCTAAATGCCAACAACTAGATCAACTGGAATCAAAAGGAGAGCGGTATTGACCTTTTCTGACCCTCTTGACTTCAATCAACTGAAGCTTGGACTCTGCCTCCCATCCAGGCCCCTTCATGAATAGGCATGTACCAATAGCTTAAACTTCCCCAGTTTTGCTGTTCAGAGAAAACACTGCTTTGGGAAAGATCCCTAGTGTTCGCCTCACTTGCAGTGAGTAACACGACCTTCTGCAATTTGGCTTTTCTGTCTTTTGGCAATACCACCAAAAGGCAAACCCAATGTTCAGGTAACAATTCTACGTCATTGGGCCTTCTTTACGTTTATTCATATTTTTCTATATATACAGCACTTAATATATATACCCAGTATAATGTGATACAGTGTGGAAGAGGAAAGATTGGAGTAGCAAGAATTCCTGAGTTGGTTTGGGGAGTGGGTAAAGAAAATTTGGTCTTCCCTGATAGCACAGATGGTGAAGAATCTGCCTGAATTCAGGAGACCCGGGTTCAATCCCTGGGATGGGAAGATCCCCTGGAGAAGGGAATGGTAACCCATTCCAGTATTCTTGCCTGGAGAATTTCATGGACAGAGGAGCCTGGTGGGCTACAGTCCGTGGGGTTGCAAAGAGATGGATACGACTAAGAACTAACACATACACACAAAGAACACTTAGAGAGTCATCTGAGCTGGACAGTCATGCTCTTTAAAGAAGAACCATGTCTGTTCTCCACTCTCTACCTAGCACATGGGAGCTCCTCTGGTATGGCAAAAGGATGTGGAAATGGAAAAAAGAAATTGTTTTGGGTAGAAATAACAGACGTTGTTGTTATTATGTCTCTAAGTCATGTCTGATTCTTTTGCAACACTGTGGTCTATAGACTGAGAAGCTCCTCTGTCCATGGGGTTCTCCAGGCAAGAATACTGGAGTGGGCATCCATCTACTTCTTCAGGACATCTTTTTGACTCAGGGATTGAGCCTGCCTTTCCTACCTTCGTAGGTTTATTTACCACTGAAAGAAACCTCAGGGGAGCCCTGAAATTATTAACAGACATCCTCAAAGGAGGAGGAATAGACAGAGATTAACACTGACTTTTTATGAAGGCCCTAAGATGTGCTAAAAATGTACAGATTAAAGATAAATCTGAGGAGTGGTGATTAGTTAGTAAGTATGTCCACACCTGGCAGCTCTACAGTTTTCAGTTATATTCAAAAAGAGGTCATTTACTTGGAAAGAAGCAGATATTTGGCAACATAATTGGGCTACAGCTGAAGCCCTCAAACCTCTAAACTCAATCTGTATGAGGAAATAAATTCCCTTTGTTACTTAAGCCAGTTTCTGTTATTTGCAACTGAAAGAAGCTGAGCTTTATGTCAGGTAAGATAAAGGTTAAAAGCACAAAAAAGTGACAGGGTCTCCCTGTTCTACTCTAATGTGGTCTAAAGAAGAGTAGCATCACCTTGGAACTTGTTAGAAAAGCTCTTGGGTCCCATCCCAGACCTGCTAAATCCGAACCACTGCAGCCCTGATTGGCACCTGACTTGCATTTCCAACAAGCCACAGGTGTTGCTGATGCCCTTGGAAGGCAGACTGCCTTTGAGCAGCTCCTCTGAAATACTCCCCTGAGTGGACGATGAGGCTAAGACTTCAGAGCTTTGAGGGATGAATACCAAGTTTTTCTACTTACCAGAGGTAAGCTCTAACTGTGAACTAATTCAAGCCGATTTCTTTCCAAAAGAGGAGGTGAAGCAACTGGGAGAATATTTCTTCTTTGCATCAGCACATCAGTGATAAAGAAAAGTGTATCCTGTTGTTGCTGATAGTGGGGTCTGGCTGCTCCCAGCTCTAAAATCAATAAAGGGGCAAATGCCTGTCCAAAGGCAGTGTTCCTCCTCCCAACAAGCAGTGGGCAGGAGCTTTTAAATTGGATTTTAGGATGTATAGGTGGAGGGAGGGGGCTACATGGAGAAAAAGCATAGTCAGCTCTGAGAGTGACTTGAAATTGCTCAAGTGGTGGTCTGACCAGCATCATCTTAGTTGTTTTTAGTACAGTTAATCTTCAAGTCCAGGGCTGGTTTGTTTCCATTTCTTTGAGGCCTACTCTCAGAATTGCTGCAGCTTATATTATGGTCTGGTCATCGTGTAGTTAATTTCTTCCACTTGGTCAGGGTTTCAATATCTACAAAACAGCTCAGAAATATGGCTCCGAATATTATCTATGATCCTGGAAGGGGTACTGAAAGCCCTTGACTACTCTTAATGACCAAACTGTTATTATTTTTTTATTGACTGCTTTCCTTGGCTTCTGCATGTTCTCACTTCTCGGATTAAACTTATCTTTGGCTCATGTTTTTCTACAGACAAAAGGCAGACTGATGACATGGTGGGGGAAGAACCACAGGGTCTGGCTCCATTTCACTGTAGATTCCTTGGCTATTTACAGGTAAATAGGTCTCGAAAGATTTTAAATTAGGAGAACAGTTGCTGCTGCTGCTGCTAAGTTGCTTCAGTCATGTCCAACTCTGTGTGACCCCATAGACGGCAGCCCACCAGGCTCCCCTGTCCCTGGGATTCTCCAGACAAGAACACTGGAGTGGGTTGCCATTTCCTTCTCCAATGCATGAAAGTGAAAAGTGAAAGTGAAGTCGCTCAGTCCTGTCCGACTCTTAGCGACCCCATGGACTGCAGCCTACCAGGCTCCTCCGCCCATGGGATTTCCCAGGCAAGAGTACTGGAGTGGGGTGCCATTACCTTCTCCCAGGAGAACAGTTAGTGGACAGATTCCGCAGAATTCACAGAGAGAGGAATCAGTGCAGCTTATAGCATCAGCGGCGTGTGACTGTTGAGTGCTGCCGCTGGATGAAGCCCTTACAACTGTCTTGTGCTCTTGTGTGCCTTCACAAAAGCGCATAAGTGTGTCATTCCAATAGAGGAGACAGATTGGCCTAGCTTTGGGCCCCCTGGTCACCATGTGTTCAGGAGAGAAGGGAACTCATGAATAGCAGATTCACTAAAAAATCACATAAATGGAGCAGGTGAGTTACTGTTCTTCCAGAGGAAGAGTTGCCAAACTACAGAAACACAAATGTCCATGATAATGTTTCTAATACAGAAAAGTAAAGAAAAAGAAGTATGCGTGGAATTAAAGATTCTATCAGAAAGCCAAAAGCTGAGTTAGAGCGTAGTTAAAAAAATGCCGCCTGCCACATCAATAAACAAGGGATGTGCAGGCCACCAAGACATCAGTCACTGCGGCCAGCCCCCCTACTGTGCAGCCCAGGGGATTCGGGAGGAAGGAGCTGCTGGGTCCAGCCTCGGTGGATCCAGGGAATTCGAAGGTGGGGACGGCGTCGGCGTCTTTGGAAAAATACATATTTAATTACAGATATAGAGAGAGATTAGAAACGGATAGTGTAGCAGGAGATAGTGTAGTGGAGAAAAGGAGGCTGAATCCAGATGGGAATTGCAGCCAGAGAAACGGAAGCAAGAAAGAAGTGACATGGGGGAGTCCGTCTTTCCAGAAACTGATCCGATTTCTTTATTTTGGGGTTTGCTTATATACCTTTTGTTACACGTAGGGATGAATACAGAGTCATGTGGGGGTCAGCAGTCCTGACCTTTATCAAAATCAGGTGCTTCACATAAAAAGGTCTTAGGGATTTTATGATCCTTTCTTTCTGATAACCAAAAACTTATTTTTTCCAAGGGTGTTTTTTCTTAAACCAGGCACCACCCTCCAAATAAAGTTACATTCCTATAGGGTGAGGGTGTAGTGAGTTACAATCAAGAAAAGAATTTCTTTAACTCAAGGTTAACATGATTAATCTTAAAGGTTAATACTTATTTCTCCTATATGCTAGTTATATTCATTATAAGGGCAGGGAATATGGAGATTTAGCAGCAAACATCAGCCCAACAAATGAAAATCCTTTGACCAATGCTCCCCTTAAGATCTATCTAGTCTTAAGATAGTGATAAAGTTATATTTTTACATAGCAAGGACACAGTGATTTATAACAAAGTACAGTGATCTATTACAAAAGAGAAAATTCATTAACTCAAAAAGTCTAGTATTGCTAACATCAAAAACTACTCTATTTCCTTTTCTATATTCCAAATACATTGATTAATATATTCCCAGGTGCCTAAGGATATGGCGGCCTGGTGGCAATCATTGACTCAACAATAAGAAAAGCCCTATGCTAATTAAGACTTTGTCAGCAGAGAGGTTTGACCTGAAACACCCTTGTCACACCCAGGGTAGGGAATTAGCAGCAATTATTGGCACAACAAATGAAAAACCCTTCACCAATATAATTCTTAACCAACCCACTATACTAATAATTTCTAACTCCCCAAAACAATTTGCCTTTAGTAAGTCTAGAACATCTCATGCCTCTCAGGTTGGGAGGCTGTAAACAATCACATGTGGCCAGACGAATCTATACAGGCAGGCTAGATAACCTTCAGAGGAGTCTGTAAGCTGAAACACTCTTGTCATGCCCAGGAATTTTTATTGCCTTGGAGTTGCATGTTTACTCCTTCTCTGAGAGAAACGGTTATGGGGGAGAGCATAAAACAGACTCTGGTTTTGGGGTAGATGCTCAGGAACAGGGGGTTTCCTGAGGCTTGATCACGCCTTTGCGTATGCCAAGCCTCCTTCCTCATGACCTTTGCCATGGGCGGAGTTCCTCACGCTGGACCCCGGCAAGGAGCCAGGATACTGGCCCCAGAAAGCTAGGGTGCAAATCAAAGAAATGATTTCAAGGAGCCCAGACTCTTGCATCTTCCCGTATATAGAAAAGTACTAAGTTTATTAATTTGAGATGTCTGGTTTTCTTTAATTAGCAGCTATCTTTGATGTTCAACTACTGGACTTTTTTGTTTGTTTGTTTGAACTCCTGTATATCCTGGCTCCTCCCTTACCTCTTTGGAGCAGCCCCTCAAAGCCATCTGAGAGGCTGTCTTCTGGGCTTCCATCCTCGGTGAGTCCCTTGAGTAAAACATAATTAGGTTGTGAATTTTTTTTCAGTTGATGTAAGAACAAAAGTTGAGAAGCTATAATACTGATCTCATGGGATATATATATGTAATAAAAAATTTTTAAAGAACATATGATATTTATTGTGTATTCATGGCAGGTGTGAGGCTTGTTGTATACAGCAGAGTTTCTCAGTATCAGTACAGCTTATATTTATGCTCTGTGCATTGTCAAGTATTAGGCAGCATCCTGGCCTCCGCATATCAGGTGCTAGAGGCACTCCCAGCTCCATTCGTAACAATTACAAATGTCTCCAGACATGGCCGATGTACCCTGGGTCCAAATTGCACTTGGTTTGGTACCACTGACTTAGAGATTTCAGATCTTTTGGAAAAGACATGATCCAGTAAGTATGATTTTCAAGCACTGTTGGGAAAAGAAAAGCTTGACATTGATCACAGGAGGCATGGAAAAGTTGGCATGGCTGTTGGTGACTTTCTACTGATTCATTTAGATGCAGGTGAATGTAAATATCCTCATAATTTAGGAGATGTGTTGTTTTTCCAAAGCATGTATCCTATAGGGAAGAATAACTTTAGCAAGATGGCTAACCATTTCTCACTCTTGCTGACTCATCTCAGGATTAAAGACATTTGAAAACAGGATTCTTTCTGAAATGTTGGGTAGGAAGTCAAAGGAAGGAAAGGGACTATGGATGCTAAGTGGTATTTTCAACATATTTTTCTATCCGTAATATTTTAGAAGAGAAAAACTGTCTTGAAGTCAAACATTTGGCTTCACAAATGGTATTGGCAATCACTGGAATTTCTGGACAATAGCTTAAGATGTTGAAATAATGGGCTCTTGGATAATGTAGCCTGTCTCAGTAAAGGAGGAACTTTTTTTTTTTTTTTTTGGTCTGGAATAGTACTTCTCAAAGGGTTCAGTTCAGTTCTGTGTAGTCGCTCAGTCGTGTCCGACTCTTTGCGACCCCATGAATCACAGCACACCAGGCCTCCCTGTCCATCACCAACTCCCAGAGTTCACCCAAACTCTTGGCCATCGAGTCGGTGATGCCATCCAGCCATCTCATCCTTTGTTGTCCCCTTCTCCTCCTGCCCCCAATCCCTCCCAGTGTCAGAGTCTTTTCGAATAAGTCAACTCTTCCCATGAGGTGGCCAAAGTACTGGAGTTTCAGCTTTAGCATCATTCCTTCCAAAGAAATCCCAGGGCTGATCTCCTTCAGAATGGACTGGTTGGATCTCCTTGCAGTCCAAGGGACTCTCAAGAGTCTTCTCCAACACCACAGTTCAAAGGCATCAATTCTTCGGTGCTCAGCTTTCTTCACAGTCCAACTTTCACATCTATACATGACCACTGGAAAAACCATAGCTTTGATTAGACGGACCTCTCAAAGGGTAGTCTGCATCAAAATTATTGCCTAGAATACCAGTTCATGGGCCCTACTGTAAATCTATGGATTCCATTGTGAAAAGGGGATTGGATATCATTGAATCTGCAACTCTAAATTCAATCTGCAGGTGCTGGTTATGTACTGTGGGCTTTGAGAATTCATGGCCTATTAGATGGTTTATCGATTAAATAGTGCCAAACCAGGGAGTCAGTGAGTGAAAATACATTGAGATAAAGTGAAGAAAGGAAAAAATATCAAGTATCTCTCAATTCTTAAAAAAAAAAGTGGTAAACAAGACCATGTATACGTGTATATTAAATTATGAGATTAAGATTATTACCTCAGATAGTAAATACTAATCTTATAAGGATTATTGAGACTTGCTGAGTTAAAGCTCAAGATTGGAATATGGTGATTTAAGTGTGAGTCTAATTTTTTTTTTAATGCTTCCTTTAACCTGGGGTTTGGAGTTCTGTATATCAAGAGTGTATACAAGGTGGAAATCTGCACAATAGACTTTAGAGTGTATTTGCATGATGATGGAAGGAGAGAGACAAAGGTGGTGTCACAGTGGGTGCCCACTATCAGTATGAGGAACCAGCTACAGAAAAGAACACCACAACCTAAGCAGGAAACACACGGGGCCACACGCAACATTTGTCAAAACGCTCCTTGGGCTCAAAGAAGAGTTTCTGACAAATTCTTTACTGTCTTTTAGATAATTTCATCAGGAGAAGAAGGTAAAGTGTCTCAGGGAACTGATATTCGGGTCCTCACCATGAAGGGAAAGGAAAGAGACTGGCCTCGGGGTAGAAGCCGTCGTGTTTGCTAGCTGATCTCATAGCCAGAGAAAGACAGACTGAGTGCAGTCTGAAGTTTGCTTCAAGAAGCAAATTTCAAAAAGTTCAGAGAGAGAAACAGTCATGACACAGCAACTGAAACATCTGGAAGGGAAGTCTATTAGAAAGATTGCAAAGTTTTAAAAAAGAAAAGCAGTTCGCTTGTACACTTGCAAGTAGCCTCAATGAAGAACAACAGGACATGATTTAAAAAATCAGGGGCATTGTCTACAGTGCTGAAGTGACCAGATTTTATTTTTTTTAAGGAGCATGTGTGTGGCAGAATAATTTATCAAACTATTAATTTGTTCACTTATTTTTCCACTTCCTATTTCATAAAAAAAGATCAAGATAATTCATTTCCTCATGAATAATTTTTCTACATTGGTCTCATGTTCTATGGTCTCATGTCCAATTAATTACAACCCTCTAGGAAGTTCCCCTGACCACAGAGAGAATAGTAAAGAATATCTATATATCTAAATATGAGATATGTTTTATGTCTTTAAGTTATCCAAAAATCCCTAACAGTTTTTCATGTAATACTTTTTTTTGTTTGTTTTTAATTAATTTATATTTTTATTGAAGCATAATTGCTTTACAAAATTTTGGTGCTTTCTGTCAAACCTCAAAATGAATCAGCCACGGGTATACATATATTCCCTCCCTTTTGAACCTCCCTCCCATCTCCCTCCCTACCCCATCCCACCTCTCTAGGTTGATACAGAGCCCCTGTTTGAGTTTCCTGAGCCATACAGCAAATTCCCCTTGGCTGTCCATTTTACATACAGTAATGCAGATTTCCATGTTACTCTTTCCATACATCTCACCCTCTTCTCCCCGCTCCCCAATGTAATACTTTTTTTTTTTTTTTTTTGCCTCAAGAAGATTTGGGATATAATCATAAATTTTAAAAAATGGAATGAAAGGAAAAAGCAATGTCTTTTCTTTTATCCTGCCCATCTATCTTGGGCAAAATAATCCAGACTTTTTTCATGTTTTAGGCCTTTGTTAATATGTGCTGATAATAATTCCTCACTTATATCTAAATCATAATCATGAAGTAATTCACATTGACCGCTCTAAAGAAAACACTATGGGCTTCTTATTTCTAATCATTTTCTAATGAAAATGATTTCATTTCTCAGTAGAATTTAATAATGATGACAAAGATAACAGTAACAATGATAATAACAAATTCTTATGGAATGGTCTAGTCAAAGCTATGGTTTTTCTAGTAGTATGTATGAATGTGAGAGTTGGACTATAAGGAAAGCTGAGTGCTGAAGAATTGATGCTTTTGAACTGTGGTGTTGGAGAAGACTCTTGAGAGTCCCTTGGACTGCAAGGAGATCCAACATGTCCATCCTAAAGGAAATCAGTCCTGAATATTCTTTGGAAGGACCGATGCTGAAGCTGAAACTCCAATACTTTGGCCACCTGAGGCGAAGAACTAACTCATTTGAAAAGGCCTTGATCCTGGGAAAGATTGAAGGTGAGAGGAGAAGGGGACGACAGAGGATGAGATGGCTGGATGGCATCACCTACTCGATGGATAAGAGTTTGGGTGAACTCCAGGAGCTGGTGATGGACAGGGAGGCCTGGCGTGCTGCAGTCCATGGGTCACAAAGAATTGGACATGACTGAGCGACTGAACTGAACTGAATGGAATGGTCACTCTGTGTCAGACACTATTTTAAGCAATTTGTGTATATAAATTAATTTAATACTCACAAAAATCCTCTGAATTAGGCACTCCCAAATGAACAAACTATGGTTGCCAGGTCAAATATTAATCTTGCATGGAAGTTGATGCTAAATGCATTTAGAAGAAATAAATTTGTATTTAAAAAGAACTATACTTCTAAGACACATTCAGAAATTCAAGTGACCAAATGACCAAAGCCATAGAGGGACTTTTAACAGGAACTCCAATACTATTTCATACGTCCCAATGTTTTTATATTGCAAAATACAAGTCTAAATTGATCAGTTCTTGCCACTTTTCTTAGGCTATTGCCACATGACAACATTAATTACTGTAAAGCTATATCAAAAAGCACTGACTTTGGTTGCCTTGAAATATGGTACTTAGCCCTGATGATATTTCCTTGGGGCTGTTCCAGTGCAAAAGCAAATGCAGTTTTTGGATTTTTGTTTGTTTTTGATTGTGCTGTGCAGCATGTGAGATCTTCTTTCGCAGAACGAGGATGAACGTGTGCCTCCTGCAGTGAAAGCATGGAGTCTTAACCACTGGATCACCAGGCAAGTCCCTGGATTTTTTTTTTCTTTTTTCAGTTTGATTCACTGATGCTTAAATTATGTAGATTAAAAAAAATTCTTCGATGATGCTAATTTCAAAGACAGTACCCATGCCTGATGACTGAAACAGTCTTTTCTAATGTGGACTAATCATTTCTTGTTTGGTCACTGAGTCGTGTCCGACTCTTTGTGACCCCATGGACTGTAACCTGCCAGGCTCCTCCCATAGCATTTCCCAGGCAAGACTACTGGAGTGGGTTGCCATTTCTTTTTCCAAGGGGTCTTCCCGACCCAGGGATCAAACCCACGTCTTCTGCATTGGCAGGTGGATTATTTACTACTGAGTTCCCTGGGAAGCCAGACTAATAACAAGAGCTAAATATTGAGTGACTACTCTGCAGCACTCAACAGTGCCAGATATCTTATATACTTTGTCTCATTTCTTCCCCAAACCGCCACACAAATTAGTCTTTATACTACTTCTCACTGCTGCTGCTGCTAAGTCGCTTCAGTCGTGTCCGACTCTGTGTGACCCCATAGACGGCAGCCCACCAGGCTCCGCCGTCCCTGGGATTCTTCAGGCAAGAACACTGGAGTGGGCTGCCATTGCCATCTCCTTTCACAGATGAGGAAAATTAGGTGTGAAGAAGTTTAGTAACTGATCCAAATTTATATGTTTTCTGAGTGACTAAGCTGGGATTGAAATTAGGGAGTCTCCCATATTACCAAACCTCTCTGATAAGAAAACAATTTGCATTTGGTTTTTAAATATTCAATTTTTGAATTTTGCTGAAAATGTTTTCCTCTGAGGAATATGGACTTTTATATATGTAAGAAAGGAATTTACAGAACTGTATTAGAGGCTGTTTGTGAAGAAGGCTGAGCGCTGAAGAATTGATGCTTTTGAACTGTGGTGTTGCAGTCCCTTGGATGACAAGGAGATCCAACCAGTCCATTCTGAAGGAGATCAGCCCTGGGATTTCTTTGGAAGGAATGATGCTAAAGCTGAAACTCCAGTACTTTGGCCATCTCATGTGAAGAGTTGACTCATTGGAAAAGACTCTGATGCTGGGAGGGACTGGGGGCAGGAGGAGAAGGGGACACCCAGGATGAGATGGCTGGATGGCATCACCGACTCGATGGACATGAGTCTGAGTGAACTCCGGGAGTTGGTGATGGACAGGGAGGCCTGGTGTGCTGTGATTCATGGGGTTGCAAAGAGTTGGATACGACTGAGCAACTGAACTGAACTGTGAGAATCTCCAAGGAAATTTGCTTCATTTGATGAAAATTTCAACTTTGTCATAAAGCTTCTAAAGAGAAACTGGTTAGTGAGGGACATATTTTTCTATCTCACATGATAGATATTCAGATGTTTTATCAATTGATTTTTCCAATCAGATTGCCTAAGTTCATTTACTAGTTGTGACACTGGAGAATTTCCTTACGTTCTCTGTCTCAGATTTCTCATCTGTTAAATGGGAACATTAACTGTACTGACTTTGTAGGTGTTTGTTAAAATAAAGTTAGGAAATACATGCAAAATCCATCATAACGCCCTGGCACACAGTAGATAACTATACTGAGTTTGTAGGTGTTTGTTAAAATAAAGTTAGGAAATACATGCAAAATCCATTGTAATGCCCTGGCACACAGTAGATAACTATACTGAGTTTGTAGGTGTTTGTTAAAATAAAGTTAGGTAATACATGCAAAATCCATTGCAATGCCCTGGCACACAGTAGATGGCCAAATAGACCTTTGCTAGCTGTTGTGTTTTTTGGCATGTAGGATCTTCCAGGTCCCCTGCATTGGAAGATGATTCTTGACCACTGGACCACCAGGGAAGAATGAATTTGAGTTTCTGTTGTTTTAAGTCCCACAGTTTACAGTACTTAGTTGTGGCAGCTCACAACTAGGAAATTAGTACATGTTGTTGCAGCTCTGCCATCCTCAACCTTATTCTTTTCTCCAATCCCTGCACGATGGTGTGTAAGCTGGTGGGGAGTTGTTGGTAGCACAGGGACCCATCTGGCACTCCGTGATGATCTAGAGGGGTGGAGTGAAGGGGATATGTGTTTAATTATGGCCGATTTGCGTTGTATGGCAGAAACCAACGCAATGTTGTGAAAGTAAAACATAAACAGAAACTGATTGCCCCACAATTCTAGAGGTTAGTAGTCTAAAATCAAGTTATCAGCAGGGCCATGCTGGCTCTGAAAACTGTACAGGAATCTTTCCTTGCCTGCTCCTAACTTCTGGTGATTTCTTGGCAACCTTTGGCTTTCCTTGCCTTTTAGACACATTAGTCCTCTGGCTTGATGGGTGTTTGTTTACAACATGTGTTTTCTCTGTTTGTTTATAACATCTTCCCTCTGTGAATGTCCGTCTCTATATCCAAAATTCCCTTTTTTTTATAAGGACTCTAGTCATCTTGTGCTGGAGCCCACTTGCTTAATCTTGATTCCCTCTGTTAAGGCCCTATTTCCAAATGAAGTCACACTCTTAGGCACTGGGGGTTACGTCTTCAGCATATCATTTTGCGAGGATACAGTTTAACCCACAATGGAGTGGAGAGACATGGTCCCTGTTAATGTCCGCGGTCACAGCACTAATCCTAGTACCGCCTCTTCTCATGACTTTCTCTCTTGGGTGAGACATTTCGTTACCATACGGTTTAAGCCATGTTTAGATGGGTAGTCTGCTACTTTCAGCTCCGATCCATGTACCTTAGTTTTAAAATTTTTATTATAGCACCAAAATGTATTACACAGAATAATGGAAGACTTGAGTTGTGAGCCCAGATCTATCTAGCTCCAAAGCTAAAGCATTTAATCATTCTTCTATACTGCCTTATTCATTCATTCAAACATGACTGCGTCCATCCTTTATTATTCCAACTCAGTACAGTAACTTTTATCTCAGTAGAAACCTAATGGCAATGCACAACTGATTTTATTTAAAATGAATCCTTCTTCACAGTGAAATGTTCTCCTCATCCCAGAAAGATCATAGAGCAATGAAACAACTATCAACCTAAGATTTTTGATATTCATGTCTTTCAAGGTGCTTTCTCTTCCCAAATCCATCTTTCTAGATATGTAGCCTCACATCCCAAGGGAAATATTATTGTCATATAAGCATTACTAGATCCAACTCCAGCTCCCTTTACTATTTACTCAGCCTCACCCAAAGCAGGCTAAGTCACCATTCTCTGGAGGCAGCTTAAAACCTTTTCTTCACGTCAATATGGTGCCAGAGACAAGTTGGAATCTACCCATATCTTTAGAATTTTGATCTGAAGTCTGTTAGCTTCCTCTTCCTTTTCTTCTACGTGGGTCTCCCTATTATGGGTAGAGGCAAAGAACATTTTTGGCATAGCTTTTAAATCAGAAGAAGACATTCTCTGAGGTTCTGAACTCTGAAAAATAAAAACATTTTTTTTTTCATTTTATTTATTTATTTATTTTTAATTTTTACTTACAATTCTGTATTGGTTTTGGCATAGATTGACATGAATCCACAACGTGGAATTCTATTTTAGTTCCTTGGGTTCAATCAGTGAGAAAGAAGAGTGCCTTTCATGAGTCCTGGTCTCTCTCTCTTACATTTAGCATATTGAATAAGACATATCCTCACTAGAAACTTACACTCTAGTGTGGACACAACCACTTTAACAAGTCATTATAGTATGTGATAAGTGATATCTTAGGTCATGTACAAAGTCCTAACAAGACACAGAGAAGGAACAATGAGTAGTCAGAGCCTGTAGGAAGGTACACTCAGGTTTTGAAATCTCTGCCATGTCTTGAAGGTTGAGAAATAGTTTGCTAGGCAGAAGAAAGAAAAGGAAAAAAGGAAAAGCCAAGTCTGCTCCAGAGCGGGGCGAGTGTGAACAGAGCCGTGTGAGAGACAGTGTTCTTCATTCTTCAGCATCCTCTTCCCCTGAGGGAGGAGAGCATGGTTGAAGGCCAGCAGGAGTTTGAGGCTGGACAGGGCCGTGGGGAGCATCCCCTGCCTCACTCTCCTCTGTGCCAGGGCAGACAGATGGCGCCGTGAATGAAGAGCCCCGCCCTCGCCTCCCCCAGTGTCTTTGCACCACTCCCGTCTGTTCTGCTGCAGAGCTTTCAACTGGGGCTCAGGCTGTTCCCCCTCAACCCTTCAAATTTGACTCAAGGCATTTTTGCTGGTTTCTGCACACCTCCCTTTGTAGGTGACTCCCATTCTCTCTGCCAGGAACCTTCCTCAGCCTCCTTCAGGTAAGCACAATTCACAGTCCGTGCAGGCTTCCTCCTTAGCCCTGCCACTGGAGGCCCTTCCTGGAGGCCATATCACAGACGCTGTGTGCAACATGCTAAGGAGTCTGGATTTTATTTCGAGCATTTTATAATCTGTGAACAAAGGAGTGACATGAGCAGATTTGTGTTTTGGGAACTATCTCTCTGCTTATGTAATAGGGAAGAACAAGCCTGACGCCATACTGGATCTATCCTTTTAGCTCTAACCCTTGTGCTCTGTTGCTTGTGCTAAGAATGACTAAAAGAATGATGCCTATACCCTGAAATGTGTATGCTAGTCCATTCTCCAGGCTCTGACTTTTAAAGGTAAAACACTTCTCCATTCATACGGGGATGAATAGTTGCAGGACAGAAAGAAGAAAGAAAAAGAAAGCAAAGTTGCTTCAGTCGTGTCTGACTCTTCTCTGTCCATGGGATCCTCCAGGCAAGAGTACTGGAGTGGGCTGCCAACTTTTATCTTGTTGGAGGTTTTCAGTAGCATTGTGACCACAGCCCTGGTGGATAGGTATTAGAAGAAAGGATTCCTGCACCAAGACATTTACAACAAGCGGCCACTCTTTCCTCCCCTTTAAATACTTACAAAAAGAGCCTGAATTCTAACTCAGGTAGGGCGGTTCTTCGGAACACTAGTCCCCATCTTCTTGGTTTGCTGGCTTTCCCAATAAAGTCACCATCCCTTGCCCCAGCAACCTCATCTCTCAGTTTCTTGGCCTGTCACGCTGGGAGTAGTCTGAGCTTGTACTCATATGATAGCAGCTGCAGTGGAGAAGCAAATCGGAAGATAGTAAGAATGGAAGCAGGAAAGTTCACAGGCAAGTTCGAGATGGTTGAGGCCACAAATGCTGACGAGGAGCTGATTAAAGGAGACAGGGAGGTGATTCTAGAGTCGACCAGTAGGCTCAGTGTCTTGTTACCACCAGTCACAGTAATGGCCTTAGGCCAGTTTTCTCTTATTTCTTAAAAGGAACTCCCAATTCCTACACAGCTAGCCTTTATTTTATCCCTTAAATTCCTCTCCCCAATTAAAATAAGCAAGCAATTATTAATCCACAGAAATAAACTTTTAGGGCTGACTTTGTCATCATGTAAGGCAGCTCTCGCATTGATGACCAAACAGAGGTCACATTTTGCAAGGCCACACGAAGAGCTGTTCCCCTGCCCTCTGTCCGCTCTTCACGCCATTACACAAGGGCTTTGGTTGTTCTTTAAAATTCTCAAACAGAAGCACGCACTGCTTCCACAATCTGCACTCTTTCTCCAAGGGGTGGGTAGGGTTGTGGAGATGTGGAGAGAGGGACAGGAGATCCATCCAGGAGCAGCAATGGGCCTGCGTGCCCACTGAGCCCCAACCTAAGTCACCAGGCTGCACAACCCTCTCTTGAATTGTTCGGTTCTGCACTATAATCCTGCTTCCATTCCAGTGGTTATGCCTCCCCTTGGAAAGCTCACACTTCGGTCTGTTTCGGGATGGCATTAAATGGAATGTCACCCCAGTGCTGCCTTTGCGGCTTTCCATCAGCATCTCCCATTAAGTACAGCCAAGTGGGTACCTGATGGCCTGTGCAAAAGAGGCAGTTTCCCAATTATAAGGAATTCTAATGGTTTAACAGCCCCAAACCCTGTCAAACACGTCTACTGAAGGAAGATACTGCTTTTCAGCTTGTTACAGAATATGATTCCCTTGGTATAATAGATCTCTGTACTTCAGTGTTAATCTTTAAAAGCCTGCCTGCTCCTCTCATATCACTAGCAGCTGTTGTTAAATTAAATTTCTAAGGAAAATAAACAATTCATCTTTGGGGGATTCAGGCCTAAAGAGGTTTGCAAATGTCAAATTACCTTTTCTGGGTTCACTCCAGGAAGGCTTCACTTCTTTCTATCCATTCTCTATAACTAATTCCAGGGTATGAAGATGTTTCAAAGTTTTAGGATGAATCTATGTTGTCTACATTCTATTGTCCTTGATGTACTTTAGCGTTTCTGTAATCTCTCCCATAGAGAAAAAAATCCCCAGCCTTGTTTTTTTTTTCTTCCTTTGGGCTTTCTCCTTTGTACAAAATGAAATGGACCTTCAAAAGGGTCTCAGTAAATAGTATTTCTCTTTCACAGCTGAATACATTTGCAGCCTTTTAAAAAAAGCAAACATTGTCAGCTATAGTGCATTCTTAGGCTTTGTGATCTGGAAGGGACTTTCAAGTTTCCATTGTCTGATATTTTGCAAACCAAATCATACTGCAGACTCACTGGTCATCATCCACCAGATAAAATATAGAATATGTGTCAGGAAGAAAGGAAATCTCAACCTTATACTCCCACAGCAATGAATGGTGAAAAAATAGTCACTCAGGGGTAAACAATCTGCTGTATTGGTCAGTGGATCAGTAGAATGGAAAACAGACCTCATTTGCAGAGAGTAAAATGGGATAAAGAGAGAGTAAAGACTTGCTCAAGGTCACACAGCTGGTCATTGGCTGTCTGAAGATGCAACCTTGAGACTATTGGTTATGCTCTTTGTATTTTACATCATAGCTGCTACTTGGTCCATTATTTAGATCAAGTGAGACTTTGTCAGTTAAAAAAGACTGAAGTGCCTTTCTTTTCTTAAACACTAAACAAACATCTATGAGTGTCTGAGAGGTCTAAGTTTGAATTCTTACTTCTCCACTATGTAATATGCTATAATAGCTTTCTAAGCTTCAATGGTAATATACAAACAGTACATATGTACCATACTAGGTTTACATAAATATTAAATGATAAGTACATGCAAATGTTTTTGTTGAAGCCCGACACTGTTGCAGGAAGAGGGACCCCTTGCAGGGCTCTTGAGTGAGTTTTTGCCTAACACTCAGAAATGAATTATTTGAGGAGACACACGCGATGACAAAGTAAGAGGCTTTACTGGGAAGGGGAGCCCGGGTGGAGAGCAGCAGGGTGCGGGAACCCAGGAGGACTGTGCTGCCGCGTGACTGCCTGGTTCATGCTCCCAGATTGTCTCTGGCCAATCATTCTGTCTCAGGGTCCTTCCAGGCGGCTCAGATGTCACTCGGCCAAGATGGATTGCAGGGAGGGGTCTGGGAGGTGGCAGGGCGCCTGGTGTCCCCTTTTGACTTTTCTTGAACTCTTCTGGTTGATGGTGGCTTGGTAGTTCCATGTTCCTTACCAGGCCCTCCTGCCGGAAAGTGACTCAGGCAAACAGTTACTGTGGCGCCTGCGTCATGGGCTGTCTCAGTCAGTGTCTCCTCTAACAACTCCGTGCTCGACAAAAGTCGTCACTATTATTACGATGTGTAATTCGCCTGTGAAAGTGCACAGCACATAGGCACCAAAAGCCTGTGAGTCTTTTCCTCATTTTTTCTGTCTTATAAATTGGAAGACTTCCATTGCTTCCTTTTCATTCTTAGGATCCTCAACAAATACTCCCCTTTCTACTCTTGCCTTGGGACTGCCAAAAAAGCAGTCTTATTCCCCTGAGAGTCCTCTGGTAATGAGAAGTCCTACCCATTGACCGTGACATTTTCCTAGAATGTAATCAGACATCACCACTCTGACAAAACATTGCCAGATGCCTACACCATCTTCTAATAATATGATCAATTGTCTTCACAATCACATTTCTGGCTTAAATAGGAACAGAATATTTACAGCGCTTGGCAGGCAGTTTTACAGTTTATCATCTTGAGCTCATGTGTCACCAAGTCTTGTTGATCAAGCCTTGAGCTCCGTTCCTTCCGAGCCCTTGCTAGAGTGCTGTTTCAGCCCCTGTTCCCTTTATCTCCAGTGGATCTCCCTGGAAGTCAGGCCTTCTTCACCCTGGTTCCAGAGTGGCCTTCATGAAGCACAGTGGTGATATCATCATTTCCTACTTCAAACTCTTCAGAACGCATAGGATGGATCGTCTTATTGTCCACACTGCATGATTCACTGAAGGGTAAAAATCAGTACCTTGTATGAAGACAAACCCCTTACGTCTGTGAGCCAGCCCACGGCCACCTCTGCAAACAGCCTCGATTCCTTTCCCCTTTTCTGACCACTCCCTTCCCGTCTATTCCCCCATGCCTCCGCGCTGTCACCAATTACGTTTTCTCTGTCTGAAATGCTCTTTCGCAGCTCTGTTTATACCTGTGCTCGCCTCTCTGCCACTGTTGTCTTCTTTCGCTTCTTTCACTCTTCACATTTTAAAATCATCCCTGTGGTAGGCAGAATATTAGCCCTTCAAAGTTGTTCATCTATAATCCTCGAAACCTATTGTCACGGGCATACCCTGGGAATACTTCAGAACTCTGCTCCAGACCACTGCAATTAAGTGAATGTCTCAATAACCTGAGTCATACAAATTTTTGGTTTCCCCATGCATATAAAAGTTATGCTCACACTATACAGTAGTCTATTAAATGTGTTACAGCGTTATGTCTAATAAAGACACATACCTGATTTAAAGATCCTTTATTGCGGAACTTCCCTGGTGGCTCAGTGGTAAAGAATCCCTCTGCCAGTGCAGGAGACACAGTTTCAATCCTTGGTCCAAGAAGATCCCATGTGCCAAGGAGCAACTAAGCCCGTGTATGACAACTATTGAGCCTGGGCTCTAGGGTCAGGACCCACAATTGCAGAAGCCTGTATGCCCCAGAAACCGTGCTCTGCAACAGGAGATACCCCTGCAGTGAGAAGCCTGCACGCCACGGCTAGAGAGCTGCCCCTGCGCGCCGCAGCCAGGCAAAGTCTGCCGAGCAGCGAAGGCTCAGCATAACCAAAAATAAATAAACAAAATTCAAAAGCATGACTTATTGCTAGAAAACGCTAACCATCATCTGAGAAATGCAGGGTTATCACAGGTGCTTTTTCATTTTATAAAAAACAGTATCTGTGGAGCACAGTAATCTAAAGTGTAATAATATGAAGTTTGCCTGTATGTGTGATGGTTAATTTTCTGTGTCAGCTGGGCCGGGTACTTGGTCAAGTGTTATATATTGTAAAGTAATTTTTACATGAGATTGACATTTAAATCAGTAGGTTTTGATTATCCTCTATAATGTGAGTAGACCTTAATAAAAAAAAAAAACATGAAAACTAACCTCCACTATTGAAGAAAGAAAAATATTTGTAAATATGTGTATATATGTATGTACATATATGTCACAGATAATACACAGATTTGCATATTTATTTACATGTATATATGTGTGTGTGTATGTATATTTGTATATAGATAGATAACTTCCCAAATGGTGCTAGTGCTAAAGGGCTCATCCGACATTGCAGGAGACATAAGAGACACAAGTTCGATTCCTGGGTTGGGAAGATCCCCTGGAGGAGGGCAGGGCAACCCACGCCAGTATTCTGACTTGTTGAATCCCACAGAGGAGCCTGGTGGGCTACGGTCCATAGGGTTGCAAACAGTTGAACACGACTGAAGCGACTTAGCACAACGCACATATAATTGGTTCTTTCTGCCTCTTTGGAGAACCCTGAATGATATACTATGTTACATGAGCTGACAAAGCAAAAGGAGCTTGGTGATGAAGTTAGGAATATCCAGCATAGTCACAAGGGAGGCGGGAGCAGCAGAGTTAAAGAGAAGGTGAAGGTGCCACCCGACTGACTTTAGAAATGGAGAAAGAGGTGACAACCCAAGGAGCTCACGAGGCTCCTAGAAGCTATGAAAGAAAAAGAGGCAGATTCTCCCCGAGAGCCTCCAGGGGAATTCAGCCCTGCCGACACCATGGTTTTAATGAAATTAAATCTATTTTAGATTTATGACATTCAGAACTATAAGATAAATTTGTGTTAAGCCCCTGTTTGTGGCATTTTGTTATAGAAGCAATAAGACGCTAATACCTATTTTGGTACCTGGAAGTGGGGCACTGCTGGGTAAACGCCTAGAATGTGGAACTAGTTTTAGAACTGGGCAGTAGGCAGAGGATGAAAGAATTCTTAGGCACACGATAGAAGAAGACTAGATTGCCTTGAACAGACTGTTAGCTTAAAAGTGGGCATTAACCACTCTTCTCGTGAGGATTCAGGAGAAAGTGAAAATCGTGATAAAGAAAGCCTGTATTGTCTTAGTGGACATATAAATCATTACAAACAGACTGTTGGTGGAAATATGAGCATTAAAGATATTGCTGATGAAGGATCAAAACAAAATGAGAATCATGTTATTGGAAACTGGAGGAAAGGAGAGCCTTGCTATACCGCGGCAGAAACCGAGCTGCGTTGTACCTACAGCTCTGTGGAAAGCAGAACGTGTGAGCAGTGAAGCTGCATATTTACCCAGATACCTTTCTAAGCAGACGATTGATGGCGTAACTTGGTCCCTTCCTGCTGCTTAGTAAAATAAAAAATAGATTGAGGGAAGAACTTTGAAGCAAAAAGGAACCGTGACTTCATGATTTTGGAACGTTCTCAACCTATCCAGATTGCAAAGGATGCAATAATTGGAAGATTCACGGTTAGGAATCTGTGCCCTGGACAGAAAGCTAAGAATATACTTCAAGAGCTTTCTGTGAGTGGCTTATAAATATTTTTTTTAGAAAGTCAGTGTACTTAGTCATACAGAAGGCTCTTCGAAGACATTGGTTACGTGATTCCCTTCAGCTACCTAAATAGAAGCCAGAAATAGAGACGAGGTTACAGGAGAAAGACCTGTGGAAGCACTTATTGTTTAACGGAGTGAATACTTGAAACATACATGGTCTCCCCCCAAATTCTTGAACATATTATATCATCAGAAACACAGCATGGGATGAAAAAAGAAAGTATAAAGACAACATGAAGGAAGACTTTTAGATTCACAAAATTCTATAAGAGAAAACAGGTAAATAAATTGGAATTTGCTAAGAGTAAAAATTTAAAGGTTTGCACCAAAAAAAATACAGCTAATTGTGTGAGGTGAAAAAATATACATAATTTTCAAATTTTAAAATGTGTCCAAAGAGGAATTAAAAAAGAGAATGTAGACACCTTTGAAACAGTTATTAGTGTTTTGGAAGAAAAAGGAGAAATGACCAAACATAAAATATAAGGAAATGGTGGCAATAAGAAAAAGGACTTAGAAGAAAAACCCAGAGGCTTTAACTGCCCACAGTGGGACTTTTAAAAGGTAAAGTGAAAGTCACTCAGTCGTGTCCATCTCTCTGCGACCCCATGGACTGCCTGCCAGCCTTCTCCGTCCACGGAATTCTCAGGCAAGAATATTGGAGTGGGTAGCCTTTCCTTTCTCCAGGGGATCTTCCCAACCCAGGGACTGAACCCAGGTCTCCCACATTGCAAGTGAATTCTTTACCATCTGAGCCACCAGGGAACCCCAAGCATACTGGAGTGGGTAGCCTGTTCCTTCTCCAGGGGATCTTCCTGACCCAGGGATCCAACTGGGGTCTCCTGTATTGCAAGTGGATTCTTTACCAGCTGAGCTACCAGGGAAGCCCTTTAGAAGATAAAGGAGCTGAAATAAGAGAGGAAATGGTAAAATGATAGAAGAAAATCTCATTGAATTTAAGAACATTTAAATCATCTTATTTAAAGTCCTCCTCATATTCCAGGCAAGATTGGTAGGACAAAGGTATGCACACACAAATATCCTGGTAAAACACCTATATTCTAAAGGTAAAGATTTTTTTAATATTAAAAGAAAGATTAAAGTTAATTTTTTTGAGGGGGCTAGGGAAGATTTTTTTAATTTTTAAAAAAATTATTTATTTTAATTGGAAGCTAATTACTCTACAATATTGTGGTGGTTTTTGCAATACATTGACATGAATCAGCCATGGACGTACGTGTGTCCCCCATCCTGAAACCCCTTCCCACCTCCCTCCTTATCCCATCCCTCTGGGTTGTCCCAGTGCACTGGCTTTGAATGCCCTGTCTCATGCATCGAACCTGGACTGGTGATCTATTTCATATATGGTAATATACATGTTTCAGTGCTATTCTCTCAAATCATCCCCCCTTGCCTTCTCCCACAGAGTCCAAAAGTCTCTTCTTTGCTTCTGTGTTTCTTTTGCTGTCTTGCATATAGGGTCATTGTTACCATCTTTCTAAATTCCATATATATGGGTCAATATACTGTATTGGTGGTTTTTTTTTTTTTTCTGACTCACTTCACTCTGTATAGTAGGCTCTAGTTTCATCCACCTCATTAGAACTGGCTCAAATGCATTCTTTTTAATATTCCATTGTGTATATGTACCACAGCTTTCTTATCCATTCGTCTGCCAACGCACATCTAACTTGCTTGCATGTCATAGCTATTGTAAACAGTGCTGCTACGAACATTGGGGTACACGTGTCTCTTTCAATTCTGGTTTCCTCGGTGTGTATGCCCAGCAGTGGGATTGCTGGGTCATAAGGCAGTTCTATTTCTGTTTTTTTAAGGAATCTCCACACTGTTCTCCATAGTGGCTGTACTAGTTTGCGTTCCCACCAACAGTGTAAGAGGGTTCCCTTTTCTCCACACCCTCTCCAGCATTTATTGCTTGTAGACTTTTGGATAGCAGCCATTCTGACTGGTGTGAAATGGTACCTCATTGTGGTTTTGATTTGCATTTCTCTGATAATGAGTGATGTTGAGCATCTTTTCCTGTGTTTGTTAGCCATCTGTATGTCTTCTTTGGAGAAATGTCTGTTTAGTTCTTTGGCCCATTTTTTGATTGGGTCATTTATTTTTCTGGTATTGAGCTGCATGAGCTGCTTGTATATTTTGGAGATTAATTCTTTGTCAGTTGTTTCATTTGCTATTATTTTTCTCCCATTCTGAAGGCTGCCTTTTCACCTTGTTTATCGTTTCCTTTGTTGTGCAGAAGCTTTTAAGTTAATTAGGTCCCATTTGTTTATTTTTGCTTTTTTTCCCATTACTCTGGGAAGTGGGTCATAGAGGATCTTGCTGTAATTTATGTCAGAGAGTGTTTTGCCTGTACTTTCCTCTAGGAAACTATAGTTTCCTATAGTTTCTGGTCTTACACAAAATGTTAAATTTTCCTACAAAAGAACAAGTTACTTATAAAAAAATTAGAGTGTTATCAGATATTTCATATGAAACAGATCTAGAAGATGAAGAATATTATCTACAGATGATAGAGAAAAGAACTACTACACTAGATTGTTATAACCCATCAGTAGATCATTTATCTGTCAGGAAAAATGAAAATAATTTTATAGATATTGAAATATTTAGAGAATATATCTATTTGATAAAAATACTCCTGCAAGGATTCTAACAAGCCAAGAAATAAAACAAATCAGAGAATTGATCTTTATTTTATTTTAGGTTTTTTTTTTGGCCACACTCTGTGGCATGTGGGATCTTAGTTCCTCCACTAGGGATTGAACCCATGCCTTCTGCACTGGGAGCACTGAGCCTTACCCACTGGACCTCCAGGGAACTCCCAAACCAGAAAATCAAGATGGGAGAAAATGAAGTGGTTAGAAATGACTCAGTCTCTCTCTTATTCTTAACCTCTATGCATGGGTCTGTAAATGGATAGTGATAGTCTATAAATGTAGAATAAAAATTCTAAACAGGGACTCTTTATTATAGTTATACTGCAAGCAAGGGAAAATTTGATAACTGTCTTTGTTTAAAATCTTTAATTTATCTGAAGGTGTTCAGGAAGTAGGTGACAGGAGAGAAATCTTGAAACTTTCTAAATTTCTTATCCTGGAGTAAGCCATTAGCTAAGGAAGCAAAATACACTAAAATATGTATCTTAACACAGTGTGAAATAAAGCAAGTAAAACAGGGAATTATAGATATGGAAAAGAGTTGATATCATATAATATTAAGTGTATAAACTTATAGATAGATATATAGATTTGAGGTTGAGGAAATGGAAGATAGACATAGTGGTTTGGAAAAACACAAATCTTTCATAATAAAAGGGAGAAACATTGAGTAAATATTTAACAAAACCAAAATAAACTTTTTAATGAATAAAAAGGAAAACTTATGTAGTCAATACAAAGTAAAATGTGGAGAATAAAACCAGGCATATCGTTTGCTACAGCAAATGTGAGATGCCTCTTCCCTCTTTGAAATGCAGAGCAATGGGGAAAAAGACATCTTTTTCAATAAATGCTTTAGACAATTGAGTATTTGTAGGTAAATAAATAAAAGTGGATGCTTCCCACACATGAAACAAAAGCATTTACCTCAGAGAGTTTGTAGACCTAAATAAAAATGGAAAAAACTCTAATACTTTCAGAAGATTACATGAGAAGATATCACCACCTAGTATTACGGAAAACTTGCTTAAGTAAAACAAAAAGGAAAAAAAGCTATATGATGAAAGATTGTCTTCGTAAGGAAAGTGAAATGAGACAAAAGATATGTGCAATATATATACCTGGCAAAAGGCTTGTCAGAGTACTTTAGAATATCTGTAAAAATAATAAGACGGGAAACTCAACAGAATATTAAGCAGAAGACTTGAGCTATTATTTCCTTCTGTAAGTAGGAAATGTGAATGGTCACTAAACATTAAAAAAAAAAAAAAAACACAATGGTATCAGTACTCAGAAAGAAAAATTTAACAATACCACCACAGCAGAATGGTAACCAAAAATAGAAGAGTTCAAGAATACTAAATGTTATCAAGGATATCAACCAAAAGCTACTCTTGGTCACCATTGGTGGTTTTGCAAATTGACTCCGTTACTCAAGAAAATGGGCATGTGTGCCTCAGCCTTGTTCACAATGGCCAAAACTAGAAAAAAAACAAAGGCCATCAACAGGAGAATGGATAAGTTGCCGTATATTCATAAAGGACAATTCTATACAGTTATGAAAATAGATGACCGATGTTCAAGAAAATGAATGAATCTTACAAATATGCTGCTGGGGAAGAAAAGGAGCAACTTGTGAAATAATGCACATAGCATAATTCACAACTAGGTTTGCTGTTTCCAACTTAAGAGTGGTAAGAGTGCCCTGCCTGGGATACTACATTATCCCTCGCAATTTTAGTACGCCTTCATTCCACATTTGCAAATAGTCTCCTGTAAATGCTTCTCAAAATGTATAATTTATGTATACCATCTCTGCTATGTTCCTCTCTGGTTCAACTCTTGAAATTATGGTGTATTTAGTTTTGAAATACTATTGTTGCTGACTGTATTTTCCAAAATCAGCCACAAAAGTCTTCCCGTCATACATCCTCTTCCTACAATGATGTTCCTTCCATAGGCAGGTGAGGTTTATGGTCTCTCCTTTTAAACTGCCTGCGCTTGAGACAGCTGAGTGATGCTATGCAACCTCTGAAGTTAGGTCAGAAAAGGTGACATATGAGTGCATGCTAAGTCACTTCAGTCATGTCCAATTCTTTGCAGTCCTATGGAGTGTAGCCTGCCAGGCTCTTCTGTCCAAGGGATTCTCCAGGCAAGAATACTGGAGTGGGTTGCTATGCCCTCCTCCAGGGGATCTTCCCCACCCAGGGATCAAACCTGCATCTCTTACCTCTGCTGCACTTGCAGGCAGGTTCTTTACCACTAGCGCCACCTGCAAAGGTGATACAGCTTCCTCCTTATTCTCTTGGGACTTTTCCTCCTGGAACCCAGTCACTGTGCATGCTAAAGCCTAATCAGCATACAGAGTGGTCATTTTAGGTGTTTGTATATAAGTATAGGTAAGGCTGTCATCTTCCCAGTGGTCATGTATGGTTGTGAGAGCTGGACTGTAAAGAAGGCAGAGCACCAAAGAATTGATGCCTTCAAACTGTGGTGCTGGAAAAGATTCCTGGACAGCAAGGAGATCAAACCAGTCAATCTTAAGGTAAATCAACCCTGAATACTCATTGGAGGGACTGACGCCGGAGCTCAAACTCCAGTATTCTGGTCATCTGATGCAAACATGTGACTCATTGGAAAAGACCCTGATGCTGGGAAAAATTGAGGGCAGAAAGAGAAGAGGGCAACAGAGGATGAGATGGCTGGATGGCATCACCGATGCAATGGACATGAACTTGAGCAAACTTCGGGAGATGGTGAGGGACAGGGAGGCCTGGCGTGCTGCAGTCCAGAGGGTCGCAAAGAGTCAGACACGACTGGCTGATGGAACATCAACAAGGTAGGTGTGAGGTCCCAGCCGATAAGCAGCAAAATCCACCACCCACGTGAGTAAACAGTCATTCAGGTGACTCCAGATCTCACTTGTGGAGTCAGTCCTAGTCACTGAGCCTTACTATCCTATGCCCCAGACATGTAGAGTAGAAACAACCTATTCTGACAGTAACATTTCTGAACCCTGACCCACAGCATTAAGGACTATAATAAGATGATGGTTGTTTTACATCACTAGGTTTGGGGTTGTTATGCAGCAAAAGAGTAACTAGAAGATATTTGGGTACCGGAAGTTGTATACTGCTATCACAAAAGCCTAAAATAATGATCATTAACTTTGGAATTATGCAGTGAGTGAGGGTCAGTTCAGTTCAGTTGCTCAGTCGTGTCCGACTCTTTGCGACCCCATGAATCGCAGCACACCAGGCCTCCCTGTCCATCACCAACTCCCAGAGTTCAGTCAAACTTATGTCGATCAAGTCAGTGATGCCATCCAACCATTTCATCCTCTGTCGTCCCCTTCTTCTCCTGCCCCCAATCCCTCTCAGCATCAGAGTCTTTTCCAATGAGTCAACTCTTTGCATGAGGTGGCCAAAGTACTGGAGTTTCAGCTTCAGCATCATTCCTTCCAAAGAACACCCAGGGCTGATCTCCTTTAGAATGGACTGGTTGGATCTCCTTGCAGTCCAAGGGATTCTCAAGAGTCTTCTCCAACACCACAGTTCAAAAGCATCAATTCTTCGGCACTCAGCTTTCTTCACAGAGGGCCTCAAAAAAGAGTTATCAGTGAAGTCAACAGTTTTGAAAAGAGTCATCAGTGAAGGCTTGAAGGAAAGTGAGTAACATTTGTTGATAGTGGGAGGAAAGGGGACCCTTGCTACTTAGCATAGAGAGTTTGGCAACACTGTCGCATGCAGCAATGTGGAAAATGAGACACATATCTGATAAACTCTGTGATGTAGTCATGGAGGTTTCCAGGAAGATGAAAGTATCACCCGACTTTCTCTCACTGCCATAATAAACGTGAAAGGAGACGGCTGAGCTAAAGGGGTGGGAAAAAGTTACATGTGAAGGATCCAGGGCTTGCTGGATTTAGAAATGTGACTGCGTCTCCTTCCCACCTTCTCCAAATGTTGAAAGATTCTGAATTTATGAAATGAGAGCCAGTTAAAGATCAAAATTTGGATATGGCTGTGAGATCCTTTGTTAAGACACCAAAAACAGGCAAGGGAAAGTTTCATAGAAGCTTTCAGACAGACAGAAGTGTCTGAAAGAAGGTGCTCTGGAGATCATTTGCAAGAGGGCTTGTAGGCTCACTGTGGTTAAGAATTTTCCCCAAGTGTTTGTTTTTTTTCACTGCTTTATTATGTGAAACTGATTTATGTTCTTTAAAAGAAATTTTCCTCATTGATGACTGTGTGTATTCTTTATCTGAAACTGTAAAGTTTAAACGGAACATGTGTGCCACCCTGAGAGAAACCGTAAACGCTTAGCACTTTCAGTTATTTTTTAACTTTAAAAATTGGTTTCAAATTAATTTTTATTGAGTATGATTGTTTTTACAAAGGGGTATTGATTTCTTGCTGAACAACAAAGTGAATCAGCTGTATGTATACATAGATCCACTCTCTGTTTTGGATTTCCTTCCCATTCAGGTCACTACAGAGCAGTGAGTAGAGGTCCTTGTGCCGCACACGAGGTTCTCCTTAGTTATCTGTTTATAGACAGTAGTGTATGCATTGGAGAAGGAAATGGCAACCCATTCCAGTACTCTTGCCTGGAAAATCCCATGGATGGAGGGGCCTGGTAGGCTGCCGTCCACGGGGTCGCACAGAGTCAGACACGACTGAGGCAACTTAGCAGCAGCAGCAGCAGTGCATGCGTTGGAGAAGGAAATGGCAGCCCACTCCAGTGTTCTTGCCTGGAGAATCCCAGGGACAGGGGAGCCTGTGGGCTGCCGTCTATGGGGTCGCACAGAGTCAGACGCAACGGAAGTGACTTAGCAGCAGCAGCAGTGTGTGTATGCCAGTCCCAATCCCCCAGTTCATCCCACCCTTCTTTCCTCTTTGGTAACTATAAGGACCTAGAGATACAGAGGGAAGCATGTCAGCAAGAGAAAAGCAAGCATCATATAGCATTTCTTATAGATACATGTTCACTTTTCATGAAACCAAAAATTATGCTAAGCGAAAGAGGTGAAACTCAAAAGAATAAATACTGTCTGATTGCATTTATATGAAATCTTATAATTGGAAAAACTAGTGATAGAAAACAAATCAGTGACTGCCTGCACTGGAAGTTGCCTAACACTTTTAATTATTAATGATAAAGTTTTTGAGTGGGCATGTGCATCCAGCCTTTACATTACTAGCATCAAGAAGTCACTGATACTCTTGGTTAAAATAATAAATTAGTTTTTCTTACCCAACATACCAATTAATTTGTTTTTACTTTTTTTTAAACTAACTTTCACATCATCAAAAAATATTCCAGGCTTTTCTTTTCTTTTCTTTTTTTTTTTGTGACTTAGAAGTAGGGATTTTATTTTTTTTATTTTTTAATTTTATTTATTTTATTTTTTATTTTACTTTACAATTCTGTATTGGTTTTGCCATACATTTCTAAATTTTGCACAATATCAGAAAAATGTCTAGACTGCAGTACATTGTTAATGTCATTTTTTTCTCCTATACCTTTGGAGGATTCATCTAAACTCAGAAGTATTAGTCATAGCATAACTCAAGGATAATGATGAATTGGTACTTCACTTAAAGCACAAAGCATTTCATAAATGATCTTTGGAGGAGCCTTGCAACTAATCATGATTTCGGTCAACTGGAAGGCAATGCCAGTATTTCACACACGCCACCATGATGGGAGTCCAATACCCAAGCATCCTAAGACAATCAGCATAAACCAGTGAAAGCACAGTGTTTATCATTAATTAAGCTTGCTGTGTACCACAAGTATCATTACATTAGTCACCAAGTGGTATGAAGAAATTTCAATTAAAAAAACAAGAATGGCTATTTCAATCCTGAAATGGTAAAATAAAGTTTTGAAAACTTAAAAACCAAGATCATATAAAGGTGGAAGCAAATAGACTTAGGTGTTTTAAGAGTCTAAGCAAATAAGACAGGAAATTTATTCTATGAGATGACAATAAATGTTACAGTGAAAAACAGGAAGTGGGACTGATGGGAGACATTGAGTTTGGAGTTTCCATTTCATATGGGAAGGGATAGTCAGTAGCAGTCATTCTTTTGTAATAATTCATGTGTGTGTGTGTGTGTGTGCGGGCGCGTGCGCACACGTGCCCACACTTGGTCATGTCCAACTCTTTGTGACACCATGGGCTGTAGCCCACCAGGCTCCTCTGTCCATGGAGCTGTGATAATTTAGAGAGCTGTAAACTCACAATGTGCACACTTTCCTACTTCTGTTCATTATACTTCAAAAGTTTCATCTGTTTCACTTGTTTTAGAAATGTACTTAAAACATAGAATTCATAACTTTGAAGTTATTTTTATGGTTTATGTTGATCGTGTGAACTGGAAAGGACATCTGAAATGATATATCTAGCTTTATTATTTGTGACAGAAGAATGGGGTTATTAAAAACTTTGAAAACCTTTCTGCAGATGGTACAGTATAACACTAGAGAGAGATGGGAGTTTCAGCCAAGATTCTGAAAGTTTCCAGATGTTTTAGTTGGCACTGTCTCCAGATAAAAGTATCTCTTGATCTTGCAATAATTAAGAAAATCATTTCAATCATCTTTTTCAATAAATGTTATACTTACTCCTACTCAACATACAAACATCAAGGAGGACTTAATAATATGAGGAGCTAGAAACTGGAAATTGGAAGAATATAAGCCAAATTGGCCAGTTCTCCTGTTCTAGCTAGTAAAGTGGTTTGGAAATGTTATCAGCCCTCAGATAGTCAATTTGCTGAAAATTGTGAAATGGAAGTCATTAAAAATTTGAAGAATAAATTTTAGGCTAAATTTGGCTTTTCTAAATGGTACTTTAAGAAATATGCTATTTTTTTCTTTTCACCAAGATTATTTGACAAAAAGAGACATATCAGTAATAAGCCTCATAGATTAATTCAATAAACAATTAAAGTGACTGAATGTATAAATCAAAGCAAAGAATCCATGAAAGAGAAGTGAAACTCTAGAAATGAACAAAAATAACATACCACTTGAAACAAAACAAAGTAACAATTCCTAGGGGATTAGATTGCATAACAAGTTATAGGAAAATATGCTTAGAATATGACAAATAACAAGTTTTGTATTTCTTATAATTTATTGAGTTCTGAAAGTTAGCTCAATGATATCTGTAAAGCTCTGAGTAGTAAAATATAATTTAATTAAATTAGGGCAACAAATTAAATATGATATTCTAATAAATAATCTTCATCACTTAACATAATCTAACAAGTGATTTTATTTACTTAGTCAAAAGTAGAGAGATTGAACATATTAAAACCTAAAGTAGTATTAAAGGTAGTAAGAAAATTTTTGAAAAAGAGGAAACCATATATAAAAATAATATGTGGAACTCTTTGGCCAAAAACCCCCAAACTTTCAAATCTAGAAGAAAGAGATAATTAATCAACAAAATATGTTACAAAAATGAACACACCCTCCATATGTCATTTAAATCAGCTTCCAAGAAGAGATGTAACTAAGATATATCATTTTAACAGACAATAGGACTAGATGGTTTTATAGCTAAGATCTGGTTTTAAAATATACATAATTCTAATGGTCAATAGTTGTGGATCATTGAAAAAGAAGGGTAATACCCCAATTCATTTTAAGGCAGGCATATCAGTTCAGTTCAATTCAGTCACTCAGTCGTGTCCGACTCTTTGCGACCCCATGGACTGCAGCACGCCAGGCCTCCCTGTCCATCGCCAACTCCCGGAGCTTGAACTCCCGGAGCTTGCTCAAACTCATATCCACTGAGTTGGTGATGCCATCCAGTCATCTCATCCTCTGTCATCCCTTTCTCCTCCTGCCTTCAATCTTTCCCAGCATCAGGGTCTTTTCCAATGAATTAGTTCTTCGCATCAGGTGGCCAAAGTATTGGAGTTTCAGCTTCAGCATCAGTCCTTCCAATGAATATTCAGGACTACTTTCCTTTAGGATGGACTGGTTGGATCTCTTGCAGTCCAAGGGACTCTCAAGAGTCTTCTCCAGCACCACAGTTCAAAAGTTCTTAGGTGCTCAGCTTTCTTTATAGTCCAACTCTCACATCCATACATGACTATTGGAAAAACCATAGCTCTGACTAGATGGACCTTTGTTGGCAAAGTAATGTCTCTGCTTTTTAATATGCTGGCCATATCAGCTAAGGATCCTTTTAACTGCACATATTAGAAAACCATACTACAATGGATAAAAATAAACGCAATGTCAGCCTTGAACAAGCATATCCATGGCAGGAGGGTTGCTGACCTTAGTTCCATAGGTTAGAAAGTTCACACCAACAATTCTCCTATTCCACAGCTTTTCCCTCAAGATGGTTCCTGCACTTCCAGCCCCCAAGGGTTAAAGTGTGGTGATGATTTAAAGGGGCAAGGGTGCATCTCAACTAGACTTCTGCTTATGTCTCCTGGACCAGTGTGATGCCACTGCTCCTCACAAGGAGTGGGGAATTGAGGTAGGTAGTTTTATAGCTTCCAGAGTAGAAATAGGTGGCAAATTAAAATTAGACGAATCGGTCTCTTGTCATTGCTGTTACAAGCATAAATAGAGAAACCGCTCGAGACTTTACAATGTAGGGCAAAGTGGCTTTTGACAGAAGAGAATTCTATTGGGGAAAATTGCACATTTTTAAAGGGAACAAAGCCAAATTATGTAAAATAATGTAATGTCAAAAATTGAGAGATCTTTGGAAAAATTTGGTTCCTGACTGTAGTATGTTCATAAAGATCTGCCACAAGTTCAGTTCAGTTTAGTCGCTCAGTCGTGCCCGACTCTTTGCGACCCCATGGACTGTAGCACACCAGGCCTCCCTGTCCATCACCAACTCTAGGGATTTACCTAAACTCATGTCCATTGAGTCGGTGATGCCATCCAACCATCTCAGCCTCTGTCGTCCCCTTTTCCTCCCGCCTGCAATCTTTCCCAGCAACAGGGTCTTTTCAAATGACTCAGCTCTTTGCATCAGGTGGCCAAAGCATTGGAGTTTCAGCTTCAGCATCGATCCTTCCAATGAATATTCAGGACTGATTTCCTTTAGGATGTTCAGATATCTTAATTAAAACTGAGAATTGGGCTGGGAGTTACTGTGGGCTGAAGTGCACAGATGTGTGGAGGCTACCAAGCCTGACACCCCTCCAGAGCTTGCTGTGCCCTGCCGCTAGCTCTCTCTCAATTCATATGTGGTTCCTGCCAAGTCTCTCTGCTCTAGAATACATCCAGTCTCTTCATTTTGATGATGGCTTCAAACCAGACAGGATGTGAGCAGTTGAAGCCCCCAAGCGCTGCTTCTTCGATAGCTCTAATTTAGATCCCGATGGAAGAAGAGCTGATGATGAAACTGAAGTAGAGTTTACTGATTATGTACATCAATAGCAGATTCAAATGGATATGGATTGGAACCCCTCCCCAGTGAACTGTTAACAGTGTGGTCTTGGTAAAAAATTTGACCTCCCTTAATCTTAGATACCACCCCTGCAAAATATCTCCTACACAGAGCAATACAAGTATTCAATATATTGGTTGGCACATAGTAACTGGTTAATACATTTTAGCTATAAATATTATGGCTAGATGATGCTTATGAACAAGCAAGTATCTTGTTAGGGATTTTCTCACAGCATAGTTTAAAACCATTCAGTCATTTATTCAGCATCTTCTGTTGTTCTAGAAACTCTGGGACTCACCAAATGTGGACCTAACAGTTTATCACAAGTATTGATTTAAATAATACACACAGTGACCCTAAGACAATTTTCTTTCTACATAAAAAGAAGCTGAAAATCAGATTGGCTAAGTTCCTCACCCCAAACTAAAAGATCAAAGGTAGGATTATGCTTCTCTATTCTATGTACACTACTTTTTCTCAAGAAGTTTCCAAAGGTGTTTGTACATCAGAATTCCCTGGGAAACTTTTTCTTTGAAAAAAAAAAAAAAAATATATATATATATATATAAATCAGGTTGTTTATTTTTGGCTGTACTGGGTCGTCGTTGCTGTGCTTAGGCTTTCTCTCATTGTGTTTGGGGGGCTGCTCATTGCAGGGGCTCCTCTCGTTGCAGAGCACAAGTTCTTGGTGCAGGGCCCAGGCTCAGTAATTGCGGTGTCCAGGCTTAGTTGCCCCATGGCATATGGGATCTTCCAGGACCAGGGATTGAACCCATGTCCCCTATATTATCTGTCCCAGGTATCTGACCCCAGGCCAATTCTTAACCAATAATCCACCAGGAAAGTTCCAGGAAGCCTTCAGAACACAAAGTAGAGATGCCTGAGGCCCACTTACAAAGTTTTCTGGTTCAGTGACTTTAGGAGCTACCGCAATACCTCTACTGTCCAGGAGCCTGCTCACTAGTCACATGCAGCTACTTACATTTGAATTAAAATCAAATAAACTTTAAATGCAGTTGCTTTGTCACACTGGCTCCATTTGAAGTGCTCAGTAGCTACATACAACTAGTAGTTCCTGTGTTGTACCACCCAGATTGTAGAATATTCCCCTCACCACCAAAAGTTCTACTGGGCACAGCACTGCTTTTCTGTCTCATCCTTCTCTCAGGAATAGTTTGCCTAACTACGTACAGAGGAAGAATTTTTGCTACCAAAAATTTATGCAGAGTGTGGAGAAGCACTATGAATTAGTCCTCGAGAACTTGGAGATAAGATGTTCCTCTGAGAAGAAACCTGTAGAAACAAGGTCATTTCACGGAGATGAAAGGTCTAGTGGCAGCAGCTCCCCAGCCATTGGACTTAAAATAAGATGCTTGATTATAATAACATACTAATAATGGGCTTTTAGAATGGCATTAGGTCACTCACTTAAGATTGCTGCTGCTGCTGCTAAGTTGCTTCAGTCGTGTCAACTCTGTGCGACCCCATAGACAGCAGCCCACCAGGCTCTCCCATCCCTGGGATTCTCCAGGCAAGAACACTGGAGTGGGTTGCCATTTCCTTCTCCAATGCATGAAAGTGAAAAGTGAAAGTGAAGTCGCTCAGTTGTGTCTGACTCTTAGCAACCCCATTGACTGCAGCCTACCAGGCTCCTCCGTCCATGGGATTTGCCAGGCAAGAGTACTGGAGTAGGGTGCCATTGCCTTCTCCATGCTCAAGATTGCTGCTGCTGCTGCTGCTAAGTCACTTCAGTCTTGTCCGACTCTGTGTGACCCCATAGACGGCAGCCCATGAGGCTTCCCCTGTCCCTGGGATTCTCCAGGCAAGAACACTGGAGTGGGTTGCCATGTCCTTCTCCAATGCATGAAAGTGAAAAGTGAAAGTGAAGTCGCTCAGTCGTGTCTGACTCTTACTGACCCCATGGACTGCGGCCTACCAGGCTCCTCCGTCCATGGGATTTTCCAGGCAAGAGTACTGGAGTGGGTTGTCATTGCCTTCTTCAACACTCAAGATTAGGAAAGGAGAATCACAGAGGTACGCTTTGGACCATGACCATCTAAGTACCACCCAAGGTACTTTACCAAGACCTTCTTTATTGTGATACTCCTACAGTAGCTTAGAGTATAATGTTATACAGTTATAGTTTTATACTTCACATTCTATGTAATTCCTCATATTTTAATTCTATATGTTAAAATGATCAATATCTGACATCATTAATATCAGTCTTCTTGTGAAAGTCTGCCAAAAGAGAAAATATGATGTAAGTTCTACTTCAAGTATTTAATTCTCATTGATCATCATGTCTTGTTATAAATTAGAACATTGGAACTCTGTTCTTTTTTCCCATTTTATTCGCTTCTGCACATGAGTCTGCCCCTGGGAAATGGATCCGTTTCCCCTCTGCTGAGCTTGCAATGCTGAGGTCAGACCTTGAGGCACAGTAAGTGAAACACATCAAAGTGATGGTGAAACTCTAAGGAGGTTTCCTGGCACCCAGGCCTACCCTCTTTCCCGAGAAACCAATGGCCTGCCTAACCCGGTCCCTTGTGTGTTAGCAAAACTGATCGGCAGACTATGAAATAATTTCTTCTGCAATAGCTCACTGATTTCCATCACAGAATCACAAAGATATTTTAGTGTAATTTTATATAAGGAAATTTGAAGTTTGGAGAAATATAAAGATTTGACCCAAGTCATGAAATTATTTAGATCATTTCATAAGCATAAGCAAACACCCAGTTTTTCTAATCCTAGCTAAGTTCTTTTTCCATTATTTCCTTCTCATTCTGTCAGGACTGAACAACAACCTACAGCCCTGTCAAACCAGACTTCTGTAGCCTTTGAAATCTGTTCTGAAAATTAACTTTTAATTGATTTATCAAGCTCATTCAATCATCACAGTGCAGTGTGGTTTATTACTTCTCTGACGTCAGTGCAGTAGAATTCTCTGACGTGTCTGTGGTTTGAGTGTGTTGGAGCTCATTAAGTAGAGAATTTGCCATTGTCTTATGGCATCCAGTTGGAAAAATCACCATTCGGAAATTACACTACAGGCAAGTCAAACGCCATACACACAGGATCATTCATGTTTTCTTAGAATATCAGATCATTTTAAGTCGCGGGTTAAATGGATCCTTGTTATCCAGGACCAGTGTTAAAATTACATTTCTGCCACACACATATTAGATATCTCTAATATATATTTACTGATGGATGCATGCACTCTATCTCCTTATACATAGAATTTTCTACCGATCACTTCCCAAGCTGAAAATCATGCCCAATGATATATGAGACTCATGACTCCAAAATCTACACCTCTCCTTGGATTCCTGAGTCTCATATTCTGTTTCAAGTTTCCAGCTGCATATATTTCATGCGAATATCCTTTCTATATCTTAAAATCCAGGTAGCATGAATCAGACGTGTTTCATGGTGTCCCTCTACAAACCTGCTTTCCTTGCTCCTAGCTCTCATTGTAGCATCTTTTCCGTAACCCGAGTAGAAATGTCAGAGTCATCTTTACTTTCCTATTCTAATGGCATCAAAGCTGTCCCCTAAATGCCCTACCAACTTTATCTCTGAAATGTCTGTTTCATTCATCACACCTTTATACTGCTTTTCCAAACACATATAGTGCATGCTATACACAAATATTAACACATTTAACCCTCAAGAGACCCCAAGGAAGATAGTTGATAGTCTTATCCTTGTTTTGCAAATGAAGAAATTGAAGCTGGGCTTAAGTAACTCCCTGGGGTCACACAGCTATCAGACACAGGACTATGTGCATGTGTATACTCAGTCATTTCTGACTCTTTGAGGCCCAGGAGAAGATTCAAATCCCCTATAGCTGATTTATGTTGACATATTACAGAAACCAACACAATATTGTGAAGCAATTATCCTTCAATTGAAAATAAATAATTAAAAAAAAAAATCCAAATCCAGGCAGCCTGGTCCTAGAAGCCTTGCTCCTAAGGACTGGCTGCCCTGTGGGGCAGCTCTGTTGCCTGCCTATCCCAGTGCTGCTAATCCCACCAGCTCTGCAGTCTCCAAACCAGTCTTTCTGCATCTAGCAACTCCCCTGTTCTGAACCACTCAGGAAAGGTGAGAGGATGAGGACAAGAGAAATTCTTCTGACATTATTTTATCTTCCTTTCACTTAAAATCTTTAAACACTTTTGTCACCTACACCAACTTACAAATTTCCCCCATAGGATGAGCCCAGCCTCCTTCTTGCCACTTTCTCCTAGGTAGCTTGCCAGTTTTGCCAGTATGCTCTGTCCTGCCTCCGTGCCCACATTAGTGCTGGTGCCTGCTTTCTGGATGCCTTGATCCATATCCTGCCAGCTTGCTTGGTCCTATGAGGTCTCCAAAGTCATGGTATCTTTGAAAGCTTTCCTTGGGAATCTCTTGATTCCCAAATGAAGTTACCTCCCCACCTTCTCTCTTTGTCTCTCTGTCTCTGTGTCTCTACTTAATTCTGGGAGGTGAACAAAGATAGGGAACGTAAATCTAGAAAGAAAAATTTGAGGCGTGATGTCCAGAAGTTTGGAATATCAGCCTTAGGGATGTCACCTACTTCAAATTCCTTATTTTATGGGTACAAACTTTTAAAAGATATGAGAGAAAGGGACTTATTATGAGTTGATAGAAACTACTGACTCTGATTCTAGCATATTTAGTCACTACTGTTAATAAGCCTCATCCAACTGAACTGAACTGAACTGATACATATAATGAAATGCTAAGCAGACATTTCATTATTGCAAAATTCAGACTTAAAGAAAGTAGGGAAAAGTACTAGATCATTCAGGTATGACCTAAATCAAATCCCTTACAATTATACAGTGGAAGAGACAAACAGATTCAAGGGATTAGTTCTGATAGACAGTACCTGAAGAACTATGGACAGAGGTTCATGACATTGTACAGGAGGCAGGGATCAAGACCATTCCCCAGAAAAAGAAATGCAAAAGGGCAAAATGGCTGTCTGAGGAGGCCTTACAAATAGCTGAGAAAAGAAGAGAAATGAAAGGCAAAGGAGAAAAGGAAAGATATACCCATTTGAATGCAGAGTTCCAAAGAATAGCAAGAAGAGATAAGAAAGCCTTCCTCAGTGATCAGTGCAAACAAATAGAGGACAACAATAGAATGGAAAGACTAGAGATCTCATCAAGAAACTTAGAGGTATTAAGGGAACATTTCATGCAATGATGAACACAATAAAGGACAAAAATGGTATGGACCTAAGATAAGCAGAAGATATTAAGAAGAGGTGGCAAGAATACACAGAACTGTACCAAAAAGGCCTGCACAAGCCAGATAACCACGATGGTGTGATCACTCACCTGGAGCCAGACATCCTGGAATGCAGAGTCAAGTGGGCCTTAGGAAGCATCACCATGAACAAAGCTAGTGGAGATGATAGAATTCAAGTTGAGTTATTTCAAATCTTAAAAGATGATGCTGTTAAAGTGCTACATTCAATATGCAAGCAAACTTAAAAAAACTCAGCAGTGGCCACAGGACTGGAGAAATTTAGTTTTCATTCCAATCCCCAAAAAAGGCAATGCCAAAGAATGTTCAGACTATCACATAAGTGCACTCATCTCACACGTTAGCAAAGTAATGCCCAAAATTCTCCAAGCCAGGCTTCAACAGTACCTGAATTATGAACTTCCAGATGTTCAAGCTGGTTTTAGAAAAGGCAGAGGAACCAGAGGTCAAATTGCCAACATCCAGTGGATCATCAAAAAAACAAGAGAATTCCTGAAAAACATCTACTTCTGCTTTATTGATTACACCAAAGCCTTTGATGGTGTAGATCACAACAAACTGGAAAATTCTTCAAGATATGGGAATACCAGACCACCTGACCTGCCTCCTGAGAAATCTGTATGCAGGTCAAGAAGGAACAATTAGAACTGGACATGGAACAACAGACTGGTTCCAAATCAGGAAAAGGCTGTATATTGTCACCCTGCTTATTTAACTTATATGCAGAGTACATCATGTGAAATGCTGGGTTGGATGAAGCAGAAGCTGGAATCAGGATTGCTGGGAGAAATATCAATAACTACAGATATGCAGATGATGCCATCCTTATGGCAGAAAGTGAAGAGGAACTAAAGAGCCTCTTGATGAAAGTGAAAGAGGACAGTGAAAATGTTGGCTTAAAACTCAACATTCAGAAAACCAAGATCATGTTATCTGGTTCTATCACTTCATGGCAAATAAATGGGGAAACAATGGAAACAGTGAGAGACTTTATTTTTGGGGGGCTCCCAAATCACTGCAGATGGTGACTGCAGCCATGAAATTAAAAGATGATTGCTCCTTGGAAGAAAAATTATGACCAAATTAGGCATCATATTAAAAAGCAGAGACATTACTTTGCCAACAAAGGTCCATCTAGTCAAAGCTATGATTTTTCAAGTAGTCATGTATGGATGTGAGAGTTGGACTATAAAGAAAGTTGAGCACCTAAGAATTGATGCTTTTGAACTGTGGTGTTGGAGAAGACTCTTGAGAGTCCCTTGGACAGCAAGGAGATCCAACCAATCAATCGTAAAAGAAATCAGTCCTGAATATTCACTGGAAGGACTCATGCTGAAGTTGAAGCTCCAATAATTTGGCCACCTGATGCAAAGACCTGACTCATTGGAAAAGACCCTGATGCTGGGAAAGACTGAAGGCAGGAGGTGAAGGGGATGACAGAGGATGAGATGGTTGGATGGCATCACCAACTTGATGGACATGAGTTTGAGCAAGCTCTGGGAGTTGGTGATGGACAGGGAGGCATGTTGTGCTGTAGTCCATGGGCTCACAAAGATTCAGACACGACTGAGTGACTGAACTGTACTACACTGAAGCAGACCTTTAGCATGATAATAAAAACTTGAAAAGATATCCATGGAAACTTGCAAAGATTAATAAAATGTACATTACATGTGTATGATTCCATTTATATAGGATCATGAAATTAAAAGACGCTTACTCTTTGGAAGAAAAGTTATGACCAACAAAGTATATGACCAATAGTATATTCAAAAGCAGAGACATTACTTTGCCAACTAAGGTCCGTCTAGTCAAGGCTATGGTTGTTCCTGTGGTCATGTATGGATGTGAGAGTTGGACTGTGAAGAAGGCTGAGCACAGAAGAATTGATGCTTTTGAACTGTGGTGTTGGGAAAGACTCTTGAGAGTCCCTTGGACTGCAAGGAGATCCAACCAGTCCATTCTGAAGGAGATCAGCCCTGGGATTTCTTTGGAAGGAATGATGCTAAAGCTGAAACTCCAGTACTTTGGCCACCTCGTGCGAAGAGTTAACTCATTGGAAAAGACTCTGATGCTGAGAGGGATTGGGGGCAGGAGGAGAAGGGAACGACCGAGGATGAGATGGCTGTATGGCATCACGGACTCGATGGACGTGAGTCTGAGTGAACTCCGGGAGTTGGTGATGGACAGGGAGACCTGGCGTGCTGTGATTCATGGGGTCACAAAGAGTCGGACACGACTGAGCGACTGACCTGAACTGATGTATATATATGTACATGTGTGTGTGTTCATATGTGTGAGCACATGCATAAGAGAGAGAGAGAAGGTACATGTGTACAGAGGACTGGTCATCAAAATTGCTAATGATGTTTTATGTTTAGATCATTTTTTCTAAATAATCTTGATATCCCTTAAAATAATTGTGTCAAGAATGCATTATTGCTTGTGATCAGTAAAACCACAAAAAGGCTGAACTGATATTTACAGTGTAAAAGGAAATTGCTTCCTGTAAAGTCTGCTTGGAGATACAACAAAGATTTTACCAGAGAATCCCTATCATTTTATTTCCTTCTTAAAGTTTCCACTTTATTGTATTTTTTAAGAAGAACTGTATAGCCAGGTAGTATAGGTGGAACTGAGTAGTTTCTCTGCTCTTTTAAATTTAACTTAAGATAATGAAGTTGCTTTAGTGGCTTTTTTGTTGTTATTGTTTGGTCACTAAGTTGTGTGTGAGTCTTTTGCAACTCCATGGACTGTAGCCCTCCAGGCTCCTCTGTCCATGGAATTTCCCAGGCAAGGATACAGGAGTGAATTGCCATTCCCTTCTCCAGGGGATTTTCCCAATCCAGAGACTGAACCCACTTCTCTTGCATTGGTAGGCGGGTTCTTTACTAAGAGAATCCAGTTAGTAGCTTTATTCACAGTTAAAAAAGAAAGAGTGCTATTTCTAATAAAACATCTTTTATTAGCAAAGCTATGGTTTTTCCAGTGGTCATGTATGGATGTGAGAGTTGATCTATAGAGAAAGCTGAGCACTGAAGAATTGATGCTTTTGAACTGTGGTGCTGGAGAAGACTGTGAGAGTTCTTTGGACTGCAAGGAGATCCAACCAGTCTATCCTAAAGGAAATCAGTCCTGGGTGTTCATTGGAAGGGCTGATGCTAAAGCTGAAACTCCAATACTCTGGCCACCTCATGCGAAGAGCTGACTCAGTTGAAAAGACCCTGATGCTGGGAGGGATTGGGGGCAGAAGGAGAAGGGGACGACAGAGGATGAGATGGTTGGATGGTATCACCGACTCAGTGGACATGAGTTTGGGTAAACTCTGGGAGCCGGTGATGGACAGGGGAAGCCTGGTGTGCTGCAGTCCATGGGGTCTCAAAGAGTCAGACCCGACTGAGTGACTGAACTGACCTGAACTGATTCTAGGACCATATCAGCCAAGAGGGTTGAAAATCTCCTCCATGTTTCATTTAAATAGCTGTGTGATGTTTTTACAAGTAATTTTAAAATGCTCACAAAATAGATACTAATGGACTGAAGGGTCACATTTAAATTAGGCCCTTTTAAAGGCTACTCTCTACTAAGGGCGATCTTCCTGAGACCTTGCAGAGCACAGTGTAACTTTGAACAGCATTTTCAGTTGCCTCGCTAACCATATTTCACTGCTTATCATTACAGGGAAATGAAGATTCTACTCAAACAAAATGTTTTCACATTTTAAGAGCAACAGATTTTTTTTTTTTTTCCATAAGCCCATCCTTTGACGGTTTGTCCTGGTTTCTCCAGGGAGCACACACTTCTGCCTAGCCCCAACATCTCTCCCACCCACTTTGCACAGCTCACACCAGTCACAACTCCATGAAATTTTAATTTGGGCAACATCTGTTATTTCACACTGCTGTAGCAGTGCCAGGGGATGCAGAGAGCATGGGCCTTGGAGCCAAAGAGACCTGGAACTGTGCTTTGGTCCTACCCACTGCCAAGTAGCCTTGGCTAAGATGTTTAACTTCTTCTGAGCCTCAATGTCGTCCTGTGAAAGTGGGAGAGATGATAAATCCTGCTTGTTGTGAGAATTTGATGAATCAGTGAATGTGTCTATAAGTTCTTAGCACTGACTGGCATACTGTAGATACTCTATAACGTGTATCTATATACACTGTTGGTGGGAATGCAAACTAGTACAGCCACTATGGAGAACAGTGTGGAGATTCCTTAAAAAATTGCAAGTAGAACTGCCTTATGACCCAGCAATCCCACTGCTGGGCATACACACCGAGGAAACCAGAATTGAAAGAGACACGTGTACCCCAGTGTTCATCGCAGCACTGTTTATAATAGCCAGGACATGGAAGCAACCTAGATGTCCATCAGCAGATGAATGGATAAGAAAGCTGTGGTACATATACACAATGGAGTATTACTCAGCCATTAAAAAGAATACATTTGAATCAGTTCTAATGAGATGGATGAAACTGGAGCCGATTATACAGAGTGAAGTAAGCCAGAAAGAAAAATACCAATACAGTATACTAACACATATATATGGAATTTAGAAAGATGGTAATGATGACCCTGTATGCGAGACAGCAAAAGAGACACAGATGTGTAGAGTGGACTTTTGGACTCTGAGGGAGAGGGAGAGGGTGTGATGATTTGGGAGAATGGCATTGAAACATGTATACTATCATGTAAGAAACGAATCGCCAGTCTATGTTCGATGCAGGATGCAGGATGCTTGGGGCTGGTGCACGGGGATGATCTGGAGGGATGATGTGGGGTGGGAGGTGGGAGGGGGGTTCATGTTTGGGAGCTCATGTACACCGTGGTGGATTCATGTCAATGTATGCCAAAACCAATACAGTATTGTAAAGTAAAATAAAGTAAAAAATAATAATAATAATAAACAATTAAAAAAAATTGAACTAAAATCACTCTGGAACTTCCCTTGATGATTCAATGGTTGAGAATCTGCCTGCCAATTCTGGGGAATGGGTTCGATCTCTGGTCTGGAAGGATTCTGCATGCTGTGGGACAACCGAGAGTTTACGGTGAACAGTGTGGGATTCATGGTCTCCGAAGAAGAAGATTTAGCTTTGGGACCAGGGACCGGGTTTGATCACTCAACAGCTTTTGTGTACCAGAGTTTTGTTAAAGTAAGAAAAGGGACTGAGAAAGCTTCTGACATAGATGTCAGAGGGGGACGGAGAGCACCCCCCTTGCTGGTGTTAGCAAGGGAGTTACATACTTTCTTAATTAGTCATTCAGTTCAGTTCAGTTCAGTTCAGTCGCTCAGTCGTGTCTGACTCTTTGAAACCCCATGAATCGCAGCACGCCAGGCCTCCCTGTCCATCACCAACTCCTGGAGTTCACTCAGACTCATGTCCAACGAGTCGGTGATGCCATACAACCGTCTCATCCTCTGTCGTCCCCTTCTCCTCCTGCCCCCAATCCCTCCCAGCATCAGAGTCTTTTCCAATGAGTCAACTCTTCGCATGAGCTGGCCAAAGTACTGGAGTTTCAGCTTTAGCATCATTCCTTCCAAAGAAATCCCAGGGTTGATCTCCTTCAGAATGGACTGGTTGGATCTCCTTGCAGTCCAAGGGACTCTCAAGAGTCTTCTCCAATACCACAGTTCAAAAGCATCAATTCTTTGGCGCTCAGCTTTCTTCACAGTCCAACTCTCACATCCATACATGACCACTGGAAAACCATAGCCTTGACTAGATGGAGCTTTGTTGGCAAAATAGTGTCTCTGCTTTTCAACATGCTATCTAAGTTGTTATAACTTTTCTTCCAAGGAGTAAGCCTCTTTTAATTTCATGGCTGCAATCACCATCTGCAGTGATTTTGGAGCCCCAAAAAATAAAGTCTGACACTGTTTCCACTGTTTCTCCATCTATTTCCCATGAAGTGATAGGACCAGATGCCATGATCTTCATTTTCTAAATGTTGAGCTTTAAGCCAACTTTTTCACTCTCCTCTTTCACTTTCATCAAGAGGTTTTTTAGTTCCTCTTCACTTTCTGCCATAAGGGTGGTGTCATCTGCATATCTGAGGTTATTGATATTTCTCCCGGCAATCTTGATTCCAGCTTGTGTTTTTCCAGCTCAGCGTTTCTCATGATGTACTCTGCACAGAAGTTAAATAAGCAAGGTGACAATATACAGCCTTGACGTACTCCTTTCCCTATTTGGAACCAGTCTGTTGTTCCATGTCCAGTTCTCACTGTTGCTTCCAATACATCAAATGAATGTCTCAAGTTTGTAAACATTTTACCAGACCCGCTCACCCAGTTTACATTTTAAGGAAACAGGATTGGAACTTAACAATAGAAAGATCTAAAAACACACACACACACACAAAAAAAAAACAATAGAAAGATCTTACCAGACCCACTCCCATAATACACATTCTAAGATATCAGGATTAGTCAGAAGGTTTTCAGGAAGGAGAAACTGTCCTCAAGCAGGATACACTGTTGTTCTATAATCCTTAGTATGAGTTTGAGTACATGGACATGTGTTTGAGTAAGCTCCAGGAGCTGGTGAAGGACAGGGAGGCCTGGCGTGCTGCAGTCCGTGTGTTTGTGAAGTCGGACACGACTGAGCGACTGCACTGAAATGAACTGAATCCTTAGAGCAGAGTTTAAACTGAGTAGTTTGTTGTGTAATCATCAGTTCCATGCTTAAAGAAAAATAAAACGTTTTAGGTGACTAAGACTAAGGAATATAGAGAAACAAAAGGTGTGTGTCCCCCTCCTCCTTGAGAATTCCAGACCCCTATCTCCTCTTCCTGAGCCCCAGACCTCCGCTCTCCTCCTCGCACACCCCGGACTTCCTATCAACCTGCCTAGGAATTGCCTCTGTCACAGCTAAGCCCGTGACTACTGAGCCTGCGCTGCAGAGCCCGAGCTTTGTGACAGGAGAAGCCACCACAGCAGAAGCCTGTGCACCGCCCCTAGAGAGCAGCCCCACTCACCATAACTGGAGAAAGTCCCTGCACAGCAACGAAGACCCATATAGCCAAAAATAAATAGAAAAAAAAAAAAAAACCCTCTG